>NC_041728.1:1515151-1818181 GCF_004115215.2 Ornithorhynchus anatinus | reverse complement strand
GGGCCAGCAAGATCTACCCCGGGCCAGGGCTGGGAGGAGGGGATGCGCTCTGGAATGATTATTCAGCCACTCCCAAGGACAGTTATGCACTGTTACCCCCCGATTAGACCGTAAGCCCGTCAAACGGCAGGGACCGTCTCTATCTGTTGCCAACTTGTTCATTCCAAGCGCTTAGTACAGTGCTCTGCACATAGTAAGCGCTCAATAAATACTATTGAATGAATGAATGGCTGTTAAACAGACCAGACGCTTTACAAGACAAAGGCGTACAATGCTCCCCCGTCACCTTCCCCGCTCCCACTTGGTTCCTTCGCTCACCTGCATACTTCACCTCCAGATCCGCCAAGACCTGCAAACTGTTTTCGTACGTGACCTTTTCGACATCCAGCATTCCAACGGCGTCGTACACCTGCTTGGTCTGCACGATCAGGTCTTCGGTCCTTGCCTTGATCTGCTCCGGGGTGAGGTCCCATTTTAAGAAGTTTCCGCTGGTCGCCGAACGGGAAGAAATGACCCGGAGGCTGGCCGCGCCGCCTCTCCCCAGCGTCATTCTTGGTAGGAACGCGGAACCGCCGGCTCTGAAAAGGATGGGACGGAGGACGGCAATGAATATCCCCGGGCAAAAACTCGGGGGGCGAGGAATTTCCCAGTCCGATGGAGATTTCCGAGCTGATTGTGAATAAAGGACACCTTCCCAGCGGACATTCAGAGCACTGAGAAACGGAAGCCACTCGTGAAGTTTCTTTGTAAATTGTTTATTCGTTTTACCGACCGTCTCCCCCTCTGGACTGTGAGCTTTCCTCTTAGGGTATTCGTTAAGCGTCTACTACGTGCCGGGCACTGTACTAAGCTAATCAGGTTGGACCCAGTTACTGCCGTCAGCTTTCCGAATTCATTCGATCGTATTTATTGAGCGCTTACTATGTGCAGAGCACTGTACTAAGCGCTTGGAATGTACAATTCGATCTGGCGGCGTAGCACCGGGAAGGAGAAGGCGCCGTTTCCGGCAGCATTCCTGACACTACTTTTCTTTTTCGGTCTCTGCTGGGCGCTTACTATGAGGCAGGAACTGTACTAAGCTCCAGGGTAGATTCGAGCTAGTCACGGTGGATCGGGTCCAGGTCCCACACGGGGCTCCCGGTCTTAACCCCCATTTTACAGATATGGTAAACGAGGCACAGAGAATAATAATAATTATGGTATTTGTTAAGCGCTTAACTATGTGCCAGGGACTGTACTAAGCGCTGGGGTGGACATAAGCAAATCCGGTTGGACACAGCCCCTGTCCCACGTGGGGCTCACAGTCTCAACCCCATTTTCCAGATGAGGTAACTGAAAGCCAGAGAAGTGAAGTAACTTGCCCAAGGTCACCTAGCAGACAAGTGGCAGGGCCAGGATTAGAACCCAGGTCCTTCTGATTCATTCATTTTTTCATATTCGTATTTATTGAGTGCTTACTATGTGCACAGCACTGAACTAAGCACTTGGAATGGACAATTGGGCACCAGATAAGAGACCATCCCTGCCCGATGACGGGCTCACAGTCTAGAAGGGGGAGACAAGTCGTCAGGCATCAATACCATCAAAATAGATAAATACAATCATAGATACGTACACATCAGTGCTTAGAACAGCGTTTTGCACATAGTAAGCGCTTAACAAATATCATTATTATCAATAAAATAAGTAGAGTAATAAATAATATATACTCCCAAACCCATACTCTTTCCTCTAGGCTGGAGTCAGAGGATGTGGGTTCTAATTCCACCTTTGCCACCTGTGATAATAATAATAATAATGTTGGTATTTATTAAGCACTTACTATATGCCGAGTACTGTTCTAAGCTCTGGGGGAGATACAAGGTAATCAGGCTGTCCCACGTGTGGCTCACAGTCTTCATCCCCATTTTACAGATGAGGTAACTGAGGCACCGAGAAGTGAAGTGACTTGCCCAAAGTCACACAGCTGACAGGTGGCACAGCCGGGATTAGAACCCATGACCCCGGACTCCTAAGACCGGGCTCTTTCCACTGAGCCATGCTGCTTCTGTACTACGCTGCTTGTCTGCTGTGTGACCTTGGGCCACTTAACTTCTCTGTGCCTCAGTTCCCTCACCTGCAAAATGGGGATTCAAAGTGTGAGCCCCAAGTGAGACAAACTGATTACCCTGGATCTCCCCCAGAGCTTAGAACAGAGCTTGGCACATAGTAAGCGCTTAACAAATACCATCCTCATCATCATCAACAAATACCATTAGATTAGCTACTCCAGCGCTTAGAACAGTTCTTGGCACATAGTAAGCTGCGTGGCTCAGTGGAAAGAGCGTGGGCTTGGGAGTCGGAGGTTGTGGGTTCTAATCCCGGCTCTGCCACTGATCAGCTGTGTGACTTTGGGCAAGTCACGTCACTTCTCTGGGCCTCAGTGACCTCATCTGTAAAATTGGGGGGTAAGGTTGGAAGCCCCACGTGGGACAACCTGATTCCCTCGTATCTACGCCAGTGCTTAGAACAGTGCTTGGCACATAGTAAGCACTTAACAAATACTATCATTATTATTATTAAGCGCTTAAATGCTATCATCATCATCAAGTACCGTTATTATTATCTACTGCAGTGCTTAGACCAGTGCTTGGCACATAGTAAGCTCTTAACAAATACCATAATAATCCTTATTATTAAGTAACGAGGCCGAGTTGTGGCTAGGGGACACGTCAACCAGCTCTGCTATACTGTACTCTCCCAAGCATTTAGTACAGTGCTCTGCACGTAGTAAGCACCCAATTCAATAGTATTTATTGAGCACTATGTGCAGAGCACTATACTAAGCGCTTGGAATGTACAATAAATACCACTGATTGATTCTAGAGGGTTTTTTTTTTAGCGGGGGAGGGCCAAGAGGCACAATCCCAGCAGCCTGGCTCAGCTTCAAACTTTCAATCCTCCTCCAGACCCTCTCCCGCTTACCAAGAAGAGAAACGGCGCCGAGATCCCGTTTAAAGACCCTGGGCGAAGAGAGACTTCAGCGCCCGTGAAGATGGTTGACAGTGCCTCGCGGGGGAACAACCGGACTTTATCGTTCAAAGAGAAATCATCCCCCCTCCGCCGGTTCATAAGCCCCTTCTTCTCCGCTAACCTAACCAATCGGCACCTATTACGAAGGCGGGCCCTGAAATTAAAGCTTTTAGCTTCAACCCAAATAGACGAAGCGGGTTCCTTGGAAAAGCGGGGCTGCTGGTCCAACCGCCGATTAGCAAAACTCCACGGAACCCAACAGCGGCGCTTTCAATTAGGGAAACAGGGATAAAGAAAGTGGAAGGTGGGACTTGCCGTTACCGAGCTCCTGTCCCTCGTCCCAAGAGAGCGACCTGGTTCCGGCCGTACTATTCAATATTAATAATAATAATAATCATGTTGGTATTTGTTAAGTGCTTACAATGTGCCAAGCACTGTTCTAATAAGCGCTTAACGAGTACCTCCATTATTCTGGTTATGCTCTGCAGAGAGTCAGAGTGCAATAAGCACGATGCAGAGGCACTCAAAAATAGAGGCGCCACCATTTCCCAAGACGGAGGCTGAGGATAATTCAGTTGCACACTGGGCTATCTAAACCCTCAGAGTGAAAGTGGTCGGAGAGGTCATTTTCTCCTTTGAAGTCCAACCGTTGAAAATAAGAAGCTGGCTTCGTGTCGCTTCGGCGTTTGGCCGCTCCTACCGTCCCGGGTCAGATCTACCGGTCGCGCACGGGTCGGCATCGCCCTTAGTTGGCGTCCGAAGAATACACGGGCAAGAGAGAGGTCGAGTCCCCAGATCGCTTGGTCTCTGAATCGTTCTAGAGTCCGACCGAGGCCGAAAGGAATGAGATATTTCAGCACTTGTGACCAGAGAGAAAAAAATTAAAAGCCACGATGCTCCCTCTAGACTGTAAGCTTGTTACGGGCGGGGAACGTGTCCGCCAACTCAGCTGCATCCCTCTCTCCCCTCCAAACACTTAGTACACGGCTCTGCAGTGCTCAATAAATACCACTGATGAGGACTGATGACGCCAGTGTGTCTCAGGGGCAAGAGCCCGGGCTGGGGAGTAAGAGGCCATGGGTTCAAATCCTGGCTCTGTCGCTCGTTAGCTGTGTGACTTTGGGCTTCTCTGGGCCTCAGTTGCCTTATCTGCAAAATGGGGAATAAGACTGTGAGCCCCACGTGGGACAACCTGATCACCTTGTATCCTCCCCAGTGCTTAGAACAGTGGTTTGCACATAGTAAGCGCTTAACAAATGCCATTATAGAGAAGCAGCGTGGCTCAGTGGAAAGAGCCCAGGCTTGGGAGTCAGAGGCCTTGGGTTCGAATCCCGGCTCTGCCACTTGCCAGCTGTGTGACTGTGGGCGAGTCACTTCACTTCTCTGGGCCTCAGTTCCCTCATCTGTCAAATGGGGATTAACTGTGAGCCTCACGTGGGACGACCTGATGACCCTGGATCTCCCCCAGCGCTTAGAACAGTGCTCTGCACATAGTAAGCGCTTAACAAATACCAGCATTATTATTATGACGGGGAACACCTTATAGCTTCTGGTGGCCAGACACCAGATCGCCTGGTTTTGCCTGCTCCTGCCTCCATCTGCCGGCTTTGCCACACACATCATTTTTCCGGCGGGCTTTGCCTGGGAAGCAGGGGGACGTGGCCATAAATCCCTCAAGCTCTGGGGAACGCGACACTTTCTTTTGAGTCTCTGGGCAAAGGGAAAGGGAACCCCCCCTCCCATGGGAAACAGAGCATGGGAAGCAGCACCGGAGAGATCTCGTCACCGTGATCCTGGGCAGGATGCAGGCACCTCGTGCCAAAATGGAAAGAAGCCCGCGCTGGCCTCAGCCGTTTCGTTCATTCATTCATCCATTCATTCATTCATTCAGTCGTACTTATTGAGCTCTTACTGTGTGCAGAACCCTGTACTAAGCGCTTGGGAAAGTTCGACACAACAATAAACGGACACATTCCCCGCCCACGACAAGCTTACAGTCTAGAGGGGAGGATGTTTCATGGCATCTCCCAAGTTCCAGAGGCCTTGGTTTCCCTCCCCTGACCAACTCCCCCTCTAGTCTGTAAGCTTCTTGTGGGCAGGGAACAGGCCTAATAATAATAATAATGATAATAATGATAATAATAATGATGGTATTTGTTAAGCGCTATGTGCCAAGCACTGTTCGAAGTGCTGGGGGAGATTCAAGGTAATGAGGTTGTCCCACGTGGGGCTCACGGTCTTCATCTCCATTTTACAGAGGAGGGAACTGAGGCCCAGAGAGGTGAAGTGACTTGCCCAAGCTTGCCCAAAGTCACACAGCAGACAAGTGGGGGAGGCAGGATTAGAACCCATGACCTCTGACTCCCAGGCCTGGGCTCGTTCCACTGAGCCACGCTGTTTCCCAGCTATGTTGCATTATACTGTCTCAGAGTGCTCTTCACACGGCAAGTGCAGGAGATGCAGCGTGGCGTAGTGGAGAGAGCACGGCCCTGGGAGTCAGAAGGTCATGGGTTCTAATCCCGGCTTCGCCACTTGCCTGTTGTGTGACCCTGGGCAAGTCACTTCCCTTCCCTGTGCCTCAGTTCCCTCATCTGTAAAATGGGGACTGAGAGCGTGAGCCCCACGTGGGACAGGGACCACGTCCAACCTCGTTTGCTTGTATCCACCCCAGTGCTTAGAACAGTGGCTGGCACAGAGTAAGCGCTTACCAAATATCATTATTATTATTATTCATAAATACCACCGATTGACTGATTCCTCTTCTCCATCCTGATAAAAAAAGAAGGATTTAGCTAAGGTGTCAAGGATTATTGTCTTCTAATCGTAGCGCGGTCACCTGGAAGAGAGAAAAATTTCCTGGACTATTTGGTGAAGGTCACCACTGTTATTCACGCAAGCCTTCCTGTCCGTCTGTCAACCTGAACGAAAATCTGAGCCTGTGTCCCAGGGTTAATATTCACCTAGTTTAGCAACAACTTATCAAAAACGCTGATTGCAAGCGAAAATAAAAAACAGTCTGCCGAGATAAGCAAAGGTTAACAAAAAGGGAAACGGGCATCCGGGAGCGAAATGAAAATAAGCAGGCCTTGCCTCTAAATTTCATAATAAATCCGAGAAATGTGCTCTCCCCCAAAGCTCCTCTTTGAAAACCAATCCCCTCTGAAGAACGAGAGAAAATGCTTGCAAGGCAAAGTCAGTCAATCAATCAGTCGTACTTCTCGAGCGCTTACTGTGTGCATAGCGTTGCACGAAGTGCACGGGAGAGTAAAATACAACAATATAAAGACACATTCCCTGTCCACGACAAGCTTACAGTCTAGAGGGAGAGAAAGACATTAACGTAAATATATTACAGATTTGCACAAGAGTGCTGTGGGACTGGGGGGGGGGGGATGAATGGAGCAAGTCAAAGTGACGCAGAAGGGGGTTGAAGAAAAGTAAAAGAGGGCTTAGTCAGGGAAGGCTTCCTGGAGGAGACGGACCTGCAAAAAGGCTTTCGAAGGTGGGGGAGAGTCGTCGTTTGTGGGATTTGAGGAGGGAGGGCGTTGCGGGGCAGAGGCAGGATGTGGGAGAGGTGGTGAGATAGAGGTGCAGCGATAAAGTGGAGTAGGAGATAAAGTGGGCTGGAAGAGAGAAGCAAGGTGAGGTAGGAGGGGGCAAGGGGATGGACTGTTTTAAAGCCGATGGTGCGGAATTTCTTTTTGATGTGGAGGTGGATGGGCAACCACTGCTGGTTCTTGGGGATTGGAGAAATGTGACCTGAACGTCTCTGTAGAAAAATGATCCAGGTAGAAAAGTGAAGTATGAATTGGACTGGGACAAAACAGAGAGGCTAGGAGGTCAGCAAGGAGGCTGATGTAATATTTAAAACGGGATGGTAATGATGATGGCATCTGTTAAGCGTTTACTATGCGCCAAGCACTGTTCTAAGCCCTGGGGTAGATAGGGCTCACAGTCTTCACACCCCCATTTTCCAGACGAGGTCACTGAGGCACAGAGAAGTGAAGTGGCTTGCCCAAGGTCACACAGCAAATGGTGGCGCCGGGATTAGAACCCACATCCTCTGACTCCCGGGCCCGGGCTCTTCTCGCTGAGCCACAGGATAGGATGCTTCATAAGGCAGGATAGTGATTTGATTAACAAGGCGGCAATCCGGATGGAGAGAAAAAAGCGGAATTTAGCGATGTTGTGGAGGTGGAACCGACAGGATTTAGTGATGGATCGAATACGTGGGTTGAGAGAGGGGGTCAAGGATTAGGCCAAGGTCACGGGCTTGTGAGACAGGAAGGATGATGGTGCCATCTACAGTGACGGGAAAGTCAGGGGGAGGACAGGGTTTTGGCGGGGAAGATGAGTTTTGTTTCAGACACGTGAAGTTTGAGGTGACAGTAGAGATGTTTTCAAGGCAGGAAGAAACGCAAGACTGCGGAGAGGCTGGAGATTGGGGAATCACCCGCAGAGATGTAGGTGGTAGTTGAAGCCACGGGAGCGAATGAGTTCTCCAAGTAAGTGGGTGTAGACGGGGAATAGAAGGTGGCCCAGAACTGAATTTTGGGAGGCACCCACAGGTAGGTAAAAGAGGAGCCCGTGAAAGAGGCTGAGAACGAGCGGCCAGAGAGGTAGGAGGAGAACCGGGAGAAGACAGTGTCAGTGAAGCAAAAGTGGGATGATGTTTCCAGGAGAGGAGGGTGGCTCGCAGTGTCGATGGCAGTTGGGGAGGATTAGGATGGAGTAGGGGCCACTGCCTCTCAGGGTTGCTACTGGTGATTTTCCAGTCCTCTACAGGGGGAGAGTCAAGCGGAGGCCTGTCCATTCCACTCCTAGCTTGGGGACTGGCTATTCAATTCAATCGTATTTACTGAGCGCTTACCGCGTGCACAGCACCGTACTTAGCGCTTGGGAAGTACAATCGGGCAACAGACAGAGACGATCCCTACCCGGGCTAGTGAGTGAAACGCAATCTGCTACAGGTCACAACTCACCTGGGCTGGGCAGCAGGGGCACGAGACAGAGTCGAGGGTAGAGATTCGTTTACTAAGCGCAAGGAACGGTCCACCACTTGCAGATTTTGACCAAGAAAACAGTACGGATCCACTACCGGCTTGGGAGTCAGAGGACACGGGTTCTAATCCCGGCAGATGGAAGTGCAGCGTTCTGGGAGAGAGGCGTCGATGGCGTCGTTACGGGTCGGACGCGACTCGACAGCATAAGACAACAGCAACGAGAGGGCAGGGGTTTTGGCAAGAAAGAGATCACTGGTGACCTCGTAGAGGGAGGTTTCCTTGGAAGGGTCACGGAGAGAATCGGAGGGGAGGAATTTGAGACGGCAGGTGCAGACAACCCGCTCAAGGAGTTTGGAGAGGCATGGTAGGCGGGAGATGGGGCGATAACTGGAGGGAGCCGTGGGGTCAAGGGGGGGTTTCTTTAGGATAGGAGAGACATGGGCATGTTTGAAAGCATCGGAGAAGAAGCCACTGGAGAGGCAACAGTTGAAGATGGCAGTTAGGGAGGGCGCAAGTGATTTGATATGGTACTAAGGAATGGAATCGGATGCAGATGGAGGGGGTGGATCTTGAGAGAAGGCAGGAAATCTCTAGAGATACTGTTAGGCAAGAGGGGAGAGTGGAAGAAGGGGCAGAAAGAGGGAGGGGCTGGGACATTTTAGGGAGATGGCACCTGATAGTGTCAATTTCCTCAACAAAGTAGGTGGTCAGGACATTAGGAGCTAGGGATTGGCTGGAGGGGGTGGAGGAGGCAGGGGGAATGGGAGTTTGAGGAGGCAGTTAAACAACTCAACTGGAACAACCGGCGGAGGCAAGGGGCATGGGTGTTAATAAGGATGGAGAAATAATTTTGCCAGGTAGTTAGAGCACGCAAGGGTAGACTCGAAGTGGATGAAGTCAGCCTGATGTCCTCCCGTCACCTCAAACTTAATATGGCTGAAACTGAACTTATCTTCCCACCCAAACCCTGTCCTCCCACTCATTTTCCCATCACTGTTGACGGCACCAGCAACCTTCCTGTCTCACAAGCCCCTAACCTTGCATTATCCTTGACTCCTCTCTTTCTTTCCGCCCACTTATTCAAGCCATCGCTAAATCCTGTCAGTTCTACCCTCACGCCATCTCCCAAATCCACCCCTTCCTCTCCTTCCAAGCCGCCACCACATTAATGCCAGCGCTTCTCCTGTGCCGCCTTGATTACTCTATCAGCCTCCTCACAGATCTCCTTGCCTCCGTCTCTCCCCGCTCTGGACTCCACTCTGCTGCCCTAATCATTTCCCTTCAAAAACGTTCAGACCATGTTTCTCCACTCCTCAAGACATTCCGGCGGTTGTCCGTCCACCTCCGCATCAAACAGAAGCTCCTCATCATTGGCTTTAAGGCACTTAATCACCTCGCCCCCTCCTACTTCACCTCGCTGCTCTCCTACGGCCCAGCCCGCACGCTTCGTTCCCCTAATGCTCATCTTCTCACTGTCCCTCCATCTCGTCTGCCTCGCCACCATCCTACCTCTGGCCTGGAACGTCCTCCCTCCTCGTATGGGACAGATCACTGCTCTCCCCCACTTCAAAAACCTTACTGAAGACCCACCTCCTCCAAGAAGTCTTCCCTGATTAAGCCCTCCTCTCCTCCCTTCTACGCCGCTCTGACTTGCTCCTTCATTCATCCTCCCCCCCCCCCATCCCCACAGCACATATATATCTGCAATTTATTTATAGTAATGTCCACCTCCCCCTCTAGACCCGTGAGCTCGTTGTGGGCAGGGAACGTGTCTCTTTGGGCGCTCGGTACAGTGTTTTGCACGCAGTGAGGGTGAAATAAATACGACTGAATGAATACAGCCACATTTCCGCCAGCAGCACCCTGCGGCTCGTACACGTGAACGAAGGACGTCATCCAGGGCTGTGGGTGAGTAGTACAAGATCGACAAAAGGGCCGGGAGGGGAGCGGATAGAGTTCAGCGGAGAGGACGGTATCGAGGGCGTCAACCTGGCCATTTGGGACCGGACGCTAAACGGGGCACGATGCCTTGAGAAAACCTGATGGGGTCAAAAGATCGGCGGGGAGGAGATGCGTGTGGGAGGTGAGGAAGCTGTGGTCAGAGAGAAGGATTTCAGAGTTGGGAAGGGAAGAGATTTTACAGCCGTTAGGGACGATGAGATCGAGTGGGTCCAGGTTGGTGAGGGGGTGAGATGGCGCGGAGCCGGAGGTCAGTAGAGCTGAGAAGCGATAGAAAGCCGACGGCGAAAGGGTCGTCGGGAACATCTATGTGGACCTGCGGGGCCTTGGCCAAGCCACTTCACCTCTCTGTGCCTCAGTGACCTCGCCCGTAAAATGGGGATTAAGACTGTGAGCCCCACGGGGGACACCCTGCTTACCTTGTATCTACTCCGGCGCTCAGAACAGTATCCGGCACATAGGAAGTGCTTAATAAATGCCGTCATTACTGTTATTATCATAATGAAGTCCCCAGGGTTCAATGTAGGGATGGAGAAAGAGAGAAGGAATGTGAGAAAGGGATCAAAACGGATCGAAAAGTTGGAGGTGGGGTCTGGGGGGGTGGGAGATGACCATTATTCGCATCTGGAGTGGATGGTAGAGGTGGACGGCGTGGGCTTCGAAGGAAGAGAAAGAAAGGGACGGGGGATGCGGATTTGAAAGTGGCACTGGGGCACGAGAAGGTAGCCGATACTTCCTCCTTCCCCGGTGAGTCTGGGGGAGTGAGTCTGGGGGAGTGGGTGAAGACCAGGCCCTCTCTAGAGAAGCAGCGTGGCTCAGTGGAAAGAGCCCGGGCTTGGGAGTCGCAAGTCATGGGTTCGAATCCCGGATCTGCCACTTGTCAGCTGTGTGACTGTGGGCAAGTCACTTCACTTCTCTGTGCCTCATTTCCCCCATCTGGAAAATGGGGATGAAGACTGTGAGCCCCACGTGGGACAACCTGATGAGCCTCTATCTACCCCAGTGCTTAGAACAGTGCTCTGCACATCGTAAGCGCTTAACAAATACCAACATCATTATTATTAGAGAGCGCAGCAGGGGAGACCGTGTTGTCTGGGGAGAGCCAGGTTTCAGTGATGGCGAGGAGGAGCAGTGAGTGGGTCAGCAACGGGTCAAGGATGAAGAAAAGCTTCCTCAAGATGGAGCTGGGGGGGACGGAGAGTCCACAGGCTGCAGTCGGTTGACGCTGCTGTGCGGGACGGAAGGTTTGGGAGAGGGGGACGGCGTGAGGGGTGGGAAGGGGGATGAAGGATGGCGCTGGGAAAAGACGACAGGGATGGGGAGGACTGGGATGGGATGACTGGAAGTGGGGGAGAGAGGGCTTGGGGTGGGGTCGGTGAAGTTTAAACCTCATAAATGAGATCACAGACAGCAGTAACTATTTAATCCGGTGGGTCCCCGAGGAGATGGTTGAACCGCGTGCAGGTCCTTGAGAGCAAAGAGGCCAGTGTGTAGAAGGAAAGGGGCTGGGTGGCCGGGAAAGCAGGAGAAAACTGGGGCTGGATTAGCGTGAAGGCAGGCGGCTGCCGATATGTAAAAATCTGGGTCTTTGTCACCCGGGGGGTTAGGCGGCCAAACCCTGATCTGGGCTGTCCACTGGGCAGAGTCAAAGCCACCTTGGACGTTTTTTCAGGATCCCCTGGCAGTTGATGAATAGGACTCTCAGGTCCCCGTTTTCATTAAAGAGAATATCAGCAACCGATTACAAAGCACAGAACTCCAATTTCAAAGGGGGGAAACAAAACCACCAGAATATTTGTGGAGGAAGATTTCTACCTCATCTTGAATCATTCTAGCAACTATAGACGGGCTCGGGTCTGGCTTCATAAATCCTCACCTGGTGAAGCCACGTGAGACCCAAGGTCACACTAAAATAAATGTTGTTTCAAAAATGTAATCAACAGCTGCTCCTGAAAATTAATATCCAAAGGTCTCATCCTAAGGAAAACTACAATTCAAACATTCCTTTATGTCAATGGGACTTTTTCTAACTTCAGTTTTCCCTTGGAAACACGAGGCAGGAATGACTAGTTGAGCATTTGATCGGCTCAGTTCCCTCAAGATTAAAGATAAATCATCGGCAATCCCGCAGGAGAGTCTGCTCTCTCTTCTATCAAGCAATCGATGGGATTTATTGAGCTCTTACTGTGCGCAGAGGGCTGTGCCGAGCAGTTGGGAGAGAACAATACCGCAGAGTTGGTGGGCGTGTTCACGGCCCTCAAGGATCCTAGAGCCTAGAGGGGGAGACGGATATTCAAAGAAAGAAATAAATTACGGATCTGTCCGTAAGCGCCGCGGGGCTGGGGACAGGGTGGGTAGCAAGGGTTTAAAGTGCGCGGATCCAAATGCCGATAAGGGAGAGGGGTTAAGGGAAAAGAGGGGTTAGTCCGGGAAGGCTTCCTGGAGGAGACGTGATTTGAATAAGGCTTGGAAGGTGGGAAGAGTGCTGGCCTGTCACAGGTGAAGGGTCAGGGCGTTTCAGACCGGAGGGAAAATGTGGGCAATTAGAGGAGCGAAGTGTGTGGACTGGGTTACAGTAGGAAATCAGCGAGGAAGGGTGCTAATTCATTCATTCAATAGTATTTATTGCGCGCTTACTATGTGCACAGCACTGTACTAAGCGCTTGGAATGTACAATTCGGCAACAGATAGAGACAATCCCTACCCACTAATAGTAATAATAATGGCATCTGTTAAGTATTTACTAGGTGCCAGGCACCATACTAAGCACTGGGGTGGACACAAGCAAATCGGATCGGACACAATCCCTGTCCCACACCGGGCCATAGTCTCACTCCCCATTTTACAGACGAGGTAACTGAGGCCCAGAGAGGTGAAGCCACTCGTCCAAGGTCGCCCAGCAGGCAGGTGGCGGAGCAGGGATTAGAACCCGTGACCTTCGGCCTCCCAGGCCCGGGCTGGAGCCACTCCGTCATGCCGCTTCTCGAGGACAGGAAGGGGCAAGCTGCATGAGGGCTTTAAAGTTGATGGGAAAGAGTGTCTATCAGTGCAATATCGCTTCGAGTTAAGGATGGCTATCGTTTAAACACCTCTCTTCTCTGGCAGTGGTGAAATTATGACAGTCGAGTGCCACAATACAGCGGGATAGACAGGCGGCTGTACAACCCGACGCGAGTGCCGAGGACGGCTCTAAATGAGCATTAGGAGGGTAAGGCAGAATGGTTTAGTGCAAAAGAGTGGAGACCTGAGTTCAAATCCCAGCTCTGTCCCTGGCCTGCTGGGTGACGCCGGACGAGGCAACGACCTCTCTGGGCGTCAGTTTCCTCATCTGTAAATTGGGGAATAGAATTCCCGCCCTCCCTCTTCTGCGGTGAATCCCGTGTGGATCGGGGGCCGTGTCGGTTCAGATTCTCCCGGACCTAATAATAATAATAATGTTGGTATTTGTTAAGCGCTTACTATGTGCAGAGCACTGTACTAAGCACTGGGGTAGACACAGGGGAATCAGGTTGTCCCACGTGGGGCTCACAGTCTCAATCCCCATTTTACAGATGAGGTAACCGAGGCGCAGAGAAGTTAAGTGACTTGCCCACAGCCACACAGCTGACCAGTGGGCAGAGCCGGGATTCGAACTCATGACCTCTGACTCCAAAGCCCACGCTCTTTTCCACTGAGCCAGGGCCCTGTAATAATAACGACTGTGGTATCCGTCAGCTGCTTACTATGTGCCAGGCACTGGGGTAGACACGAGATAATCAGGCCCCAGATGGGGCTTACAGTTGAGGCAGTAAGGAGAACGGGTACTGAATCCCCATTCTGCAGATGGGGAAACCGAGGCACCGAAACTTGAAGTGACTTGCCCAAGGTCTCACAGCAGAAGCAGAACCAGAACCCAGGTCTTCCAATTCCCAGGCCCGTACTCTTTCCCTAAGCCACGGCGCTTCTCTCCGCACAGTAAGCACTTGCTATGGAGACCGGAGTCGACGTCCTTGCATTTCCCCCCTGCCGGCAGTGATTAGCACAGTGTCATCACACTATAATCAAACAGTGATATTTACTGAGCGCTTACTCTGCTCAGAGCACTGCACCAGCGCTTGGGAGAGCACATCACGACAAAATCTCAAGCATACTGATTGCCCGGACGAGGGTTTGGTGACCCCCGAGTAGATCGTGGGGTCCCTGTAAGCTTGTGGGCAGGGAATATAGCTATTGTTTTCTCATACTCCCCCAGGCACTTAGCACAGTGCTCTGCACACAGTAAGCGCTCAATAAATATGAATAAATGAATATGAGAAGCGCGGTATGGCGTAGTGGCTAGAGCATTGGTGGCCGGGGAGTCATCAGGTCATGATTTGCTTGTATTATCAGTATTATAATAATAATAATGTTGGGATTTGTTAAGCGCTTACTATGTGCAGAGCACTGTTCTAAGCACTGGGGTAGACACAAGGAATCAGATGGTCCCACGTGGGGCTCACAGTCTTCATCCCCATTTTACAGATGAGGTAACTGAGGCCCAGAGAAGTGAAGTGACCTGCCCACAGTCACACAGCTGACAAGTGGCAGAGCTGGGATTCGAACTCATGACCTCTGACTCCAAAGCCCACGCTCTTTTCCACTGAGCCACGCTGCTTCTCTTATTATGGTATTTGTTCATTAAACTGTGGTATTTGTTAAGCGCTTTACTATGTGCAAAGCACTGTTCTAAGCGCTGGGGGATACAAGGTGATCAGGTTGTCCCACGTGGGGCTCACAGTTTTTTAATCCCCATTTGACAGATGCGGTAACTGAGGCACAGAGAAGTTAAGTGACTTGCCCAAGGTCACGCGGCTGACTAGCGGCGGAGCCGGGATTAGGACCCATGACCTCTGACTCCCGAGACCGCGCGCTTTCCGCTGAGCCACGGTGCTTCATTCATTCAACAGTATTTATTGAGCGCTTACTACGTGCAGAGCACCGTACTAAGCGCTTGGAGTGGACAATTGGGCAACAGCTAGAGACCGTCCCTGCCCGACGACGGGCTCACGGCCTAATCGGGGGAGACGGACGGCAGAGCAAAACAGAACAAATCAAAAACGAGACAGCATTATCACGATAAGTAGAATCAAGGGGATGGACATCTCATGAACAAAATAAAAAGGGTAATAAATAATCTATACAAATGAGCACAGTCCCGAGGGGAAGGGGGAAGAGCAGAGGGTGGAGGAATGGGGAGGGGAGGAGGAGCAGAGGGAAAGGGAGGGCTCAGTGTGGGAAGGCCTCCTGGAGGAGGTGAGCTCTCAGGAGGGCTTTGAAGAGGGGACGAGAGCTTGTTAAGAGCCTACTATGTGCCTGGCACTGTACTAAGCGCTGGGGCGGATACAAACAAATCAGGTTGGACACAGTCCCTGTCTCACGTGGGGCTCACAATATCACTCCCCATTTTACCGATGAGCCACAGAGAGCAATAATAATAATGATGAAGGTATTTGTTAAACGCTCACTAAGGGCCAAGCACTGTTCTAAGCGCTGGGGGAAAATATAAGGTAATCGGGTTGTCCCACGTGGGTCTTCATCCCCATTTTCCAGATGAGGTCACCGAGGCCCAGTGAAGTGACCCCGCCCAAAGTCACACAGCTGATAAGTGGCGGAGACAGGATTAGAATCCACCACCTCTGACTCCCAAGCCCGGGCTCTTGCCACTGAAGCGACTTGTCCAAGGTCACGCGGCGGATAAGTAGCAGAGCTGGGATTAGAAGCAGGGTTGGTCTCTATCTGTTGTTGGGCAGGGATGGTGTCTATCGGGTGCCGAGTTGTCCATTCCAAGCGCTCAGTCCAGTGCTCTGCACAGAGTAAGCGCTCAATAAATGACTGAATGAATGGCAGGGATGGTCTCTCTCTGGTGACCAACTGCACAAAGCGCTCAGTCCAGTGCTCTGCACAGAGTAAGCGCTCAATAAATACGATTGAATGAATGGGCAGGGATGGTCTCTCTCTGGTGCCCAATAGTCCTCTCCCAAGCACTCAGTCCAGTGCTCTGCACAGAGTAAGCGCTCAATAAGTACGATTGAATGAATGGGCAGGGATGGTCTCTACCTGGTGCCCATTTGTCCATTCCAAGCGCTCAGTCCAGTGCTCTGCACAGAGTAAGCGCTCAACAAATATGATTGAATGAATGGACAGGGATGGTCTCTCTCCGGGGCCCATTCCATTCCAAGCGCTCAGTCCAGTGCTCTGCACATAGTAAGCGCTCAATAAATACGATTGAATGAATGGACAGGGATGGTGTCTCTCCGGGGCCCATTTGTCCATTCCAAGCACTCAGTCCAGTGCTCTGCACAGTAAGTGCTCAATAAATACGACTGAATGAATAAACGGGCAGGGATGGTCTCTCTCCAGTGCCCAATTGTCTGCTCCAAGAGCTTTGCCCAGTGCTCTGCACAGAGTAAGCGCTCAATAAATACGATTGAATAAATGGGCAGGGATGGTCTCTCTCTGGTGCCCAATAGTCCTCTCCCAAGCACTCAGTCCAGTGCTCTGCACAGAGTAAGCGCTCAATAAGTACGATTGAATGAATGGGCAGGGATGGTCTCTACCTGGTGCCCATTTGTCCATTCCAAGCGCTCAGTCCAGTGCTCTGCACATAGTAAGCGCTCAATAAATACGATTGAATGAATGAATGGACAGGGATGGTGTCTCTCCGGGGCCCATTTGTCCATTCCAAGCGCTCAGTCCAGTGCTCTGCACAGTAAGTGCTCAATAAATACGACTGAATGAATAAACGGGCAGGGATGGTCTCTCTCTGGTGCCCAACCGCACGCTTAAAGCACTCAGTCCAGTGCTCTGCACATAGTAAGTGCTCAATAAATACGATTGAATGAATGAATGGACAGGGATGGTCTCTCTCTGGTGCCCAACTGCACACTTAAAGCGCTCAGTCCAGTGCTCTGCACATAGTAAGCGCTCAGCTACTGAATGAATTAATGGGCAGGGATGGTCTCTCTCTGGTGCCCAACCGCACGCTTAAAGCACTCAGTCCAGTGCTCTGCACATAGTAAGTGCTCAATAAATACGATTGAATGAATGAATGGACAGGGATGGTCTCTCTCTGGTGCCCAACTGCACACTTAAAGCGCTCAGTCCAGTGCTCTGCACATAGTAAGCGCTCAATACGATTGAATGAATGGACAGGGATGGTGTCTCTCCGGGGCCCATTTGTCCATTCCAAGCGCTCAGTCCAGTGCTCTGCACAGTAAGTGCTCAATAAATACGACTGAATGAATAAACGGGCAGGGATGGTCTCTCTCCAGTGCCCAACTGTCTGCTCCAAGCGCTTTGCCCAGTGCTCTGCACATAGTAAGCGCTCAATAAATACGATTGAATGAATGAATGGGCAGGGATGGTCTCTCTCTAGTGCCCAATTGACTGCTCCAAGCCCTTTGCCCAGTGCTCTGCACATAGTAGGCACTCAACTACTGAATGAACGGGCAGGGATGGTCTCTATCTGTTGCCCAACTGTTCACTCCAAGCATCAGTCCAGTGCTCCGCACATAGTAAGCGCTCAATAAATACGATTGAATGAATGAATGGGTAGGGATGGTCTCTACCTGGTGCCCCATTGTCCGCTCCAAGCGCTTTGTCCAGTGCTCTGCACCTAGTAAGCACTCAACTACTGAATAAATGAATGGGCAGGGATGGTGTCTATTTGGTGCCCAATTGTCCTCTCCCAAGGGCTCGGTCCAGTGCTCCGCACATGATCAGCACAGCGCTCAATAAATCCGATCGAATGAATGTCATTCTTAGGAACAAGCGGTTAACCAACGCCATGTGAAGGAGTCGGCGCCTTGGCAGGGCGGTGCTGATGGGGGGGGGGGGGGGGATGGCTGTGGCCCGGAGCCGGGCACCCCCTTCCACCGGGCATCGGCTGCACCAGTTGCACCAGCTGCAGGAGCTGCACCGGCTGCAGGAGCGGCGCTAGGTGCAGGAGCCGCACCGGTTGCAGGAGCCTCACCGGTCGCAGGACCTGCACCGGTTGCACCAGCTGCAGGAGCTGCCCTAGCTGCAGGAGCGGCACCGGTCGCAGGACCTGCACCGGTTGCACCAGCTGCAGGAGCTGCCCTAGCTGCAGGAGCGGCACCGGTTGCACCAGCTGCAGCAGGGCTGCGCGGGACGGCGTCGGGGGCACCGGTACCTGGGGAGGCCTCTGAGCGCCCAAGCGGCGAGGGCGAGCATGAGGGTGGGCACGGCCGGTCCTGCTCCCGCCGCCGCTGCTGCCGCTGCTGCCGCCGCTGCTCCTCGTGCCCCTCCCCCCGCTCAGGCCGGCACGTGCCTCCCCCCGCGGCCCCGCCACTTCCGGCCGCGCGGCGCGAGGCCCGGCGAGGGGGAGGGGGCCGGCGCATGCGCGCGGCGCCACCTGGCGCCTCGGTCGCCTCCTCCGCCCCAAAGCCCTGAAGGGAGGCGCGCGCCCCCCCCCCGGGCAGTCGGCGCATGCGCCGCCCGGGGGAGGGGGGGAGGGAGGGAGGAGAGGCGCGCCCCCGACACGTCCGGAGGCGCGCTCCTCCAGAGACGCGGACGGGGGGCGGTGTAGGCGCAGTGCGGGGGGGGGAGGGGGGGCGGCGCAGGCGCAGTGGGGGGGGGGCGGCGCAGGCGCAGTGCCGGGGGGAGGCGCGCCCCCAGCCAAGCGGATGGGGGCGGCGCAGGCGCATGCGCGGGAGGGGGAGGCGCGCTCCCGCCGCTTCCGGGGGCGCGCTGTCCCGGTCGCCCTGAGGGAAGAGCGGCGGTCGGCGCATGCGCGGGAGGGGGAGGCGCGCTCCCGCCGCTCCCGCCCCCCCCCAAGGCGCCGCCATCGCCGCCCCTCGGCCTCCCCTCCCGCTCGGCCCGGTAAGGAGCGCCCACGACCCCCCCTTTTCCTCTCTTTTTCCTCTTTCTCTCCCTTTTTTTCTCCTTCTCCATCGCGGGGGCGGCGGGCGAGGGGATGAGGACCATCGAACACCCCAACGTTTGGGGGCGTCGTCGTCCCCTTCCGCCTCCTCCATTCAGTCCTATTTATTGAGCGCTCCCTGGGTGCGGGGCGCTCCTGCCCACCTTCATTCATTCAGTCGCGTTTATTGAGCGCTCATTGCTTGCAAAGCACTGTGCTGAACGCTCCCTGGGTGCAGGGCGCTCCTGCCCACCTTCATTCATTCAGTCGTGTTTCTTGAGCGCTCCCTGGGTGCAGAGCACTGTGCTGAGCGCTCTCCGGGTGCAGGGCGCTCCTGCCCACCTTGATTCATTCAGTCGTGTTTATTGAGCGCTCCCTGGGTGCACAGCATTGTGCTGAGCGCTCTCCGGGTGCAGGGCGCTCCTTCCCACCTTCATTCATTCAGGCGTATTTATTGAGCGCTCCCTGGGTGCAGGGCGCTCCTGCCCACCTTCATTCATTCAGTCGTGTTTATTGAGCGCCTACTGGGGTGCACAGCACTGTGCTGAGCGCTCCCTGGGTACAGGGCGCTCCCGCCCACCTTCATTCAGGCGTATTTATTGAGCCCTTCCTGGGTGCAGAGCACTGTGCTGAGCGCTCTCCGGGTGCAGGCGCTCCTGCCCACCTTCATTCAGTCGTGTTTATTGAGCGCTTATTGGGTGTACAGCACTGTGCTGAGCGCTCCCTGGCTGCAGGGCGCTCCTGCCCACCTTCATTCAGTCGTGTTTATTGAGCCCTCCCTGGGTGCACAGCACTGTGCTGAGCGCTCGCTGGGTGCCGGGCCCTCCTGCAGCCAGTCCTGCTCACCTTCATTCATTCAGGTGTCTTTATTGAGCGCTTCTGTGTGCACAGCACCGTGCTGAGCGCTCACTCTGTGCAGGGCGCACCTGGACTGGTCCTGCCCACCTTCATTCATTCAGTGGTATTTATTGAGCGCTCCCTGTGTGCAGAACACTGTGCTGAGCGCTCCCTGTGTGCAGGACGCACCTGGAGCCCGCCCTGCCCCGTCCAGCCCTCCTGGGCCGCGCCTGCCCACTTCCATTTATTCGGTTGTATTTATTAAGTGCTTACTGTGTGCAGAGCACTGGGCGAGAGCTTCCTGTGTGCAGATCACACCTGGATCCGGTCCTGCCTCCTTCCTGCCCCACTGGAGCCTGTCCTGCCCCCCTTCCTGCCCCCTGGAGCCCGTTCTGCCTGCCTCCGGAGCTCGTTCTGCCCCGCCCCCCCCCGAGCTCATTCTGCCCCCATTCTGCCCAATGGAGCTCGTTCTGCCCCCCCCTCCTGCCCCCTGGAGCTCGTTCTACCCCCTGGAGCCCGTTCTGCCCCCCCTCCTGCCCCCGGAGCTCGTTCTGCCCCCCCCCAGCTCATTCTGCCCCCCATTCTGCCCACTGGAGCTCGTTCTGCCCCCCCCGCCCCCTGGAGCTTGTTCTGCCCCCCCCCGCCCCCTGGAGCTTGTTCTGCCCCCACCCCTGCCCCTGGAGCTTGTTCTACCCCCTGGAGCTCGTTCTACCCCCCTCCTGCCCCCTGGAGCTCGTTCTGCCCCCCCTCCTGCCCCCTGGAGCTCGTTCTGCCCCCCTTCCTGCCCCCTGGAGCTCGTTCTGCTCTCCATTCTGCCCCTGGAGCCCGTTCTGCCCCCCATTCTGCCCCCTGGAGCTAGTTCTGCCTCCCCCGCTCCCTGGAGCTCGTTCTGCTCCCCCTCCTGCCCCCCGGAGCTCGTTCTGCCCCCCTCCTGCTCCCTGGAGCTCGTCCTGCCCCCCCCCCACCCCCTGGAGCTCATTCTGCCCCCCTTCCCGCCCCCTGGAGCTCATTCTGCCCCCCCAGCCTCCCTGGACCCTGTCCTGCCCCTTTCCTGCCCCCCTGGACCTGTCCTGCCCCCTCCTCCCCCCCCCCGGAGCCCATCCCGCCCCCCAGATACGGTCCAGGGGCCACGGATAGATACCCCACCCCTAGCCCTGATGGGTCCGTCGGTTGCCCTGGGGCAGTCTCCCAAGCGCTCGGAAGCACTCAAGACGATTGAACGGATGAATGAGGGGTCCAGGAGAGCGGGCCGGACGGGGGTCGGGGAGAGGGGAGGCCGTCGATGGGGTGGGCACGGAGCCGCCTCTCCTCTTTCGATGGCTTGAGGGTTGGGGGGCGGTGGGCGTCGCCTTGGCAGGAGCCGTTAAACCCGCGCCATCCCGAGATCTCGCCGTCCCTGGCGTCTTTTCAGGTCAGCCTGGCTTCCGAGCCGGAGCGGCGGAAGACACGGCGCGTGTTTACAGCGGAGGGATTGGTGCGGTTACGTAAATACGACGGGAAGAAGCTCAGCCCCACGGCACTGGCGTCCCTAGCCTTTAATAAATGTCTTCATTTCTACCAACGCCCGCCTCTGCTAGACCGGGAGCTCGGCGGCGGCAGGACCGTCTCTGTCGGTGGAGCGTACGCTCGTTCATCCGTTCAGGGGTATTTACTGAGCGCTTACTGTGTGCAGAGCGCCTCCCGAGCGCTCAGTGCAATCATTGGTGAATGAGGCGTGCATCCCCTTGATTCTCATTACGGCCATCGCGTGGCTCAGCGGAGAGAGCCCGGGCTTCGGAGTCAGAGGCCATGAGTTCGAGTCCCGGCTCTGCCGCTTGTCAGCTGTGGGACCGTGGGCGAGTCACTTCGCTTCTCTGGGCCTCAGTGACCTCGTCCGGAAAATGGGGATTAACTGGGAGCCTGATGACCCTGTATCTCCCCCAGCGCTTAGAACAGTGCTCTGCGCAGAGTAAGCGCTTAACAAATACCAACATCGTTATTATTCTTATTATTGTCCGTCTGTCTCCCCCGATTAGACTCTCAGCCCATCTGTGAGCAGGGATTGTTTCTGTTACCGTACTGTCCATTCCAATCGCTTAGTCCAGTGCTCTGCACATAGCAGGCGCTCAATAAATACTATCGAATGAACGAATGAAGCGCCCAAATAGGATCCATCGACGCGCGGACGCTGGCACCGTGAGGGGCTGGCCGTCTTCATCGGTCGGTCAGTCGTAGGTATCGAGCGCTTACTGTGTGCGAAGCAAGTAAGTAAGCGCTTAACAAATACCGGCGTTGTTATTATTATTATTAGCACACGGGAGAGTAACGATGTCAATGTAAGAGAGGAGGGGGAGATGCCTTCCTTGCCCCTCATGAGCATCTCGTATTCTTGGAATCGAGGGACCCTCCCGAAGCCCAGAAGGTGACCCTTTCTCGCCCCCCCTTCCCGTTAACGAAAATCTGAAAGTTTACCGCTGTTTTGGGGAAAGTAATTGCTCTCAAAACCGAGGCGATGCCCTCTGCCGCAGCTCCCGAGTGAGCGGAAAGCTGTCGATCCCAGATCTGTGCCGCGGGCGCGGCGTTGGAGGCAAAGGGAGGAAATATTCCCCGGAGCCGGGTCTTCCCGCTGGGAAGAGAGGGGCTGAACTCCGGCCACCAAGGCGGGGCCGAGCCGCTTTAATTATGCCGCCCCGAGGAAGTCTCCGGAGACCTCGCCGTGGCCCCCGGTTGTAAATCGGAACGGATCAGGAGAGAAATTCAGTAAATCGCTCTTCTAAGCTTCGCGTTCACTGTGACGGCGAAATCCGAAGAGGCCCCTTCGAGTGATTTTTTTGTTTTCCAGCGTGATTTGGTTTGATCGGAGGGGCCGGCGGCCGGGAGAAGTAAGTAACCATCTCCCCGTCCCTCTTAGTGTAGGGGGAGTCCTCCTGACGATCGGTAAGATGTCATCCGTCAAGCGCTTGGCGTTTGCCGTCGTCCATTTCCTCCGGGAGCAGAGCCAGATGGGCAGCTACACGTCCGACGAGCAGGAGAGCTTGGAAGGTAATTCGCGGCCTGTCCCGCCTCCGCTGTCTTGTGGTGGCTTGCGTGGGGATTCTCGACAGGTGGTAATCGTATCTATTAAGGGTTTACCGTGTGCGGAGCCCCAGGCTAAGGGCCGGATACTCGGTCGGGTCCTCGGAGGGTTCGTAATTTCAAAACCAGCAGTGGACGTGACCTGTCGGGCCACGGGTTTCCCGTGGGGCGAATCCCGGATGTTTGTTTGGCCTTCCGAGGAGGGAAGGTCAGTTCCGCCGCAGCAGCAATGTTTTGGGTTTCGACTCCGTGGCTTTCTGGCTAGAACGCGCTGTCAGTTGATGGAGAACGTACCGGCGGCGGGGCACGGTACCGAGCACTGGGAGAGTCCAGTCGAGTTAGAAAACACCATCCCTGGCCTCAGGGAGTCTCTGATTGAGTCGGAAAAAGACACAGGATAATTTACAGTTAGGAGAAGAGAACGCAAAGGCGGGAAGGATGACTTAGCGCTATTGTTTTTGTCCGTCTCCCCCGATGAGACCGTAAGCCCGTCAGAGGGCAGGGACTGCCTCTATCTGTTACCGATTTGTCCGTTCCAAGCGCCTAGAACAGTGCCCTGCACATAGTAAGCGCTCAATAAATACTGCCGAACGATTGAATAAGTGTTTAAAGACTAGAATCTGTAAATCCGGGGCAGTGTTCGAGGCACACATACTCCAACTTGAGAGTTGGGCCGGTAGGATTTATTGAGCGCTCACTGTGTGCGGGCGCTGTGCGAAGCACCTGGGAGGGTACGGCGTGATAGAATTGGTAGATCCGCTCCCTGCCCACAACGAGCTCATCGCCTGGAGGGGGATACGGATGTTAATATTAATAAATCAGGGACGGGTACCTAAGTGCCGTGGAGCTGAGAGTTTTCCTTAACGTGGAGCGTGTCAGGACGCCGTGTCCGTGTTTTGGGAGAACCGACTGTAACGTGAACCAGCGATTAAGGGTGAACAGACACCTTTTACCTGTCGTGACGGTTTCTCTTGCCCCAAACGAAGCTTCTTAGAGACGGATCCGATTTCTAACTAAGCCATCCGATTTGCCAGATTTCCAGAGACTTCTACGGAAGGTTGCGAGGAGACTGGTAAAAAATCTTCCTCGGAAAAATGGCTCAGTTGGCGAAATGACCCTGCTGTGGAGACTCAGAGGGGCGATTTCTTTGCTTGACCCAGGAAACAGAGGTGAAGAAGGGACAGAGAAGGGCAACCGAGATGATCGGGGCGATTGAGATGCTTCTTTAGGAAGACAGATGGAAAGATTCCGGATTGTTCGGTCTGGAGAAAGGCAGACTAAAAGGGGACAGGATTGAAATGAATATTCCCGAAGGGCCCTGTCGGGGCAAAACAGCATCATTCTTCGTGAAAACCGTCATCGCCAAAGCCAGTAGCAGCCACAGAAGCCACGATGGCAGATTCAGAACCAGCAGAGGGAAACAAGGGGAGGAAACACGGCATCCGTTCCCACAGCCAGAAACCCTGGCAGGTTCCGGAGGGGTTTGGACAGATGGGTGGATGAGCGGTTCATCCCGGACGACTGGAGGAGAGTCAGGGAGGGAGCGGGAAGAGTCAGGAGTGTTGGATGTTCCATGCTGGATCGCAGAGGGAGAGTCAGGGATGGAGAAGGGAGAGTCAGGGGTGTTAGCGAGGTGTACATCTCCTCGATTCTATTTATCTCGATGATCTTGTTTTGTTCTCTTTTGCTTTGCCGCCCGTCTCCCCCGTTCAGACCGGGAGCCCCTCACTGGGCAGGAAGGGTCTCTCTCTGTCGCCGAATCGTCCTTTCCGAGCGCTCAGTACAGTGCTCTGCACAGGAAGCGCGCCGTAAATACTATTGAATGTTGGATCGTCCAGGCCGGCTCGCTGAGGAAGAGGCGGAGATGAAAAGGAGAGGTTGTGGTAACGGAGGACACCGTGGTGTCGCTGGGCAGGCACATTCCCGAGTTGGATGATCCAGGGATGGCACTCGTTCTTCATCATCAAAATAATGGTGGTATTTAAGCGCTCACCATGCGCTAGGCACCGTTCTAAGCGCTGGGGTAGATCCGAGTTAGTCCGGTTGGACGCAGTCCCTGTCCCACATGGGGCTCAGGGTTTTAATCCCCATTCTACAGGTGAGGGAACTGAGGCCCAGAGAAGTTCAGTGACTTGCTTAAGGTCGCCTTCATTCATTCATTCATTCAGTAGTATTTATTGAGCGCTTACTATGTGCAGAGCACTGTACTAAGCGCTCGGAATGGACAATTCGGCAACGGAGACGATCCCTGGCCAGCGACGGGCTCACAGTCTAATCGGGGGAGACAGACAACAAAGCTAAACAGAACAAAACAAACACAAGACGACGTCATCACGATAAGTAGAATCAAGGGGATGCGCACCTCATTGAGAAAATAAATGGGGTAATAAATCATATGTACAAATAATATCTACAAACGAGCACAGTGCTGAGGGGAGGGGGAGCGGAGGGGAAGGGGGAGCTCAGTCTGGGAAGGCCTCCCGGAGGAGGTGAGCTCCCAACAGACAAGTGGCAAAGCCGGGATTAGGACATGGTTTAGAACCTGTGTCCTTCCGACCTCCAGGCCCATTCAGTCATTCAAGAGTATTTATTGAGCGCTTCCTATGTGCAGACCACTGGACTAAGCGCTCGGACAATCGGGCAACGGATAGAGACCGTCCCTGCCCGATGACGGGCTCACAGCCCGCGCTGTTCCCACTAGGCCGCCCTGCTTCTCATTCATTCAGTCGTGTTTATTGAGCGCTTACTGTTCGCGGAGCCGGAAAATAGACACATTCCCTGCCCACGACGGGCTTACGGTCTAGCGGGGGAGCAGACAATAGAAATAAATGGCAGATATATATATATATATATCTCTTTCAATATAGAGAGAGATATATATTGTGTATATATGTGTGTGTATGTATATATATATATATGTGTACGTATATGTATATATATATATTCAGGTGCTTTGGGACTGAGGGGGTAACGAATAAAGGGAGCGAGTCAGGGTGACACAGAAGGGAATGAGAGAAGAGGAAAGGAGGGGTGAGGCGGGGAAGGCCTCTCGGAGGTGGTGTGTCTTCAGAAAAGCTTTGAAGCAGGGGAGAGTCATTGTCGGATACGAGGAGGGAGGGGGTTCCAGGGCCGAGGCTGGACGTGGGCGAGAGGTCGGCGGTGAGAGAGACCCACGAGGTCACGAATGAGAATAATTATAATAATTAGGGTATCCGTTAAGCGCTTCCTATGTGCCGAGCACTGTTCTAAGCGCTGGGGGAGATACAAGGCGATCAGGTTGTCCCCCGTGGGGCTCACAACTTAATCCCCATTTTCCAGATGAGGTCATCGGGGCACAGAGAAGTGAGGTGACTCGCCCCAAATCACACAGCAGACAAGTGGCGGAGCCGGGATTAATCATAATAGTGTTGGTATTTGTTAAGCGCTTACTATGTGCAGAGCACTAAGCGCTGGGGGAGATACAGGGCGATCAGGTCGTCCCACGTGAGGCTCATAGTCTTCATCCCCGTTTTACAGATGAGGGAACTGAGGCCTAGAGAAGCGAAGTGACTTGCCCACGGTCCCACAGCTGACGGGTGGCAGATCCGGGATCCGAACCCATGACCTCCGACTCCCGAGCCCGGGCTCTTTCCACTGAGCCGCGCTGCTTCTCTAATGAGCGTTTGGGTGACTGTGCAGATGCTGTCTGGTTTGCGCCATGGCAATATAGAAAAAAATGTCCCCCTTCCTCCATCGCTCTCACCCTCCTTCCCCCTCTCTCCCCTCGCGGACCCCCCTGAATCCCAAAAGACTTGGCATCGTCCTCTCCATTTAGGGTTTGGCAGACTTGCCCGTTCATTCAGTAGTATTTATTGAGCGCTTACTATGCGCAGAGCACTGGACTAAGCGCTTGGAACAGTCCCTCGGGCCGTGGAGAAGGGAGTGTCCCCCGCCTCCTCGAGATCACTTTCCTTCGCGTAGACGGCAGCGGGACGGGGCAGGTGGCTGGCTTCCCGCCTCGTGCCGTCGCCGACCCGTAGCTCGGCGGAAAGAGCCCGGGCGTGGGAGTCAGAGGTCATGGGTTCGAATCCCGGCTCTGCGGTGGGACTGTGGGCAAGTCACTTCACTTCTCTGGGCCTCCGTGACCTCATCTGGAAAATGGGGATGAAGACGGTGAGCCTCACGTGGGACGACCCGATGACCCTGTGTCTACCCCAGCGCTTAGAACAGTGCTCGGCACATAGTAAGCACTTACCAAATATCAACGTTATTATTATTGTTATTCTCTGGGCCTCATTGACCTCATCTGGAAAATGGGGATTCAGACTGGGAGCCCCACATGGGGCAACCTTATGACCTTGTATCTACCCAGCGCTTAGAACAGTGCTTGGCACGTAGTAAGCCCTTAACAAATACCAAAATTATTACTATTAATAATAAAAAGTCCTGTGGCTTTGTAGGCTCAGGAAAGAGCCCCGGCTTGGAAGTCAGAGGTCATGGGTTCTAATCCCGACTCCGCCACTCATCAGCTGGGTGACCTCGGCAAGTCACTTCGCTTCTCCGTGCCTCAGTGACCTCATCTGTAAAATGGGGGTGAAGACCGTGAGCCCTCCGTGGGACAACCCGATGACCCTGTATCTCCCCCAGCGCTTAGAACGGTGCGCGGCACAAAGTAAGCGCTTAACAAATACCAACGTTGTTACTGTATTTTTCCAGAGCTTCCTTTTCATTATTTCTCTCATTTCGTCCCGATGACATCCCTGTAAGTAAATGAGAAGTAAGGGTTATCCACCCCATTTTTCAGACGGGGAAACAGAGGCCAACGAGCCGCGAGATTTGCCCAGCCTCACGCAGGAGGTCAGCGGCGGAGCTGGGACTCGAACCCGGGTCTTCTAGCTGCCGGTCCCACTACCAGAAGCGGCCTAACGGCCAGAGCCCGGGCCTGAAAGTCAGAGAAGGACCTGGTTTCTGATCCCGGCTCTGCCACGTGTCTGCTGCGTGACCTTGGGGGAGTCACTTCTGCGCTTCATCTGTAAAATGGAGATTAAGACCGTGAGCGTCAGGTCGGACGTGGACTGGGTCCAACCCGATTCGCTTCCGTCTGTCCCGGCGCCTGGTACAGTCCCCGGCACGGAGTAAGCGCTTAACGCAGTCCATAAAAAAAAAAAAATGGGCGTTAGCCGCCGCTGTGCCGAAATCAGGCCCTTTTGAGCCTCTCTCCGGTTTAACCGGGAGGAGGAAGGAAGATGACCGGGAGGTGGAGAGGAGGGGTGGTCGGGGAGCAAATCAACCGTGCCGTCGTTTCAGCAGAGGTGGCTTTCTTTCGGAAGGGGATCTGGTGCTTTCAGGGGAACACGGGCGGAGAAAACCCAGTCACACGTTTTCACCGAAGCACCCGATCCTATTTTGGGTGAGGTGTTCTGCCAGAAATAGGAGTCTGCTGACGCCTTTACCCGGCATTACGAAACTCTGCCAGATAATTGATGTCTCCAGCCTCTTTTCCTCTTTGGGATTTCAGTTTGGTTGAAAAAGATGGTAAGGTGCTTGAAGGGGCAGGGACGGTGCCTTTTAATAATAATAATAATAATGGGATTAGAACCCACGACCTCCGACTCCCAAGCCCGGGCTCTTTCCACTGAGCCGCGCTGCTTCCGTAAGAACCGTGAGTCAGAGTACCAACCCTACTGTACCGTCCTCTCCCAAATACTTAGTACAGTGTTCTGCACACAGTAACTGCACAATACTCTTTGGGGGGGGTGTTGGGGGTATTTGTTAAGCCCTTACTAGGTGCCAGGCACGGTTAGTAAATGCCAGGGTAGAGGAGCAGCGTGGCTCTGGCAAGAGCCCGGGCTTGGGAGTCAGAGGTCGTGGGTTCTAATCCCGGCCCCGCCACCACTCAGCTGTGCGACTTTGGGCAAGTCGCTTCGTTTCTCGGTGCCTCAGTGACCTCATCTGTCAAATGGGGAGGAAGACTGTGAGCCTCGCGTGGGACAACCTGATGACCCTGTATTTACCCCGGCGCTTAGAACAGCGCTTGGCACCTAGTAAGCGCCCACAAATGCCTTCGTTATTATCGTATAAGTTAATCAGGTTGGACACAGGCCCCGTCTCACCCGGGGCTCACGGTCTTCATCCCCATTTTCCAGATGAGGGCACCGAGGCCCGGGGAGAGCAGTTAGGTGATGTGCCCGAGGTCACCCCGCAGAGAAAGTGGCGGGGCCGGGATTAGGACCCAGGTCCTCCCGACTCCCAGGTCCAGGCTCTGCCCACCGGCTTCCCCTTCGGTGATGAGGGATAAAAGAGACTGACGATTCTGTTTATCTTGATGATATTGACGGCAGGCTCCTTGTTTTGTCGTCCGTCTCCCCGGTTTAGACTGTGAGCCCGTCGTCGGGCGGGGACGGTCTCTCTCTGTTGCCGCCTTGTCCATTCCAAGCGCTCAGTCCAGTGCCCTGCGCACAGTAAGCGCTCAATAAATACGACCGAAGGATCGAATGGCGGCTTTGCACGTAAGTCACCAGGCCGAGCGGGCGGGTCGCCACGTGGCTGGGGCCGATCCGACGGCAGGTTTTAGAAACTTTTAAGTCTCGGAGGTCGGCCGAGGCTCCGAAAACAAAACCTGTCCGGTTCTCCGTCTCCAGCTTCTCGTCGGTTTGAGATCTTGAACGGATTCCCCGCGCTTCTTTAATTCTCGGTCGTGAACGGTCCGTGCCGTCCGTCGAGGCGGTGGGACTTGGCGATTAGTCATAATGAGGCTTGGATTTCAAGGAGAGATTCTCGTCGTCGTTTTTATGGGGCACCACCCGGGTGCCGGCAGCGTCGAAGTGAAACCCCCGGTTCCTGTCCTCGAAGCGTGTACTCTAGGCTTTGAGCTTGTCATTCATTCAGTAGTATTTATTGAGCGCTCACCGGGTGCAGAGCACCGGACTAAGCGCTTGGAATGGACAGTTGGGCAACAGACAGAGACCGTCCCTGCCCACCGACGGGCTCACGGTCTAATCGGGGCAGACAGACGGACAAAAACAAGACAACGTGATTGTCGTGGGAGGGGAGGCGTTTGCCACCTCTGTGGTATTTGTACTCTCCCGAGCGCTTAATAATAATAATAATGTTGGTATTTGTTAAGCGCTTACTATGTGCCGAGCACTGTTCTAAGCGCTGGGGGAGACACAGGGGAATCGGGTTGTCCCACGTGGGGCTCACCGTCTTAATCTCCATTTTACAGACGAGGTAACCGGGGCACCGAGAAGTGAAGTGACTCGCCCACAGTCGCACAGCTGACAAGTGGCAGAGCCCGGATTTGAACTCATGACCTCTGACTCCAAAGCCCGTGCTCTTTCCACTGAGCCACGCTGGGGGAGACACAGGGGAATCGGGTCGTCCCACGTGGGGCTCACAGTCTTAATCCCCATTTTACAGATGAGGGAACTGAGGCACCGAGAAGTGAAACGACTTGCCCAAAGTCACACAGCTGACAAGTGGCTTAGTCCAGTGCTCGGCACTGGTGAGCGCTCAATAAGTATCGTCGATGAGGATGGTTTACGATCGAGGGGGCTTATACGGAGAAGCGGCGTGGCTCGGTGGAAAGAGCCCGGGCTGGGGAGTCGGAGGCCACGGGTTCGAGTCCCCGCCCTGCCACTTGGCAGCTGGGGGACTGTGGGCGAGTCACTTCACTGGGCCTCAGTTCCCTCATCTGGAAAATGGGGATGAAGACCGTGAGCCCCACGTGGGACCACCTGATTCCCCTGGGTCTCCCCCAGCGCTTAGAACAGGGCTCGGCACCTAGTAAGCGCTTAACGGATACCAACATTGTTATTATTAGAACAGTGCTTGGCACATAGTAAGCGCTTAACAAATACCGTCATTATTATTATTATTATTACGAGAAAGGGTGAATATGCACAGATCCCACAGCACTTCTGTACGTACCTTTACGTTATGCATTATAAACTATCCATAGCGACGTCTCTCTCCCCCCCCTAGACTGGCAGCTCTCTGAAGGCGGGGACCGTGTCCCCTGACTCTTGTACGGCAGCCTCCCAAACCCTTAGCACGACGCTCCGCTCGTAGTAAGCGCTCAGTAACTACCGTCGCTCGACTGCAGGTCCTCACGCCGTTGCTTTATCTCTCCCTGCTGCTTTCGTTTTTGTTTTTTTTAAGTCGCCATTCAGTGCTTGGAGACGGTTTTCAAGATCAGCCCGGAAGACACCGACCTCGCGGTGGGCCAGCCCCTGATGGAAATGTTCACCAACTCGTTCTGCCAGGTGAGCCCCGAGTCGCCTTCGCCTCGACGAACCTTTCGGGGTCGGGGACAGGCAGGTCCCTGGCAGCCGGGCGGGATCTCTACGTTAGCCGGAGGTTGGCCAGATCCTCCCCGTGAATGTAAGCTGCCTCCCCAGAGGACGTTGTTATTGCAGCGTGCCGCGGTGGAAACGGCCCGGGCTTGGAAGTCAGAGGTCATGGGTTCGATTGCGGGCTCTGCCACCCGGCAGCTGTGGGACTGTGGGCAAGTCACTTCACTTCTCTGTGCCCCGGTTCCCTCATCTGGAAAATGGGGCCGAAGACCGTGAGCCTCACGTGGGACGACCCGATGACCCTGTATCTACCCCAGCGCTTAGAACAGTGCCTTGCACATGGTAAGCGCTTAACAAATACCAACATTATTGTTATTATTATTACTGCTGCTGTTATTAGTAGTGATGATAATAACCGTGGCATCTGTTAAGCACTTACTCTGTATCGGCACCGATTTAAGCGCGGGGTTGATAGAAGCAGAGCGTGTTAGACACGGCCCCTGTCCCCCGCGGGGCGCTCGGTCTCCATCCCCCTTTTACAGATGAGGTGACCGAGGGCCAGAGAAGCCAAGTGACTTGCCCGGAGTCACACAGCTGACCGGTGGCGGAGCCGGGATTAGGATCCACAACCTTCTGACTCCCGGGCCCGGGCTGTATCCACTACCCCGTGCCGCTTCAGGTTAGGCACTTGAGGAGAAGTTGCCTCCGATGATAATGATATTTACGCGCTTACATTGTGCAAAGCACCACTGTAAGCGCTGAGGGTGATGAGGCTGTCCCACGTGAGGTTCACAGTTAATCCCCGTTTTACAGATGAGGTCACTGAGGCCCGGAGAAGTGAAGTGACTTTCCCACAGACACCGAGCTGCCAAGTGGCGGAGCCGGGATTCGAACCCATGACCCCTGACTCCCAAGCCCGCTGAGCCCCGCTGCTTCTCTGTATTGAGCGATCTCCCTCCGAGACCCAACCGGGACAGGCCGGGGGTTGCCGTCCCTCACTGAGCGACTTCCTTCCCCCGCCCCGCTACTTTGACTAAGTGCTTCCGACGTATCAGATGCTAAATGTTCGGGTAGAGACGAGCCGGACGGGGAATCGAAACCCGTTCTCCTTCCTACGCGGACCGTGAGCCCCGTATGGGACGGGGCCTGTGTCCGACCCGATTATCTTCCGTCTTGACACGGCGTAAGCACTTAACAGATATTATTATTGTTAATTATCAGAGGGGATGCTGTCCCTGTCCCTCGTGGGCTGCGCTGTCAGAGAAGTAGGGCGAGCCAGGCGCCTTATCCCCATTTTACGGACTAAAAGCCCAGATAGGGTGACTTTCTCAAGGTCCCGGGGCAGGCCAGACGCGGAGGCGTAACTAGAATCCAGGTCTTTCGGCTCGCGGTTTCCTGCCCTTTCCGGCCGTTCCTTTCGAGGTGCCGGCGAGCGCACGGAGCCAGTCTCTGGGATCGGCCCCTGGACCGGGAAACTCCCTGGAGGGAAAGGTCAGCTCGGCTGTCGTCCGTCGAGTGGTGGGTTTTTAGCGCAGTCGCCTGGTCTAAACCCATTTCCGTCGACCGCGTCACCGCCCGAAAAATAGAAGTAAATGAGACGTCCCGGAAGGATACGGTTCTTGAAAGAATGCATTTCTAGATGTTGCTGAACGCTTTCACTCCCCGGGTTTGCTCGCCCGTCCCAGTTCTGCCTCTGTCCAGTTCAGTTAGGGGCATTTAGGTGATGACCTGTTGAGACTCAGTCTACATTTGGGAATGGGCTACCCGGAAGGGTCGATTTTTACGTATTTTGTGAAAGAAGGAGCGGAATCTAGTTGCTCGATCATGGGCCTGGGAGTCAGGAGGACCTGGGTTCTAATCCCGGCTCCACAACTTCCCTGCTGTGTGACTTTGGGCAAGTCACTTCACTTCTCTGTGCCTCGGTTACCTCATCTGTCAGGTGAGGATGAACACAGCGAGCCCCACGTGGGACAGGGTCCGTGTCCAACCCGATTCGCCTGTATCTACCCCGGCGCTCAGAACAGTGCCTGGCACATAGTAAGCGCTTCACAAATTCCTTAATTGTCATTATGATTATTGTTTTCAATAAGGGGGTTTCCCTTCCTTACTCTGGGAAGAACCTGGCCTCACTTTAGGGAACCGATAACCACGCTCAGCTTTAGCTTCTCTTGCGTGAACACTCTCGTTTCCGTCTCTCCGAAACCACGATCTGAGCGGGGCTAAGTGTCCAATGGATTCTTGTCCATTCCAAGCGCTTAGAACAGTGCTCCGCACCTAGTAAGCGCTCAATAAATACTATTCAATGAATGAATGGAGTCCAATACCGTTAAATTTGGGGTGAGGTGGGGCAGCAGTGGGAACGTCTGCTGAGCCACTGGCAAGTACTAGAAAGGAGTCAGATTACCTGGCATTCAAAAAAATGGAAAAAAAAAAGAAAAAAATTGAGGAAAAAAATTGAAAAAAATTAGGGAAAAGATTATTTTGAAAAAAAATATTTTGAAAAAAATATTTCGAAAAAAAATTTTCATTTTTTGGCGTACATAGCACTGTATTCATTCAGTCAGTCGAATTTATTGAGCGCTTACTGTGTGCAGAGCACTGTACTGAGCACTGGGGAGAGTCCAATACTATAATAGACACATTCCCTGCCCACAACGAGCTTACAATCCCCAGTTAGAAGCTAAACCCACGTTCCTTGCTCACACGGAGCTGACGGGCTAATGGGGGAGTCAGGGAGACAGAAATTAAGTACAAAGAGTGGGAACAGAGGCTTAAACTTCCTGCCTCGGATAAGATCAAGGGTAAGATAGGTAGTAAGTAGTGTCATTATGTCAGGAGGAAATTCGGCAGTAAATGTTGAGCGAACCTGTAAGCATGGATTCCTATGACATGCCCAAGACACCTGCCAGGCAGATGCTGGGGAACGTAAACCGTAAAAATAAAAGCTGAAATCGAGCTTCAGATGGAAAAGAAGGGAATCACGTCGTCCCGTGTGGGACTCACAGTCTTAATTCCCATTTTACAGATTAGGTAACAGGCACAGAGAAATGAGGTGACTTGCCCAGAGTCACACAGCTGGCAAGCGGAGGAGCCGGGATTAGAACCCATGACCTCTGACTCCCGAGCCCATGCTTTTTCCACGCTTCTCCTATAACATTCTCCGCCCACAACGAGCTTACAGTCGGGTGGGGGAGTCGGACATTAATCTAAAGAAAGAAATTAGAGATACGCACATAACAGTCCAGCGCTTAGAACAGTGCTCGGCACATAGTAAGCGCTTAACGAATACCAACATTATTATTATTTCAAACGCTGGCTCTGCGCTTCTTGGTCAATTTGCAGTTTCTCCCGTGGTGAGTGAAAATCGACCTTCGTTCCCGGTTCTGCAACGATACGTTGTGAATTGTAAGGCCGAGGGATCATATTATCTCCAGGTCAGGAGTCAGACACGTCTGGGAAAGGATGGAGAAAGTAATAAAGGCCGACCCACTTGCTATTCCTGTCATCCTTTAGGGAAGGCCAGTCTGTGTGGAAGATTTCAAGCCTCCCCAAGTTGCACCTGGGTCACAGCAGAGAATCCACGGTCACTGCTCGTTGACCCCCCCCCCCCCCCGGGAATTGGGAGCGAAATAATAATAATCACATCGTAATGTTGGTATTTGTTAAGCGCTTACTATGGGCAGAGCACTGTTCTAAGCGCCGGGGGAGATGCAGGGTCATCAGGTGGTCCCACGTGAGGCTCCCAGGCTTCATCCCCATTTTCCAGATGAGGTCACTGAGGCACGGAGAAGCCAAGTGACTCATCCAAAGTCACACAGCGGAGCCGGGATTCGAACTCACGACCCCCGACTCCCCAGCCCGGGCTCCTTCCACCGAGCCACGGTGCTTCGAGGAATCCCTTTCTAGCGTCCAGAGCGGCCCCGGGAAGCAGACGCGTGGGGAGCCAGCCTGAATTCAGACCCCCTCCGCTCTGGGGACCCGTTGGTGGCCTCCAGATTTAGCAACCGTTCCCTTGTTCCCACTGGTCTCTCTGATTTCCCTTCGTTTCAGAATGACATTCTGCCCCTCTCCAACTCTTTGCCAGAAGATGTGGAAAAAGCTGACCAGCTGAAGGACGAGGGTGAGTTAAGGCGAAAGAGGGAATCATTGCTCTTTCTTTTCCAAGTTGCAACTCCCGGGAGAGGCTGCCCGAAACTCTGGGGTACCTTGGGGCCGGGAGAGGGGGAAGGGGAGAGAAGCCTGACCGTCTTTCGTAGCTTCGCCGCCTCCTCCCCGCTCTGGCTCCCTCCCCTCTCCGTCCACGTCCACACCTTCACGCCATCCCCGTCCACGCAGGCCCGGAGCCTCAGGGCAGAGTCGAGACATTTTGGGGGGCGGAGACGGAGGGGAACCGGGGAGCAGAGCGAGGGGAAGCTCCGGGGGCCGCCCAGGGCCCGGGCGGGGTCGCGGGCGCCGGGGAGGAGCCTCCCCAGATGGCGGACCGACCCTTCTCTCCCCTGTTCGGACGGGGTGGGGGAACGCGGGGTCCGTGGGAGAGCGCGGAGAAGCCGGGCGTCCCTCCCGGCACAGCCTCTTGCCGGGCCACGGGCTCGGTCCTCTCGGGCCCCGGGACGTTCCTGCAAAGAGATTCTCCACGGGGAAAGAGGAATAATAATAATAATAATAATAATGATGCATTTGTTAAGCCCGTACTCTGCGCCAGGCACTGTAAATAAAATAAAAACAAATGGCGGTATTGGTTAAGCGCTCACTCTGTGCTGTTCTAAGCGCTGGGGGATACGAGGTGATCGGGTTGTCCCACGTGGGGCTCGCAGGTTTAATCCCCCTTTTCCAGATGAGGTCACTGAGGCCCAGAGAAGCGAAGGGACTCGCCCAAAGTCACACAGCTGGCAAGCGGCGGAGCCGGGATTAGAACCCACGGACCTAGGACTCCCAAGCCCGGGCTCTTGCCACTGAGCCACGCCGCTTCTCTGTACTAAGCACTGGGCTGGATGCAAGCCGGTCGGGTGGGACACAGTCCCCGTTTGCACACAGGGCTCACGGTCTCAATCCCCGTTTTACAGCCGAGGGAACTGAGGCCCAGACGAGGGGAGCGACTTGCCCACGGTCACCCGGCAGACACGCGTTGGAGCCAGGATTAGAACCCGTGACCTGATTCCCAGGCCTGTGCTCTAGCCACTGCACCCAGCTGCTTCTCGGGGAAATCTGCCCCGGGGACGGAAGCTCCGGTCGGGCTCGGCCCACCGGACAGCTCGGGGCCGGGAAGGGGGACGAAAACCCATCGCCCTCCCGCTTGCTGTGCCAGGATTCATTCGACGGTATCTATTGAGCGCTTACTATGTGCAGAGCACTGGACTAAGCGCTTGGAGTGGACAGTCGGGCAACAGATGGAGACCGTCCCTGCCCACCGACGGGCTCGCGGTCTAACCGGGGGAGACGGACGGACAAAAACAAGACAGCTTAATCTCCTCCTCCCCTGACCCTGGGCGCAGAGGAACCTCCGCCTCCCCCCCGGCCCCGGACACCGCCCGCCTTCCCACCCGGTTTCCAAGGAAGCGACGGGCCGATGATAATGTTAGTAAGCGCTTAACGAATACCATGTGCAGAGCACTCTTCTGAGTGCCGGGGTAGATACGGGGTCATCGGGTTGTCCTACGTGAGGCTCACCGTTAATCCCCCTTTTACAGATGAGGGAACCGAGGCCCAGAGAAGTGAAGTGACTTGCCCACAGACACACAGCCGACGAGTGGCACGGCCGGGATTGGAACTCATGACCTCTGACTCCCACGCCCGGGCTCTTTCCGCCGAGCCACGCTGCTCCGTCCGCGCGGTGCCCATTTGATCGCCCGTTCGAGGGTTTCGCTCAACGGTGCCGCTGCCCCCCGGTGTGGACGGGCTGCTTGCCGAGCGCTTTCCCGAACTAGGGACCCTTCCATTCGGGAGAAGTGAAAGGCAGGATCCCGGTCCCCCCCGATGCCGACCCGGCCCACGGCAGAAATCGGGAAAGGCTGCTGGGCGTCGGCGTTTCGGTGACCCTGGAGACGGTCGTTGGGCGTTTCTCCGTGTGCCTCCCCGTCCCAACTCTTCGGGTCCGACCGGCTCCGTTTTGACCCGGCGAACGGGCGGGGCTGGGGTAGGGTCTCTGGCGCCCGCCGACGGGCCCCCGGAGGGGAAGGCGGGCGACGTCGCGGCTTGGGGCCGGCCGGGCCCCGGGGGGGTTGGGGGGGGCGTCCCGGCCGCCGCCGCCCCCCTCGAGCGGAGAGGAGGTCGGCGCTGCCGTCGGCCCCGGGACGGGGAGTCGCGGGGGGGGAAGCTGCCGCGGGCCCGAGGCCGGGCGGAATCCCTCCGGGAGACCCGCCGGGTCCGCGGCGGGACGATCACCCCCGTCCAGAAAGGGAATCGTCCGCCTGGCCACCGGCCGCCTCCGGGCTTCGCCCCCCCCCCCCCCCCGTCTTCCCCGCGTGACGCCGCTCCACCCTCTCCCCTTGCAGGAAACAACCACATGAAGGAAGAGAATTACGGAGCGGCGGTGGACTGTTACACCCAGGCCATCGAGCTGGACCCGAGGAACGCGGTTTACTACTGCAATCGGTAAGTCGGGGTCTCCGCTGCGGCCCCCGAGAGGGCACCGGGACCCCCGTCGACGGGAGCGGGTCGGCCTCCGATCCGAGCTCTCAACGCCTTGGGCGGTCGGGGGGGGCGGATTTCGGGTCCGGGCTTTGCTCGGGGGCCGAGGGTTAAAATGGAACCGTTTCCATTTTCCAGTGAAGCGGCGCGGCTCGGTGGAAAGGGCCCGGGCTTGGGAGTCCGAGGTCATGGGTTCGCATCCCGGCCCCGCCACCTGGCAGCTGGGTGACTGGGGGCGAGTCACTTCACTGGGCCTCAGTTGCCCCGTCTGTAAAACGGGGATAAAGACTGAGAGCCCCACGTGGGACAACCTGATGACCCCGTATCTACCGCAGCGCTTAGAACGGCGCTCGGCACGTAGTGAGCGCCTAACAGATGCCCAGTTGTTATTCGGTAATTCCTGACAAGCCCTGCGTTAAGGAAAACGTCTGTTGTAGTACACCCGGCTTGGCCAGTGGCTGGGGCGGAGCGGGGGTTGTGTGTGTACGTGATCAGCCCGTCGCTGGGCGGGGACGGTCTCTATCTGTTGCCGAATTGTCCGTTCCAAGCGCTTAGTACAGTGCCCTGCACGTAGCGCTCAATACCATTGAACGAATCGTCGTTTCGGCGGACATCCGGTCGCACGCAATCAGTCGACGGTACCGACTGAGTACGGAACGCTGTCCTGAGCACCCGGGAGAGGGCAAGCCAACAGACACGTTCCCGGCCCACGGCGGGCGTCCTCCCGACGCAGACGCGCGTTGGCAGGAGGACAGTCCTGAGCCACGTCCTATCCCAAAGGTAGCGAAAGCGGGCACTCCGGAAGAACCGAGAGAATTTACCGCGGCGGGGGAGTATGCGTGTCGCCGTCTCTCACTCGGATTCCGGTCGGGGAATTAGGGGGAGGCAGAGGCACGGTTTGGGAAACGTCCGCGGAGTTAGATCCCCAGCCGCCCGCGGCGTCGCGGGTGCCGCACCCAGCGAGCGACAGACCGAGCCGCGGCTGCGTCGTCGACCGCCGGGGAGGTCGGTCCCGTCGCTCGGTCGTAGGTAGTGCAGCCGCCCAGGGCGCAGAGCGCGGTGCTCAGTGCTTGGGAGGTTACAGGGTCTGACGGGTGAGGCGGATTACGGTTAGGAGGAAAGAGAGACTGGAAAGGCGAATAAGAACTGTAGCGGAGTCGGTGAGGCGGGCCGGGCCGGAAGGACCGCGGTCCGCGGCGAGCGCGTGAGGGTCGAGGTGGGGCTGGGAGGGAAGGACGTACGGAGAGGAGGAGGGATCGGGTTAGGTTTCCCGGCAGAGGCGAGGTTTCCGGAGCGCTTCGAGGCGGGGGTGAGCTGTGATGTGGAGAAACGGAAGGGAAAGGGAGGGCCAAGCAAGGGGCTGGAGGCAGGAGAGGCGAGAGGGAGCGACGGCGAGAAGGCCGTCTTGGCGGCGAGGCCTCGTGGATGGCGCGCGGGCCTGCAAGTCGGGAGGACCTGGGTTCTAATCCCGGCTCCGCCACCCGTCTGCCGTGGGACCCTGGGCGAGTCGCTGCACTTCTCTGAGCCTCAGTTCCCTCATCTGGAAAATGGGGATTGAGAACGCGAGCCCCCCGTGGGACGGCGTCCGACCCCATTTTTGTTTTTAGGAAGGGGGATTGGCTCAAACGGGAGAGCGCTCGCTTAGCATGGGGGAGGTAGCGGGATCGACGCCCGCGTTCTCCAAGGTTTTAGAGAAGCGGCGTGGCTCGGGGAAAGAGGCCGGGCGTGGGAGTCGTCAGAGGTCGTGGGTTCTAATCCCGGCTCCGCCGCTTATCAGCTGTGTGACTTCGGGCCAGGCGCTTCACACTCTGTGCCTCAGTGCGCTCATCTGGAAAATGAGGACGAAGACCGCGAGCCCCGCGTGGGACGACCTGACGACCTCGCGTCCGCCGCGGCGCTTAGAAGGGTGCTCGGCCCATAGCGTTTAACCATTACCGGCGTTATCGTAATCCTTCTCTGGACCTCGGTTAGCTGATCTGGAAAACGGGATTTAAGACTGTGAGCCCCACGGGGGACAGGGCCTGTGGCCGAACCTCATCAGCGCGGGTCGATCCCTAGCACTTAGAGAAGTCCCCGGCACGTAGCAGACGCTCGAGGAATACCCAAAAAAGCGATTGAAAAAAAAGCCTGAGACCGACACCGGCCCGGGGTTCGGCTCCCGGGAGGCGCTCGCCGAATCCCGGCGATGCTCCCTCGTGTTCGGACCGGACGCCGCCAGGTGAGTCCGGGTCGTTCAGGGTCGCGTAGACGCTCCGACCTCGGGGGTCCGAACGCGCCCTTTCCATGTCGTCGCCCCTGTAGGGCTGCAGCTCAGAGTAAGCTGAGCCACTACACGGAAGCCATCGAGGACTGCGAGAGAGCGATAGCCATAGACTCGAAGTACAGCAAGGCCTACGGGAGAATGGGGTACGTTTGCGTCCGGTCTCCTAAGGGCGCGGGAGGGGCAAGGGGCCCGCCGGGAAGGCGTTCCCGGGCGCGGGGGGATGGGAGTCGACCCTGGTGGACCGTCCGAACTCAGTCTTCCAGGGGGCCCCTGTCCGGAGCCAGACTCCGGGCATTCACTCGGTCGTATTTATGGAGCGCTCGCCGTGGGCAGGGCACTGCACTGAGGGCTCGGGGAGCGCGACGCGGCAACGGACGGAGACGGTCCCTGCCCGCAACGGGCCGCCGGTCTAGAAGGGGGCACTGGGGGAATGATGGGAGTAAGGTGCTCATAGCAGAAGGGTGACGGGAGAGACAGGAGGCAGCGCGGGGAGGGGGCCGCGCGGGAGGGCGGTCCCCCAACGCCGGAAGCCCTCGGCGGGCGACGGTTCGGGCGACGGCGGAGAACGGGGACGCGGCGCGGAGGGCGCGCCGACGGCGGCGGCCCCGGGGTGGGCGGTTCTCCGGGGGAACGTGGTCTCGGGCGCCCGCTCGCTCTGCGCTCCTCAGGCTGGCCCTGACTGCCATGAACAAGTACGAGGAGGCCATCGCCAGCTACCGCAAAGCCCTGGATCTCGACCCAGAGAACGACTCCTACAAGTCGAACCTGAAAGTGGCCGAACAGAAACTGAGGGAGGTGGCCAGCCCCGTAAGTTCTCCCCCCCGTCCCGGGCGGAGAGGCCCCGGGCCTCCGCGTGGGCACCCGCCCTTTCGTGTGTGTGTGTGGCGGAGTGTGTGGTTCTTTTCCCGTCCCCCTGCGGTGTGTGGTGCGCGTGTCTTTCCCGCCCCCTTCCCGGTGAACGGAGCTGCTCCGAGTGGGGTGATCTTTCCGGCCGGATCTCTTTACAGACGGGAACGGGGCTGAGCTTTGACATGGCCAGCTTGATCAACAACCCGGCGTTCATCAGCATGGTGAGTGTGCCCCTTCCCTTCCCGAGCCCCGCGGCCCCGACGACGGTGTTCGTTCGGGGCCTCCTGTGCGTCGGGCGCCGTCCCGGGCGCTGGGGCGGATCCCGAGCCGATCGGGTCAGATGCGTCCCCCGCGGGGCTCGCGGCCTTCGGCCCCGTTTTTCAGACGGGGTGACGGAGGCCCGGAGAGGCCAAGCGACGGGCCCGAGGCCCCCCGGCGGGCGGCCGGGCCGGGATTAGAACCCGGGTCCTTCTGACTCCCGGTTCTGCCTCTGTCTCCTCATTCACGTGTCTGCCCTTATCTAGAGAAGCAGCGTGGCTCAGTGGGAAAAGCCCCGGCTTGGGAGTCGGGGGTCGTGGGTTCGAATCCCACCTCCCGTCAGTCGTGTGACTCTGGGCGAGTCACTTCACCTCCCGGTGCCCGGTACCTCACCTGTTACATGGCGACGAAGACTGTGAGGCTCAAGTGGGACAACCCGGTTACCCCGTATCTCCCCCGGCGCTTAGGACAGCGCTCGGCACATAGGAGGCGCTTGACAAATACCAACGTCGGCATTATTGTCATTCTGCTCCCTGTGCCGTATTTGGCAACCAGCCCCCCCCACCCGACTCTCCGTCGTACCGCTTCTCTGCTGCTTCTCCGTTGAGAAGCAGCGTGGCCCAGCGGGTAGAGCAGGGGCCTGGAGTCAGAGGACCTGGGTTCTCATCCCAGCTCGACCCCTTTTCTGCCGTGTGACCTTGGGCGAGCCGCTTCACTTCTCTGTGCCTCAGTTTCCTCACCTGGAAAATGGGGGTTAAGTCTGCGCGCCCCATGTGGGGCACGGACTGTGTCCAACCTGATGATCAAGCTCTTAGTGGAGTGCTTTGCAGACGGTAAGCGTTGGATACGTACAATAACGATCTTGTATCTGCCCCACAGTGGCACAGTGTAAATGCTTAACAAACACTACAATTTTTATCATTATTATTATTATTATTATAACGCAGTCGACCCCCGGAGGGCACAGACCTCGTCTCTGTGTCTGCGGCGTGTTTTCAACCACTTGTAAGGTGCTCAAAATAGCGCCCGCGCCCCAGAAGCGGCCCAGTGCTCTGCCCTGAGTCGTAGCTCGGGGGAAGAAGAATAGGGGAGGTGACAGAGATCCCCCAAAGGCGCATGAACGTGATGGGAATAGGTGCCAAAGTCCCGCCCGAAATGCTGGGCGAGTAACCTCAGCGTTATCCCCGCCTCGCCTCTCTCGCTCCAGCCACTCTGGCCGCGTCCCGTGGGTTCCTCCTCCACAACGTTGCTAACCTCCACCCTTCCCTCTCCATCCGAACCGCTCCTCTGCTGGTCCAAGGCGCTTCCCATCTCCCGCCTGGATGAGCGCGTCGGCCTCCTCGCCGCCCTCCCTGCCCCTCCCCTCTCCGAGTCCAAACTTGACCCCGCCGCCGGGATCGCCGTTCTGAAAAACCACTCGCTCTCCATCTCCCCCAGTCCTCGAGAACCTCCGAGGGTTGTCCGTCCACTTCCGCGTCAGGCGGGAAGGCTCCTCACCGGCAGCTTTAAAGCGGCTTTCCCTCTCCTACCCGGCCTCACCGATTTCCTCTCGCACCTCGGCCTGCGCGCTCCGTTCCCCTGACTCCAACCTTACCACGGTGTAACTCAGTCTCGTCTGTCTCGCCACCGACCCCTCGCCTAGAATCCCCCTCGGGCCTGGAACTCTTTTATGCCCGGTAGAAAACCCCGCTCCCCGCCAGAGAAACCCTCCTAAAATCACATCTCCCCCCAGGTCCTTTCCCAACTAAAGCCCTCGTTTCTCCTACTCTCTCCGCGTCGACTGCGAACGTGGCTAGGCACCCACTAAAGGCTTCGGAGACTCACCCCAGCCCCCAGATACTTTTGTAAATATTCTCAAACTCTATTTCCCCTATCCCCGATGGATTTTAACGTTTTTCTTCCCCCTAAAAACGACGACAGACTCCTTGTGGGCAGGGATCCCGTCTGCCGACTCCGCCGCATCGTACTCCTTAGTACAGCCCTCCGTTTACAGGAAGCGTTCAGTGAAACTATTGAGAGATCGATGGATATAAGATAATCGGGTCAGTTAAGGTCCCTGTCCCACCTGGGGCTCCCGGTCTAAGTAAGAGGGAGGGTGATTTCATGTCCGTTTTACAGATGAGGAAACTGAGGCCCAGCGAAGTGAGCTGCCCGAGGTCACAGAGCGGGCAAGGGGCAGACCTGGGATTGGAACCCAGGTCCTCCGACGCCCAGGCCCGCGTTGTCTCCACGAGGCCACCCTGCCGGTCAGTGCTGACCGAAGTCCGGTTTCAGGCGGCCGCACCCGCGTTTTTACTCAACGGGGCCACCTCGGCGCCCCGCTGCAGCCCGTCGTGAGCACCGCCGGCTTCCACCGGCCTCCCCGGCAGAAAGCGGTTGACCACCTTCTTGACTTCTAGAGAAGCAGCGTGGCTCAGTGGCAAGAGCCCGGGCTTGGGACTCAGAGGTCGTGGGTTCTAATCCCGGCTCCGCCACTTGACGGCCGCGGCTGACCTGGGGTCAAGTCACTTCACTTCTCTGGGCCTCGGTTACCTCATCTGTGAAAATGGGGATTAAAAAATGTGAGCCCCACGGGGGACGATCTGATTCCCCTGTATGTCCCCCAGCGCTTAGAACAGTGCTCTGCACAGAGTAAGCGCTTAACCAATACCATGGTTATTATTATCATCGTTCTCTTCCGAGGCTCCCTGGCAGGTCCGGGCCTCCGGCCGTCCCTTGGCTTGTGGGCCCGGACCAGCCCTTCCCGGCAGCCTCCTCTCGGGATTCCGTCATCGCCCCCGTCTTCCCGCCCGTCTTCCTCAGGGCCCCTCAGCCCGGCGGCGGCGGCGGCCGCCGCCACGGGAAGCATGTCCTTCCCTCTCCTTTGGGAGACGGGGAAAGGTCGAAAACTAGCGACAGGAAGAGAGAGGGCTTGCGTGTGGCGTGTTGGGGGCTCGGCTGAGGGGCTCCACCGTTCACTGGATCTGGTGCGATCGTATTGATTGAGCGCTTACTCTGTGCAGAGCACTGGACTGTGCGCTCGGGAGAGGACAGTTGGGCACCAGAGAGAGACCATCCCTGCCCATTCATTCATTCATTCAGTCGTATTTATTGAGCGCTTATTCTGTGCAGAGCACTGGACTGAGCGCTTGCTTGGGAGAGGACTATTGGGCACCAGAGAGAGACCATCCCTGCCCATTCATTCATTCAATCGTATTTATTGAGCGCTTACTCTGTGCGGAGCACTCGACTGTGCGCTTGGGAGAGGACAATTGGGCACCAGAGAGAGACCCTCCCTGCCCATTCATTCATTCAGTCAGTCGTATTTATTGAGCGCTTATTCTGTGCAGAGCACTGGACTGAGCGCTTGCTTGGGAGAGGACTATTGGGCACCAGAGAGAGATCATCCCTGCCCATTCATTCAGTCCTATTTATTGAGCGCTTACTATGTGGAGAGCACTGGACTGAGCACCTGGAGCGTACAGTTCGGCACCAGAGAGAGTTCCTTTCTAATCCTGGCTGTGGCTCGACCCCTTCCACGAGGATCAGCGGTGACTTTTCCCTCCTGTCGCGAAGAAGCGGCTGAGCCCGGCCTGATCCAGGGGCTAGAACCCGGGCCTGGGAGTCGGCTGGACCTGGGTTCTAATCCCAGCTCCGCCACTTGTCTGCCGGGTGACCTTGGGCAAGTCACTCTGCTTCTCTGGGCCTCGGTTCCCTCATCTGGAAACTGGGGATTAAGACTTTGAGCCTCATGTGGGGCGAGGACTGAGTCTAATCTGATTGGCTTGTGTTTACCCTAGCGTTTAGTACAGTGTCTGGTACATAGTAAGCACTTAATAAATATCATTTGACGACAACAACAACAACAAAAAAAAACCCAGTCCGAGTGACAGTCTTGGCCCGGATACTTTCATCTAAACAATTACTCCCTTCCGTTAACGGGCTCCGAGTTTTCTCTCGGTCCTTTCTGGATCTCCCTCCGGGGTCCCCGGTCCCTGGGGAAGCAGCGAGGCCTCGTGGAAAGAGCAAGGGTCCGAGGACCTGGGTTCTAATCCCCGCTCCGCCGCTCACGTGCCGCGTGACCCCGGACACCTCGCTTCTCTGCGCCTCGGTTCCTTCGGCTGCCAGATGGGGATCCAATCCCCGTTCTCCCTCGTACTCCGAGTCCCGTGCGGAACCAGATTATCTTTTACCCCAGTGTTCGGTACGGTGCTGGGCGCGTAGGGAGCGCTTGAATACCGCGATAATTATTGTCTGTGTGGCTTCTAGGCGGCAAGTTTGGTGCAGAATCCTCAAGTGCAGCAGCTGTAAGTATCTGCCACCTGTCCCGGAGACGGCCACGCTCGGCGCTCCCTAAGTCCCACCGATCGATGGATCGATCGATCGATCGCCCTGGGCCCTGCCGGTGTTTCTGGCTGCACGGCCGCCTCTGTGGGAACAGGTTTCCTCTGCTTCCAGGGACTGACTGGAAAATGCGTGTCCTGGGGGGTGTGGAATAAATACGTCACCTCTGAGTTGCGGGGTGGGGGGCGGCCCCGGTCCCCCGTCTCCCCGGTCCCCTCCGCGGCCGTCAGGGCTGTCCCGGGCCCGCGGCCCAGAAGGGCCCCGGGACCGTCGGGAGCTCTCGGCTTGTTCCAGGATGTCCGGGATGATGACCAACGCTATCGGGGGTCCGGCCGCCGGCGTCGGGGGCCTGACCGACCTGTCCAGCCTCATCCAAGCGTAAGTTTGGCCGGCGGCCCCGGGGGTGGATCGGGGAGGACCGCGGCCGGGGGACGGCGGGCTCCGGGGGACGGCGCCCCCTCGGCCTAACCGGGGCGGGATCGGAACCCGTCCTCCCGACCGCCTGTGCGGAGGGGGCCGGCCCGGGGCCGAGCCGGAGAGAGGAGCAGCTGGCCCTGGCCCGCCTCCCCGAGCGGGCGGGGGAGCCCCCGCTTCCAGTCGCAGCGCTAAGCCTGTCGGATGAGGCCCCGGACCTCTCCGGGCCTCAGTTTCCCCACCTGTATAATGGGGATGAGGTCACTTGGAACGGAGAAGCGGCGGAGCCCAGTGGATACCGCACGGGGCTGGGAGTGGGAAGGTCGCGGGTTCCACTCCCGGCTCCGCCCCTCGGGCTGACGGGCGTCCCGCCTCCCTCCCCGCAGGGGACAGCAGTTTGCCCAGCAGATCCAGCAGCAGAACCCCGAGCTCATAGAGCAGCTGCGCAACCACGTCCGGAGCCGATCGTTCAGCGGCAGCGCGGCCGAGCACTCCTGATCCGCTCCTCCTCCTCCTCCTCCCCCGTGGCCCTCTCCCCCGTCCCCCTCCCGGCCCGCCTCCCGTTCCCCCCGTCCCCCTCCCCCGGACCCCCCGCCCCACGGATGGTCGCCAGCCCCACCGTGCTCGCTTTGGCGGCGAAGAAACGAAGAACGGGTCCCGGGCACGTGCGTCGGCGCCGCGGCCGGGGCCGGGGCCGGGGGAGGAGCCCGGCGTGCGTTCGGTCACGTCGACGCGTTAGAGAACGGAGTCGCCCCCCTCCCCGGCCCCGACCGCCCCGTGTCCGCGCAGCGCGGTGTCGCCGCCGCTGTAGAGGAAGAGCCTTCGGCTCGGGCGGCCCGCCCGACCTCCAGCCCCGCTCTGGGTCGTGGTGGACGTCGGGCTCTCGCCTCGGCCTCTCCCCCCTCTCCTAAAGCGGGGCGGGGGGGGGGCTTCGCCCCCTAATCCCGGGACCCCCCGCTCCCCGATCCTCGCCCGTCCTCCGGTCTCCAGGACCCCGGCCGCGGAGAGAGAGCGGTCCTTCCCCGAGGCCGTCGTACCCCCGGGCGATGGAGGGAGGGGTGGCCGAGAGAGACACCGGGCCGGGGCCGCCTCCCCCTCCGTCGGCGCGACCGGACCGGCGGCGGGAACCGAAAGCCGCGGTCGGGTCCGTCGCCGCCCGCTCGGTTAAGGATTCCCCGGAGTGCGTTTGATCGGGCTCCGGTGGGCGTCGATCTTTGAGCCCACGGTGGATCGGAAACCATTTCAGGCGTAGCCGTCGCCCCCCTCCCCTCATCTTCCGCCCCGAGGCCGTGGCTCTCCTCTTCCTCGGCCCTTAACCGTCCTGCCCGAGTCCGAGGTTTCCCCTGCGGGGCGGGTGGAGGCGGGGGGGGGGGGGGGGGGTCGGGAAATGAAGGGAGTAGAAGGGTTGGGGGAGTCGGGCTCCCCGAAACGGCCTCGCCCGGCGGACGGGGGCCCGGTTGGGGTTCCCGTCCCGAGGCGGACCGTCTTGGGGGGCCTCGTGAGGGACGGGCGGCGGGGGGGGAAAACGATAAAGCACTTTAGGGAGCAGATTCTAGAGGGAAACCCGATCCTGCCCCCCGGGACGACCTCCCCACCCGGGACCTCGGACTCTCCGCTCCGACAGGGGGCAGGACCGACGGGCGAGGAGGAGAGAGCGGCCGCGGACCCCGTGGTTTCTAGGCTGAGGAGAGGGAGTCGGTCCCTGTCCGTGTCACGCGGGGACAATCCGGAGTTGGCCGAATGCGTTTCGCGGAGGGGGAGCCCGGCTCCCCCCCAACTCAGTGGCTTCGGGTGAGCGGGTGGGTGGCCGTGCCCCCTCGCCGCCGCCGGACGCCCGAGGGGAGAAGCGAGAAGCTGAGGGCCGAGGCTGGTGAGGGTGACTGATACTAAATTAGAAGCGACGATTACCCTTGAAATGTGTCCTAAAGCCATGGGAAAAACCCCCACCTACCCTGTCTCTCCCACTGCCGCTAATCACCAGTCGCATCAGAGCGCTGACCGGTCAGACCCCGACACCCCGTGGCCCGCCGGTCTTCGGCCACGTGTCCGCCTGCCCCGTCGGCGGTTTCCCACCCGTCTCTCCGCGGGGACGCTTCCCTTTTCCGACTACGCGGCGAAGCCGGGTCGGAAAAGATGGAGAAGTCAGGTCGGTGAAGCGCCGCGGTCTGCGTCCCTGCCGGGGCGGGCGCTCGGTCTGACGGTTTCCGTCTCCCGCGCCGGATTTACTCCGCCGTTCTTGCGGCTCCCGAGTGGGGTGAAGGCCCTTTCCTCCGACGGGTGAACGGAAGCGGCTTTCTAGCCCCCCAAAAACCACGCGAGGGGAGCGGGTCCCCGCTGACCTTCCCTCCCCCCCCCCCCCCCACAATCGCTCCTGAAATGGAATTAGGGAAAAGGCAGAAGGTTCACGCGGGCGCGGATGTGCTCGGTGAACGAGCGGCCCCGAACGCCGCCTCTACGGCGACCGAAATGTTGTGCTTAGTCCTCATTTAACTCGTCTTAATCATTCCGGGTGAGGAAAGACCGACTCTCTAGTTTTACACTAACTGCACTTTATTTTGCACTACGAGAACATTTCATACCCACGGTTCCAGTTAGCGGAAAGCCACTCTTTCGGGTGAATATCGCTCTCATTTTAGACTCCACTTTGTCATGGAAAGTAATAAACGATTATGCATCGAAGACTTGCCTCTAACTTTCAGTTGGACGTTCTGTACTTTTCCCTAGAAAGCTCTAAACGAGCCAAAACGCTGCCGGGCGTCAGGGGACTTGAATTCTAGTCCCTCCGCTGCTCTGAGCCTCGGTTTCCTCACCTGTAAAACGGGGAGGAGAGCCTCGCTCTCCCTGTTGGGTGCTGAGCCCCGGGGTGGGGGGGCGGGGGGGCCGAGGTCCGACGTAATCTTGCTCCTACCCCATTCGTGGCTTAGAGCAAGCAACCGAATAAATGCCCTAACTCACGGGCGGGCCAACTCTGTTGTACTTTCCCAAGCGCTTAATACAGTGTTCTGCCCATGCTAAGCGCTTAACAGATACCAGAGTAGCAGCCCGGCTCAGTGTGGAAAGAGGCCGGGCTCGGGAGTCCGAGGTCGTGGGTTCTAATCCCCGCTTGGCCGCTTACCAGCTGTGTGACCGTGGGCGAGTCACTTCACTTTTCCGGGCCTCGGTGACCTCATCTGCAAAATGGGGATGAAGACTGGGAGCCCCACGTGGGGCAACGTGATCGCCTTGCATTCCTCCCCCCGCCCCGGTGCTTAGAACAGTGCTTGGCGCATAGTAAGTGCTTAACAGATACCATCGACGACATTATTACCCCAGCACTTAGGACAGTGCTTGGCACGTAGTAAGCGCTTAAACAAATACCACCATCATTACTAAGAAACCAAGCGGGTGGCAACTCGAGGTTGTGGTTGCCTACTATGAGGCGGTGGATTTCTTGACCAAATGTGGGGAAATTGTCCGTGCCCCCAGGCAGACGCCAAGCGGGAGCACCCACCCTGCTCTTGCTTTAATAATAATGACGTCGGTATCCGTTAGGCGCTCGCTATGGGCCGAGCACCGTTCTAAGCGCCGGGGGAGATAGAGGGTCATCGGGTCGTCCCACGTGAGGCTCACGGTTAATCCCCATTTGACAGATGAGGGAACTGAGGCCCGGAGAAGTGAAGTGACTCGCCCACAGTCACCCGGCCGACAAGCGGCAGAGCCGGGAGTCGAACTCATGACCTCTGACTCCCCAGCCCGCGCTCTTTCCACTGAGCCACGCCGCTTTAGACTGGGAGCCCGTCGTCGGGCAGGGATGGTCCGCTCCAAGCGCTCAGTCCAGCGGTCCGCGCGTAGTAAGCGCTCGATACGTACGACCGGAGGACAGCGCAGACCCACCTCCCCCGTCACGTGAATCCGACCCGGCCCTCGGTCGGGGACGGCCCCTGCGGTGCCAGGTCGGACGTCCCGCGTGGGCGGGCACCGACGCGCCCGAGTCCCGCCGTCCTATCTGGCGGGGGGGGGGGGGGGGGGGGCCGCTAGCCCAACGGGCCGGCCGCGCGGGACGGGCGCTCCCCGGCTCCGACCGCGCTCCAGCCCGGGCGTCCGGGGGAGACGGGCAGACGGGTGACCGGCGCCGAGACGGGGGACGGGGCACCGAACGCCGCGGGCGAGTCGCGGTTGAGTTACCGCGGCCGCCCGCCCCGAGGCGAAGGCCGAATGCCTTCTCCGCGGGAGCGGAAGCTCCGTTTCTCAGGCGGTATTCACCCCGCTCCGTCCTTTCCCTTCAAAAAACCTCCGCCGGCCTCCCCTCGCCTCTAAGCAGCCCTCCAGATTTCCCATCTCCCGTTCCATCTTGGGCCGTTCCCTTCTCCCCAGCTCGTTCTTCTTCTCTTCTAACGGTATTCAAGTACTTACTAGGGGCCGGGCACCTCCTGAGCGCCGGGGCAGGTACCGGCTGCCCCACGTGGGGCCCGCGGTCTCCACCCCCCTCCCGCAGTCGAGGCGACCGAGGGACGGAGAGGTCTAGCGGCCCGCCCGAGGTCACACGGCGGACAGGCGGCGAAGCCGGGCTTAGAGCCGGCGTCCTCCGACTGCCGGGCCCGGGCTCCGTCCGCTAGACCGCCCCGCTCTGCCGTGCGGCGGCTTCGCCCCCGAAGAGGAATCCAGCCGGGATCCGAGGGAGGCCGTCGACCAAAACGGGGCCGTGCGCGCGGTGGATGTCGAATCGCGGCATTCGCGTTTATTGTCCCCCTTGAAATAAAACCGGCAGAGACTCTTCCCTTTAAAGACCGACGCCCGGGCCTAGGGAGTTCCCGCAAAACGTCCCCGAGCCCGCTCCGTCGGACCGCCGCGGGCCCCGTGGCGTCCGGCGGGCGGTCGGTCCCGGAGGCTCGGCGGAGGCGGCCTCAGCCTTCCACCCGCACGGTCGAGGACACCACGCAGACCTGCGCGATGTCGTCGTATTCGTAGGTTCTCTTGAGGAACGTGTCGGTCAGCCTCAGCCCGGAGACGCTCTGGGGGACGGAGGGGAGACGGAGAGGTCGGCGGGGCGCCGCGTCCGGCCTCCGGAAGCCAGAGCCGAATCGCGAGCTGGGGGAGGCGGCGGGGCCCGGGGGACGGGGGAGGGGTCTGGGAGACCCAGGGGATCTGGGTTTTGATGCCCGCTCGGCCCCGTGCCCGCCGTGGGGCCCCGGGGAAGTCACTTGACTTCTCCGTGCCGAAGTCCCTTCCACGGTAAAACGGGGATTCGGCGCCTGCTCTTCTCCCTCCTCCTCAGACGGAGTCCTCTGTGGGGCGGGGACCTGGTTCTCTCGTATCTACCCCGGCACCCGGGACGGCGCGCGACGCGCTTCCGTTAAAAAAACCCAAAAACTACTTCTTAACGGCCTTCCTTAAGCGCTCACTACGCGCCGGGCGCCGTACTAAGCGCCGGGGTGGACATGAGCAAATGGGGCCGGACGCGATCCCTGTCCCGCGCGGCCTTCCCGGTCTTGATCCCCACCTAACGGATGAGGTAACCGAGGCACGGGGAAGTTAAGCGACGCGCCCGGGGTCTCGCGGCAGACGGCGGTAGGGCGGGGATCCGAACCCAGGCCCTTCTGACCTCCAGGTCGGTGACCTGGAAGCGCTGCCGCTCCGTTAGAGGCTCGGGGCGGCCCGTTCAACCCCAAGCCGCGAGGAGCCCGAAATCCCGAAACCGTCCCCCTCTGGCCCCGCTGCGGTTGCGGGGCTGAACGCATCTCACTCTGTTTCTATAATAATAATAAGGTTGATGGCATTTGTTAAGCGCTTACTATGGGCAGAGCACCCTTCTAGGCGCTGGGGTAGATACAGCGTCATCAGGTCGTCCCACGTGGGGCTCACAGTGTTTATCCCCATTTTACAGACGGGGTAACTGAGGCACGGAGAAGTGAGTTGCCCAAAGTCACCCAGCTGCCAAGCGGCTGAGCCGGGATCTGAACCCATAATAATAAAAACAACGTTGGTATTTGTTAAGCGCTCACTATGTGCCGAGCACCGTTCTAAGCGCTGGGGTAGACACGGGGGAATCAGGTCGTCCCACGTGGGGCTCACGGTCTTAATCCCCGTTTTACTGATGAGGGAACTGAGGCACCGAGAAGTTAAGTGACTTGCCCGTAGTCACACGGCTGACAAATGGCCATGACCTCCGACTCCCAAGCCCGGGCTCTTTCCACTGAGCCGCGCCGCTTCTTTTTACCGCCTCGTCGACCCTCGTCCCCGTCCGCCCCGCCCTCGTCCACGGACAGGGAGCCCCCCGGGGCGTCCCGGACGGGGACGGAGGCTCACTCCGGGGACGCCTTCCCCGCGGTCGCCCCGGGAACGGCGGCAAACCAAGGCGCCGGGCGCCGAGCGGGGAGGGCCGGCTCCTCCGGCCAACGGCGGGGGCTCGCGGGGCCGGGGCTCCTCCTCCTCCTCCTCACCTGCAAACCCTGCACGGAGGACAGGAGGGTGAGGGCCAGGTGGAGCGACGAGTTGGGACTCAGCTTGCCCAGCTGCCGCCCGGAGACCCCGCACCAGTGGATGGACTGGGTGTTGCACATTTCCAAGACCAGGTCCATGGTCCTCTCGCCGCTGAGGAGAACGGAAACACGCGGGCCAGTCCCGCCGGCGCCCGCTCCCTCCGGCCCCGGCCCCGGCCCGCCGGCCCCCCTCGGGCGACCCGCGAGGCTCCCGGCCCCCGCCGCCTCCCACCGATTTTCCTCTTCACCCCCGGCTCTCCCGTCTGTCCGCGGCCCCCCCGCCCCCCGGGGCTCCGTGAACGAGCCGCCCCGGGCCGCCTCCTCCCTCCGGGTCTCGGCCCCCGGCGCGGGGGGTCGTCGACCCGTGCCCCTGCCGCTCCCCCCTCCCCCGGGGAGACCGACCCGGTGGGGACGGCGAGGGGAGGTCCGCCCCCCGACCGAGGCCTCGCGCCCCACGGGCCCGCCGGGCCGCCCCCGCCCCCGACGTCACCTGCAGTTGGTTATTTTGCAAGTGATGTGGAACGGCTCTTCCAGGGTGACCGTGTCCGGTACGGTCTCCAGGGACAGCCGCACGTCGCCGTAGCCCGGGGCCTGCGCCGACGGGAGACGGCCCCCGTCACCTCCGCCCCCGCGCCCGGCCCGCCCGTGCGGATCCCGTCTCGGGGAGGCCGGTGCCGTCCCCTCCCGCCGTCTCTTCGCCCCGAGGAGAGGGGCCGGGGGGCCGTCGCCCCGTCGCCCCGCCGGTCCCTGTCCCGACCGAGCCCGGAGGGGGCCGGCGAGGACCCGGGAGGGAGGGGGCCGGACGGGGTGCGGGTCTCCTGGGGGGACACACCGTGCCCCGTCCCCGTCCCTTCTCCGGCCCCCGCTCACCATCCTCTGGAGCTGGCTGGTCTGAAGCCTTCCCCGCTCTCCCAGGTTGGTCTTCCACACGATGTCCAGCTTCCCGATGACCGTGACGCCCTTGATGACGCCGGCCTTTTCGGCGAACTCCTGCTTGGGTTTCAGGCAGTAGAGATACTGGCGCGTGTCCGAGGGCTGCAGATACGTCCTGGCCCCGAACGTCGACACCCTGAGAGGGAGAAGAGGCCGCCGTCGCCGGGCGCCCGTCGCCGGCCCGCCGCGGGCGAGGTCTCGGGCGCCGGGCCTCTCCGGATCTCCGTTGCTCGTCGGGGGAATGACGATTCCCGCCTTCCTTGCTCCCTTACGGGATCGTGGGGAGGGTGGAAAGGAGACGGGAGAAGCAGGGCGGCCTGACCGGCAGGCTCCGCCACCGCGGGCGAGTCGCTTCGCTTCTCCGTGCCTCGGTCACCTCATCCGTAAAATGAGGATTAAGCCCGTGAGCCCCAAGCGGGACGGGGACCGGGTCCGACCCGACTGGCCCGTATCCACCCCCGGTGCCGGGTACGGAGCCCGGCACGGGGTAAGGGCTCAACCGATACCACCAAGAGGAAAAGGAAACCCGGGCCTCCCCGGCAAGCGCTCGATAACTACGGGTGACCGACCGACGGGCCGACGACGGGCTCGAGGAACCGAGGCGGGCCGGCCGGGGCCGGGGCCTCGCGCCTCCTGCCCGGCGGCCTGCGCCGCGTCCCGCCGGGCCCCCGGCGTCCTCACCCTCGTCCGCCGAAGCTGGCGGCGTTCAGCTCGGTGACGTTGTACATGACGGAAGGCTCCAGGGAGACCTTCTCCATGAACATGGGCGACGTGGTGATGTTCTGGATTTGAGCTTCGAGGAAAACCTCGTCGGTCTGCGGGGGCGGGAAGAGACGGGGGCCGGCTGCGGCGGCGCGCCGGACCCGGGCCGGCGGCCGCGGGTTAGTTCGGGGAGGAGGCCGGCCCCCATCAACCCCCCGGTGCGATTAGTTCAGCCTGCAAATCGAGGCGACGGCGATTAATGCGAGAAAGCCGGCAGCGAGCGGCCCCCGGCGCGGTCCGCGGGAGCAGAGCGGTCGGGCCCCGGCCGACGGCGGACGGGGGGGGAGAAGCCGGACTGGGGATCCCGAAAGCGGACCTCCCCCGCACCGAGGGAAAAACAAAAAAAACGCCCCCAAAACCCAGGTGGGAGCCCAGAGGGGGCTCGGTCCCTCGGCGGGGAGCGTTCCGGCCCCGGGGCGGCCGGCCCGTACCTCGCTGCGTCGCCGCGGGTCCCGCGGGCGCTCCGATACCCTCGCCCGGGGTTCGCTCGCTCCGTGATTCCCGAGGACGACCTCGGCCCCCACGCGGGGGCCGGGGGCGGCCGGGACGGGCGAGGCTTCTAGCGCCGAGGCTCCATCGAGATTCGCAGGCGAGCGAGAGGCCGGCCGGGGGCCGCTCTCGGGCCGGGTCATCCGCTCTCACCCCGCCCGGGGGAACCGAGGGGCCAGAGGGTCTCCCGGGCCTCGTCCCGGAAGCCCCGGGGGCCGTCGGCCCCCTCGCCTTTCCTCACCGAGGGGCCCCGGTGGGCGTCCCGCCCGTCCACTCTCTCGGACGCCGCCGCGCGCCCCGTCCCCGAGGCGCTCGGCGGCGGCGAGGCGCCGACCGCCAGCTTGGGTTTAGGAAGAGCCGGGTGGGAGCGAGGGAGGGAGAGAGAAAGAAGCAGCCCGGTGGGGAAGCACGAGTTGGTCGGAACGGTCGGGCGAGCGGGAGCGGAACCGCGGAAGCCGGGGACCCAACCGGAGCCGCCGGGGCTCGGGCCCCCCGGCCGGCTCCGAGGGGACAAGGAGACCGGGGGGCCGCCGATCCGGTCGGCTCCCGACTGCCCCACGGAGAGGAGGCGGCTCTTCGACCCGTCTCTCCGGGTCGACCGTGCCGAGCCGGCCTCTCGCCGCCCCCGGGGCCGGGCGGGCGGCCGGTCGGGCGGTTAGGCCGGCCGGGACGGTCGGCCCGGGGCGTCGGGTGCCCCCGACCCTGAAAGGGGCAGGGCTCCGTCTCGCCTCTGGAATTTGGAAAGGCGACTTCTCGGTTTTGGCGGAAGGCTGCCGCGGGACCCAGCTTCGCAACCAACTTTGCTTTCCCACCCTGTTTTTCCAGAGATGTTAACGGGCACGGAGGTGATTAGAAGACACCAAGGAAAGCAGACTCATCGCTAATAAAGTAAATAAAATTACCACAGAACTGAGGTCGCTCTAATGGGAAAATAAAAAAAAAAACAAAACACAAACAGAAAAATCCGCGTTAAATGTTAACGGAGGAGGACGACGACCAACTTCCGCACAAAATGCGCCCGGGCATTTTGGTCCCGTCTAGACGAGACGGCGTTAGCGCCCGAGAGAGGAAAGAGAGATAGACGGGCACAGAGGACGGAGGGGACCCGGCCGCCTCTCGGCGGGGGGACGGACTCCGGGGAGGGACAACCCGCGGAACCGGGTGGCTTCGGGCGCCTTGTACCTCCTCGAGGTCCCGGACGCTGGGACCTGACCCACTTTCTGCCCCGGCACCCCGCGTCCCGCGCCCGGAGGCGGACCGACCGTCGGCCCGACCTGCTCATCCCCGCCCCAGACCCACCTCCGGGTCACCTTTCTGGGCCTGCTCACCCCTCTTTCATATATCTATAGATCCATATCGATCTACATGATGGCGTTGGTTAAGTATTTACTACGCGCCAGGCACTGTAGGAAGCCCTGGGGTAGATACGACACGTCAGCTGGGTGACTTTGGGCAAGTCACTTAACTTCTCTGCGCCTCGGTTACCTCATCTGTAAAACGGGGTTGAAAACCGTGAGCCCCACGAGGGAAAACCCTGATCGCCTCGTCTCCCCCCAGCGCTCAGAACGGTGCTTTGCCCATCGGAAGCGCTTAACAGATACCAACATTATTATAAGCGGGTTGGACAAAGTTCACCGTCCCACATTGGGTTTAACCCCCGTTTTACCGATGAGAGAACTGACGTCTAGAGAACGATATTAGCGACGGTCTCCGTTAGGCGCTTACTAGGTGCCAGGCACTGTGCCGAGCGCTGGGGTGCGATAAGCAGATCGAGCTGGACACAGTCCCTGTCCCATACGGACCTCTCGGTCACAACCCCCATTTTAAAGATACAGGCACAGGAGAAGCGGACTTGCCCGAGGCCATACATCAGACGTGGCGGAGCGGGATCAGAACCCACGACCTCCCGCGTCCCAGGCCCGGGCTCCAGCCACTACACCGCACTGCTGCCCTTTTTCCAGGACTCTTCAGCTTTCCCTCGAAAATGCTATTTGGGGACAAAGTGACCTCCCGTCTCCCGCCTCTCTCGCGCGCGCTTGGATTTGTACCTTTTATTCACCCCGAGGAACTTAGGTCCCTGTCCAGAATTGATTTTAACGTCCGTCTCCCCCTCCGGACGGTAAGCCCGTGGAAGGGAGGGAACCTGTCCCCCAACTCTGTTGTACCGTACTCTCCCAAGTGCTTAGAACAGTGCTCTGCACCCAGTCAGTATCGCTGACGACGACGACGACTGTTCGAAGGATCGATGAGGCCAAGGGGCTCACACCTCCTGCCCCGAACACGACCCGGCATCAGCAAGGTGTTCGACGTCGGTGAGCCGAGACGCTCTCGCCCTGAAATTTGTTAGAGCCCGGGCTTGGGAGTCTGAGGTCACGGGTTCGAATCCCGGCTCTGCCACTTGTCAGCTGTGGGACTCTGGGCTAGTCCCTTCCCTTCTCTGTGCCTCAGTTCCCTCATCTGTAAAATGGGGATGGAGACCGTGAGCCTCAGGTGGGACGACCTGATTGCCCTGTATCTGCCCCGGCGCTTAGAACACTGCTCCGCACATAGTAAGCGCTTAACAAACACCAACGTTATCATCATCATTCCTGGGCTGCAGGAGGAAATCGGCGAGGTAAGGTAGGTGCGGGGAGCCGATCGAGTGTTTTCATGCCGAAGAGTCTGTCTGATGCCGGGCGGGATGGGAGACCACTGGGGGGGGTCTTGAGGAGGGGGCGGATGTGGACTGAACGTTTATTTAGAAAAATTATCCGGACAGCAGAGCCAAGTAAGGACTGGCGTGGGGAGAGACGGGAGGTCAGCGAGGAGGCTGCGGGCTCTAAGCTCGCCTCTAGACTGTAAATTCCTTATGGGCGGGGTGCGGGCCTGCTAATTCCGCGGTACTGTACTCTCCCGAGCGCTGAGTACACTGCTCTGCACATAGTAAGTACTCAATAAACACCACTGACTGACTGATGTAGTTGTCAAGACGGACAGGACAAGTGTTTGGATCGATGTGTATGTATCTGTGATTCTACTGACCTATTTTGATGGTACTGATGCCTACTTGTTTTGTCTTGCTGCCCGCCTCCCCCTTTTGGACCGAGAGCCCATCAGTGGGCAGGGATGGTCTCTATCTGGTGCCCAAGTGTACATTCCAAGTGCTCAGTACAGTGCTCCGCACACAGTAAGCGCTCAAGAAATAGGATCGAATGAACGGTCACCCCGCCCTGGCTCCCCGGAGAGGCAGCCCTCCCCCTGCTTCCTTCCTTCTCCCGACCCCCGATTCCCCGACCAACCCCTCCCTCCTCTTGCGTGCTGGGGTATTTCCCGCCAACGTTGCCTGGGCGAGGAGCTCCGGATCGGCCCGGCGCCCCGATGTCCGGGGAGAGGACGGGGCCGCAGCGGAGACCCGGCTTCCCTTCCGTTCTGAACAGGGGTCCTGCCGATCCCGGCGGTCTCCCCGGAAGGGGAGAGGCGGTCCCGGCGGCTGCTCAGTACGGGTTCGCGCGTGACAGTCTCCGCGCAGCACCCCGAAGAACGGCTACCCTTCTTCAGGCTGATCTCCGAAAGCCATCGGGGCTCTCGGCGTGGCCGTCTGGATCCGTGGACGGGATTTACCAGACCTGTTACCATTATGGCTATTGATTCCTCACCTCCAAAGCCGGTGAGGGGTACAGGACAGTGGCCACGGAAAGGAGAGTCAGGCTCCCCGACCAGGCAACGAGGTGTTTCGAACCCAACGTCTCTGTCTCAGAGATGCGGTCCACGGTCCGGGAACCGAAAAGTGGAAGCGGAAGCGATCGATTCGCCGAGCCCCGGGGTCCCCGTCACCGATCCCGGATTGAACGGACACTGGCTTCCCACCGATAATTAGCGCGGCCAAGTGATCCGTTCATCTGAAAGCGGGGGCGGGGAGGAATGCCTGGTTTTCCGTTCAACAGATTGAGATTCTGCCTTTCCAACGAAAGCCGTCCCGCTCCGCCCAATGGCTCCGAAGGCGCGACGGGGCGGGGGGGCAGCCGACGCTTACCTCGGCGTTGTAAAATTTGGTTTTCACATCCAGGGGCTTGAGAACCTGGTGAGAGGAAAGAACCGAGATGAGCGAGACGGCTCTCCTTCCCGATACGCCCCGTCGCCGGCCGGAGCCGCGGCCCCCGAGCTCCTCTGCGCATCGAACCCGGCGCGGCGCCTTCCCGGGGAGAATCGAGACCAACGAGCAAGGCCCGGCGTCGATCCGGGGCGGATCCTCTCCCGCGCTGGCCCGGCCGGGCCGAGAAGGGCAGGCCGCCGCGGCCGCCGGCTCCGCACCTGGAACTTGAAGAACTTCCTGAAGTACATCTTCTCTCCGCTCTGCGTGGTGTAGCTGACCGCACAGACCAGGCTGAAAGACAGGCGGGGCATTCATTCGTTCATTCGACCGTACTTATCGAGCCCTGACCGTGTGCAGAGCGCCGGACTAAGCGCTCACCGACCACCCCTGAGCCGGCACGTCTGAAGTTTCCGGGGAGGAAGCCAAGCCAACCCTGCCACTTCATCTGAGAAACCGAGCTGTTTAACGTGCAGGATGCCGGTCCCTCTAGATCTCTCAGATGCTCACACGATCAGTGGTATTTCTTGAGGGCTCTCGGGGCACCGAACACTGTCCCGAGCGCTCGGGAGCGGGTGATATGGTAAAGCTGGTAGGCACGGTTCCCACCCGCGGTTAGGGATGTTTTGGGCAAATCCCCCCAGAACACCGACGACACTAAGGCCGCATTTTTCGAGGCGACCTCACGCCACGTATCCCCATCTGACAGGTTAGGAAACAAACCCAGAGAGGCCAAGAGACGCCCCCCAAGGCCACGCAGCAAGCCGGGGCAGAGCTGGGACTGGAACGCCTGCCCCTCCACTCGGGTCCTTTAACGAATAACTGGGGTATGTCGAGCGCTTACTACGTGCCAAGCACCGCGCTCAATAACAACGATGATAATGTTGGCATCTGTTAAGCGCTTACTGTGTGCAGAGCGCCGTTCTAAGCGCTGGGGGAGATACGGGGGGCATCAGGTCGTCCCACGTGAGGCTCACGGTTAATCCCCATTTTACGGACGAGGGATCCGAGGCACAGAGAAGTTAAATGACTCGCCCACGGTCACACAGCTGACGAGGGGCAGAGCCGGGAGTCGAACTCACGACCTCTGACTCCGAAGCCCGGGCTCCTTTCCTCTGAGCCCCGCTGCTTCGATACCGAGGGAAAACCTAGGAAATCAGATTGGACGCAGTCCTGTCCTCTAAGGGGCTCAGAGGCTAATGAGGAGGGAGGCCAGGTACCGGATCCCCACTTCACAGACGAGAAGTTGAGTGACTCGCCCGAGGTCGCACAGCTGACCCGTGACGGAGCCGGGATCCGATCCCAGGACCCGGGACGCCCGGGCCCAGGCTCTTTCCGCTAGGCCACGCGGCTTTCCCCGAAAGCCCGCCGCCTCCCCGGAGGCAAGAGTCGGGGAACAGAATTCCTTACATGTGCGTCCCGATTTCTTTCACTTCGTGGTGGATGACGTCGTCGATGCAGCAGTCCGGTCTGAGCTCGGCCACGGCAGAACTGGACGCTGAAAGGTTTAGACGCTGGGAGCTCGTCTGCAGGTCGGCCTGGAGAGCGGGGGAGAACCAACACCCCGCCCCCGAGTTACAGGAGACCCATTTCGGAAACGTCTTCGGCCGGAAAGGACTTCAGCCTCCTCCCGCTTATCTGACCGTCCGGATTCCCCCTCCTCCACCCCCCCCCCCAGTGCTGTCTTCACGGGCAACGGCTGCCTCTGAGGAAGCAGCGGGGCTCGGTGGAAAGAGCCCGGGCCGAGGAGTCGGAGGTCACGGGTCCCGATCCCGGCTCCGCCAGCCGGGTGACTCGGGGAAGTCACGTCGCCGCCCGGGGCCTCGGTGGCCTCGTCCGGAAGAGGGGGATGAAGACCGTGAGCCTCGCGTGGGACGACCCGATTACCCTGCGTCTCCCCCAGATGGAACGGTGCTCGTTCTTGGACGTTTCTAGTTCCCCGTTTCTCCGGTTTCTCGTTCCTAGAGCTCAGAACGGTGCCGGGCACAGGGTCAGCGCTTAACCAACACCGACACGACTGCCTTCGCAGAAGCGCGGCGGGGGCAGCCGGGACGGGGCCGGACCGCAGCCACGCGCAGCGGAGGCCGGGGGGCCGTCACGCTCCTCGGCCGTCCGGAGGAATCAAGCGCCGCGCTGACAGCCGGACCTTTAAAACCAAATCAAAGGACCCTGCGGCGGCCCCCGCCGCAGTCCCAGAGAACTCTGAAGGGAGAAGAGCTGCCCCCGGGACGGAGGAACAGGTGGCGGGCATCACAATCGGGGTATCCGTTCAGCGCTCGCTCTGCGCCACGCGCTCCGCCGAGCGCTGGAGTGGACAGGAGCGAATCGGGTCGGTTCCCGTCCCGCGTGGGGCTTCGGAGGCTTAATCCCCGTTCGAGAGAGGAGGAAACCGAGGCCCGGAGAAACGAGGCGGCTCGCCCCGGGTCGGGCGGCAAGGCCGGGATTTGAACCCGGGTCCTTCCGACTCCCAGGCCCGTGGCTCTCCCGGCCGGGCCGACCCGGGGCCGCCTCCCGCTGACGGCCACTCACCTTGACCAGGATGTCTTTGACCATCTGGCTGCTGTCGTTGTGGACGCTGATGTAGCTGGAAAAGGTCTCTCCCAGGAAGATGTTTCTGCCAGAGAAGAGAGGTCTGTAGGCAGAGTCCGGTCCGGACGGCAGTTCCGAGCGCGCGGGGGGCCTCGGCCCGGTCGAGACGCTCGGGCCCCCGAGCTCGCTCACTTGGGGAGCCCGATCCGGGCCGTCCCTCGCGGGGCGTGACGCGCGAGAGGTCGCCACCGCTTCCCTCTGCCGGGGCCGCCCGTCTCCCGCCTCCCCGGACGCGCCGGGGACGGCCCCGATCGGAGATCCGCGGGCGGACGGTGCGGAGGTTCGTTGGGGGGGGGGGGGGGGAGGTCCGGGGGGGCGGCGGCTTCCCGTTTCCGAAACCGGGTGGCCTCGCCGTCCGCCGGAGCCGCCCGCTCCCGCCGCTCCTTCTGCGGAGTGGGCCCTCTCCGGTCCGCGGGCGCCGCGCGAGCGGCGGGGGACGGCTTCGGCCGACAGCCGGCGCCCGCCGCGATGCCGCCCCAGGTCTCCGGAGCGCTCCGACGCGCCGGGGGAGCGGGCGGGCGGCCCGGGGCTTTGGCGGATCGGGAGCTGAGGGAATTCGAGAGAGAGGAGTCGTCCCAGACAAACCCTCAACGCTCCCGGACGGAGGAGGACAGCGGTCGGTCCAAAGCTGCAACGTTAAGGGGCGGGGGGGAGGCCACAGCGGTCCTGGGTGGCGACTCCGTCCCGGCCCTCGCACCCGGCTGCGTCTGCTGGCGAGGTGCCGCTTTGATCGGTCAATCGATCAATCGCTGGTACTTACTACGCGCTCACGCCGAGCTTTCGGCCTAGAGGGGGAGGCGGACATCGTCGTAAATCATTCAGGGTACCTAATTGCAAGGTATGTACATACTAATCACCATAATAAGGATGTTGGTATTTGTTAAGCGCTCACTATGTGCCGAGCACCGTTCGAAGCGCTGGGGGAGATACGGGGGTCATCGGGTCGTCCCTCGTGAGGCTCCCGGTCTTCATCCCCATTTTACGGATGAGGGAACTGAAGCCCAGAGAAGTGAAGTGACTCGCCCACGGTCGCACAGCTGACGATAATCAAAATAATAATGATGTTGGTATTTGTTAAGCGCTTCGAAGTGAAGCCCGTCATTGGGCAGGGACTGTCTCTCTGTTGCCAAATTGTCCATTCCAAGCGCTTAGTACAGTGCTCTCACATAGTAAGCGCTCAAATAGTACTATTGAATGAATGAAGCGACGTGCCCACAGTCACCCAGCTGATAATAATCCTAATAATAACGTTGGCATCTGTTAAGCGCTTCCTCTGTGCCGAGCACCGTTCTAAGCGCCGCGGGAGATAACGGGGTCATCGGGTCGTCCCACGTGAGGCTCACGGTCTTCATCCCCCCTTTACGGATGAGGGAACTGAAGCCCAGAGAAGCGGAGTGACTCGCCCACGGTCACCCGGCTGACGAGCGGCGGAGCCGGGATCCGAACCCATGACCCCGGACTCCCAAGCCCGGGCTCTTTCCGCCGAGCCACGCTGCTTCTCTCGAGTGCCGGGGGGGGCCGAGGGTGGCCCTGTTATTCTCTCCCCGGCCCGCAAATCCACCGTGGACCAGAAACCCGGCTGGAATCACCCGCCCCTCTAATTTCTTTCCAGCTCAACACCCGACACCTTTTAGGCACCTAGTCATCAGTCAGGCAGAGCCGACCTCAGCACCTGTTCGTCTTTGGATTTACGTGGATGAAAAGTCCTTCATCTCGCCGCCCTGCCCAACTCCCGTTGGGAACGGTTTTAATAATGTAATAATAACGTTGGTATCTGTTCAGCGCTCACTATGTGCCGAGCGCCGTTCTAAGCGCTGGGGGAGATGCAGGGGAATCGGGTCGTCCCACGTGAGGCTCACGGTCTTCATCCCCATTTTCCAGAGGAGGAAACCGAGGCCCAGAGAAGGGAGGCGACTCGCCCAGAGTCACCCAGCCGCCGAGTGGCGGAGCCGGGATTCGAACCCCTGACCCCGGACTCCCCAGCCCGGGCTCTTTCCGCGGAGCCGCGCCGCTTCTCTTCCTCGCCGGCACCCACTGAGTGCGAAGCAGGGCACTGAAATTCCCGGGAAAAATCCGCCCCCGCCCCGCCGGAGGGGCTCCCGGCCCACAGCGTCGTGCTTTCTCCCGCTCCCCGGGTCGCATCGCTGTGCCTTTCCGTCTCCCGCTTTCTGCCGTCAGATCGAGTGCGGGGACGGTGCCGCTCCTCCGGACGCCTCGCGCGACGCCCCGCACCCGGCGCGAGGCGCCCGGCCGAGCGGGCCGGCCGGGGGGGCTTCTCCTCTCCCCGGGTCCCCGGTGTCCCCGCCGCCCACCCCCAGGCCCCCGGGCCCGGCCCCCCGCCACTCGCGCCGGACCGAGCCCGGACCCCCCTCTGTTCACCCCCCCCCCCCCGGTCGAGGCCGACGTCGGGGCTCGGCGCCGGACCCTTGGGCCTCACCCGAAGTTCTGCGGCAACGTGAGCATCTCGCCCAGCGTGAGGATCTCGGCCCCGGCGACGGTGGAAGGGTCGTCTCTCATGAGGCGATCGAAGAGGTCGCCTGCGGGGACAGAGGGTCACGCGCCTCTCGGCACCGCTCCCGCGCCGGCTTCGGGGGAGCGACGAGCTCCCGCGACGGCCGGGATCTTTAACGGGCGGCGCTCGGATCCCTCGGCCTCCCGGGGGCGTCCCTTGCTACGGGAGCGGGAGGGATGACGGAGATCCGGGCCGTCCGGTCTGGGACGGCCGGGAAGAGCCGGGGCTCGGGTCGACAGCAGCGGGAAGACGGGGGGGGGGGGGCGGAAAAGATAGGTGGCGTTCGGCGTATCCCGGGCCCCAAGACGAGATCGGGGGGGCGGCCCCCGGAAGCGGGGGCGGCAGGACCGAAACCAACGAGAGGAAACTCTTACTAATAATAATAACAATAATGCCGGTATCGAAGCGCCCACTGTGTGCCAGGCACCGTTGTAAGCGCTGGGACGGAAGGGGATCAGGTCGTCCCGCGTGGGGCTCACGGTCTTCATCCCCATTTTAGAGATGAGGCCGCCGAGGCCCGGAGAAGCGACGCGACCGGCCCCGGGTCACCCAGCCGGCAAGCGGCGGGGCCGGGATCAGGACCCACGACCTCGGACTCCCCGGCCCGGGCTCTTTCCACGGAGCTGCTTCTCCAACGCCGCTTCACCCAACGGGTGGGGCGGGGGAGGGGAAGTCCCGCGGCCGAAACTCTCTGAAGATACCCGTTTCCGAGACGGGCGTTGGGCCGCGAGACCCCTCACGCCCGTCTCTACGAGGACGCCCCCCCCGGGGGTTCGAAACCCGATGAGCCGGAGGCGTCGCGGGCTCAAAATCGAGGCTCGCGGAGCGGGGCGCGCCCGGGTCGGGGGGGGGGGGGACGGGGACGGGGACGACGCACGTACCTGGCAGGTCTTTGTCTTCGCAGGTCACTGGGATATTGGTGAAAAGCGTGGGCTTGGTTAACCTCATCACTGCAAATTCAGAAAAGCCAGAGGGAAGAGTCAGTGACGATTCCGGCAGCTCCGGTCGGGTGATAATGTCGGTAACGGCGGCGTTTGTCAGGCGCCTACTATGTGCCCGGCACCGTCCTAAGCGCCGGGGGAGATACGGGGTCATCGGGTCGTCCCGCGTGAGGCTCCCGGTCTTCGTCACCCCTTTGACAGATGAGGGAACCGAGGCCCGGAGAAGCGAAGCCGCTCGCCCGCAGTCGCCCGGCTGGCGAGCGGCGGCCTTCGAACCCGTGACCCCGGCCTCCCGGGCCCGGGCTCTTTCAGCCGCTCCGGGCCCGGTGACGAGCCCCTCCCGATGACACGAAGCAGCGCGGCTCGGCGGAAAGAGCCCGGGCCCGGGAGGCCGGGGTCACGGGTTCGAAGGCCGCCGCTCGCCAGCCGGGCGACTTTGGCCCAGTCGCTTCGCTTCTCCGGGCCTCGGTTCCCTCCTCTGTCAAATGGGGATGAAGACCGTGAGCCCCACGTGGGACCCCCTGCTCACCCTGTATCCCCCCCCCCCCCCCCCGGCGCTTAGACCGGCGCCTCGCACGGAGTAAGCGCTTAACGAACGCCATCGTCGTTATTTTTATTATATTATTCCGGGTTTCGGCTTGCTCTTCCGTTAGACTAATCGCCCCGCAGGGCCGGTATTTCCTGGGTAACCTCAGGCCCTCGCGGAGTCTACAGGGGCAGCACGGCCTAGCGGCTAGAGCCCGGGGCCTGGGAGTCGGAAGGTCACGGGTTCCAATCCCGGCTCGGCCACTTGTCTGCGGTGAGGCCTTCCTCGGGCAAGCCGCTTCCCCGTGCCTCCGTCTCCTCGCCTGTAAAAACGGGGACGGAGACCGTGAGCCCCACGTGGGACGGGGGGTCCCGTCTGATTGGCCCGTCTCCACCCCGGCGCCCAGTACGGCGCCCGGCACGTAGTAAGCGCCTAACGGATACCGTAATTATCACCCTCATCCTAAAGGGAGCAGATCGGGGCGACGCGGGACGGGGAGGGGGAAGAGGAAAGGAGGGCGCAGTCAGGGAAGGCCTCCTGGAGGAGACGGGGCCCGCGGAAATCGGTCTCGCGCAGCCGACTAGCAGGAAAACCAGGTTCTCCCGGCGGAAAGCCTTTCGGGCTCAACGCCAATATTCAAAGCGGACGCTCCGCTGCGGCCAGGGAGGTTCCGCCGGAGGAAACGCTCGCTAAAGACCCCTCCCCCGAAGCCCGTTGCACCCGGCGCCGTGACCCCGGGGGCGAATGACCCGCGGGCGCCGACGTGCCGTCCCCCCCCGGACGGGAGCCGAGAAGCCGGCGGGGCTCCCGATCGGACGACGTCCCCGCTCGGGCATCGAGCGGGGTCGGGGGGCGTCCGCGGGCGTCTCAGCTGGAGCTGGGCCGGCCGGCGGCCCCACGGAGGACGCCGCGACCCGGACGCGGAAAACCCCGGCGCTTCCCGCTAGGATTTCGGGGTCCGATTCGAAACCCGGGGCCACAGCGGGACCGTCCCCCGGCCAGGCGCGGCGGCGGGTCCGGATCCCGCCCCCGGAGACGACGGGCGGCCGGAGGATCTGTCCCGGGGAGGGCGGCGCCTCTCCCGTTCGTCCGATGGTATTCACGGAGCGCTTGCTACGTGCGGAGCACTGGGCCGAGCGCTCGGAACGGACGGGTCGGCGACGGACGGAGACGGTCCCCGCCCACTGACGGGCTCGCGGTCCGACCGGGGGGAGACGGACGGACGAGGACGATGAATAGGGTCGAGGGGAAGGACGTCTCGGGAAAAACGACGGCGACCAAACGGAACCGAGGCGATGCCCGTCTCACCGACGAGATAAATAGGGTGACGAAGATACAACCGGTCGCGCGGACGGGCACGGTGCCGAGGGGGACGGGAGGAGCGGAGGGAGACGGGGGGGGGGGGGAGAAGAGGGTTGAGCCGCGGAGAGGTGAAGGGGGGGGTAGAGGGAGAAGGGGAGCTCCGTCTGGGAAGGCCTCTCGGAGGAGGCGAGTCTTAAGTAGGGTTTCCAAGAGGGCCGAGTGAGCCGTCCCTCGGGGTCCTCGCCGCTTCGGCTCGGGCCCCGCGAGGGGAAGGGGCCGGAGGACGGCCCGGCCGCCGGCGAAGCCGCGCGGTCCTCGCCCTCCGTCGCTCGGGTCCCGGGACGCACGCGATCGCGGCGGCCGGCGGCGGATCTGCCCGCGGAAACCTCCGGCCCCGACGGGTCACTCTCCCTCTCTCGCCGGACCGTCCGCTCCAAGCGTTCAGGCCGGTGCTCGGCACGTAGTGGGCGCTCAGTAAAGACAACGTTATCGCTGTCGTTCCCGTCCGTCGCCCCCGATGGGACCGACCGGGAGCCCCGTCGCTGGGCAGGGACGGCCTCCGTCCGTCGCCGAACCGTCCGTCCCGAGCGCTCGGGACGGTGCTCCGCACCCGGCGAGCGCCCGGTAAATACTGCCGAATGACCGACCGAACGAACCGAGTCGCCGAGGGTCACGGACGTCCGACGCCGCCACCGGCCGGGGGCGTCCCAAGGTGGGGGCGGGGTGACGACACGCTGCGGAGAAGCAGCGGGCGGGGTCGGGGCTCGGGGGTCAGGGGTGGCGGGTTCGAATCCCGGCTCCGCCGCCTGCCGGCTGGGCGACCACGGGCGAGTCGCTTCGCTTCTCCGGGCCTCGGCGACCTCGTCTGGAAAATGGGGGGGTTGGGGGGGGGGGGAACGAACTGTGAGCGCCCCCGGGGTGGGACGACACGATGACCCTGTATCTACCCAGCGCTCAGAACAGTGCTCGGCACATAGTGAGCGCTTAACAGATACCGACATTATCCAACGGAGCCGGCGGACCGGACGCGATTCTCACACCCGGGTCCGGGTCTCTTTCGGCCTCCCCCCGGGGCCGCGGCCTAGAGAGGCGGCGCGGCTCAGCGGAAAGAGCCTGGGCTTCGGAGTCGGAGGTGACGGGTTCGACTCCCGGCTCTGCCACTCGTGGGCTGTGGGACCGTGGGCGAGTCGCTTCACTTCTCTGGGCCTCAGTTCCCTCATCTGCAAAATGGGGATTAACCGCGAGCCCCCCCCGCATCTCCGCCGGCGCTCGGCACGTAGCGAGCGCTTAACGGATACCGACGTTATTATTATTAGAGAAGCGGGCCGGCCCGGCGGGTCGGAGGCCGGGCCGGGGACCCAGAGCGCCCGCTGCCGTGACGCCCCGGGCGAGTCGTTTCACTTCTCCGTGCCTCGGTTCCCTCGTCCGCAAAACGGGGACGAAGGCCGGGAGGCTCCCGCGGGACGGGGACGGCGCCCAACCCGCTTCGCTTCCCGCCGGCCCGGCGTGCGGCCCGGCGCCGGCCGCCCGGCGAGCGCGGCCCACGCCGCGAGGAAGACCAGCGGGACCCGCCGAGCCGGCGCCTCCCGAGCCGGGGAACGCGGCCGTCGGCACGCTCTCTCCCGAATGCTCACTCCAGTGCTCCGCACCCGGTAAGTGCTCCGCTGCCTCCCCTCCTCGCTCCAGTGCTCCGCACACCGTAAATGCTCCGCTGCCTCCCCTTCCTCACTGCAGTGCTCCGCACACGGTAAGCGCTCCGATACTTTTCCTCCCTCACTCCGGTGCTCCGCACCCGGTAAGCGCTCCGATACCTCTCCTCCCTCACTCCGGTGCGCTGCCCCCAATACCTCTCCTTCCTCACTCCAGTGCTCCGCACCCGGTAAGCGCTCCGATACTTTTCCTTCCTCACTGCGGTGCTCCGCACCCGGTAAGTGCTCCGATGCCTCCCCTTCCTCACTGCAGTGCTCCGCACCCGGTAAGCGCTCCGATACCTCCCCTCCCTCACTCCGGTGCTCCGCACACGGTAAGCGCTCCGGTACTTTTCCTCCCTCACTCCGGTGCTCCGCACACGGTAAGCGCTCCGGTACTTTTCCTCCCTCACTCCGGTGCTCCACACACAGTAAGCGCTCCGGTACTTTTCCTCCCTCACTCCGGTACTCCGCACAAAGTGCTCCGATACTTTTCCTCCCTCACTCCGGTGCTCCGCACGCAGTCAGCGCTCCGGTACTTTTCCTCCCTCACTCCGGTGCTCCGCCCCCGGCGAGTGCCCCGAGGCCTCCCCTCCCTCACCCCGGTGCTCCGCACAAAGCGCTCCTATGCCTCTCCTATCCTCCCTCCACCGCTCGGCACGCGGTGGGCGCTCCGATACGTTTCCTTCCTCGCTCCGGTGCCCCGCACTCGGTAAGCGCTCCGACACCTCTCTCCCCCCCCTCGTAGAAACTACAGGAGACGCGCGTGCTGGAGTCAGACTCGTTTTTCCGTTTATTCACTGGCACGTGCGTTTGAAGAAAACAAAACAAGACCTGGGATTTCCCAAGGAAGACGGAGAGATTTCGCCTATCTGGACGCTCGTCACTGAAACGTCAATCACGTACATCAAAATCACCCGGACCGGGGTTTCCGCACGAACAAATTCCGTCTTCCCGATCCGGTCCGGTCCGGCCTTCCTCTCTCCAGAAGGTGCCCCACGCATTCGCGGGCGCGCTACGTCCCGGGTCGGCCACGTCCGGTCCGCGGGCCTCCGTCGCGCATCCGGACCCTCGCCGACGTCTAGAGGCGGCTCGGCGGCGGGAGCCCGGGCGCGGGAGTCCGAGGTCCTGGGTTCGAATGCCGGTCCCCGCCAGCCGGGGGGACCCCTCGGGCGGCTGCCTCCGCTTCTCTGGGCCTCGGCGACCTCAATCCGTCAGACGGGGGCTGACGGCCGGGAGCCTCCCGTGGGACCGCCCGGCGTCCCCGGCGCTTCGGACGGCGCTTCGCGGCGCGCGGCGCAGGCGCTCCGACTCCCGCGTCGGCGGGCGACAGCCATCACAGGCTGAAAACGACCCCGTGCTTCCGCACGGAGAGGTGGATCTCCCCGGCGAGGCCCAACCTGCCCTTGAGGAGGTTCCCCACGTCCTCGCCGCGCGCCAGGTCGCAGAACACCCAGATCTGGCGCGCGGGCCTCTGGATGGTGGCGTTGCAGGAGGGCAGCTCGCCGCGGCGGACCAGCCGGTTCAGCTGCGCCCAGACGTCCTCCAGCGTCTGCCGGGGGCAGGCGGACGGCTCGATGGTCCACCGGGCCCGGCAGCACCACGGCAGCCTCCGCTCCGCCGCGGCCCTCCGCAGCTCCTCGGACGGCGGGGGGGCCGCCGGGCGCGCGGCGCCCCGGGGCCCCGAGACGCTCCAGCGGCGCGCCGGCCGGACGGGGGGTCGCCCCCGGGGCCGGGGATCCGCCGGGCGCGGCGGGAGGGCGCGGTCCCGGGGCGCGGGGGCCGGGGCGGGGGCCGGGCCTGCCCGGCGTCCTCCGGGACGAGCGGCGGCGGCCGGCGGGGCTTCAGCGGACGCGCGTCCGGCCGGCCGGGGAACCAGGGCCTGAACGTCGGCGCCGGGCGCGCGGGGAAGGGCGCCAGCGCCTCCCGGGCCGCCGCGCGCCAGCGGGAGGGGTCCGCCTCGCCCGGCCGGTAATGGAGGAGGACCTCCGCGGTCATCCCGCCCGGGCCGCCGGGCTCTTCGCTCGCCGCGGGGGAACGGCACCTGCGGCGGAGGACGGCAGAGAAGGCGACACGCTCGTTCTCGGGGCCCGGAGTGGGAGGGGGCGCGGGGAAACCGAGGCGCGGGGGGGGAGGGGAGGGGGGGGGGGCTCCGGGATAACGGACCGACCACGACGGTATCCGTTAGGCGCTCGCCGTGTGCCCCGCACCGAGCGCTGGGGTGGACGTCGGGTCGTCGGGTCGTCCCCCCGCCCCCGGGGTTTTCCGGGGGAGGGACCGGAGGCCCGGAGAAGCGCGGCGGCTCCCCCGCCGTCGCCCGGCCGACGTCATTCTTCTTCACCCCCATTTTACAGACAGGGTGACCGAGGCCCAGACGGGAAACCCCGCAGCGGGTTCGAAACGGAGTCGTCACGCCGGCCTCTGCCCCAGCCCGTACTCTGTGCGGAGCGCCGCTCTACGCGCTGGGGGAGATCCGGGGTCATCGGGTCTTCGCCCCCATTTTACAGACGAGGAAACCGAGGCGAGTGAAGAATACCGATGCTGGCATCCGTTAAGCGCTGACTAGGTGCCGAGCACCGTGCTAAGCGCTGGGGGAGACCCGGGGGCATCAGGTGGTCCCACGGGGGGCTCACGGTCCCCATCCCCATTTGACAGATGAGGGAACTGAGGCACCGAGGAGTCAAGTGACTCGCCCAAAGTCACACAGCTGACGAGTGGCAGGGCCGGGATTCGAACCCGGGACCTCTTTCCACTGAGCCGCGCTGCTTCTCTGGGAGCCCCCCGGGGGGCAACCCCGATCACCCTGTATCCTCCCCGGTGCTCGGCGCATAGTGAGCGCTTAACAAATGCCGTTATTATTATTATTATTATTATTATCATCATCAGAGAAGCGGCGCGGCTCAGTGGGAAGAGCCCCGGGCTTTGGAGTCAGAGGTCACGGGTTCGAATCCCCACTCGTCCGCTGGGGGACTGGGGGCGAGTCACTTCTCCGGGCCTCAGTCGCCTCCTCCGTCAAATGGGGATGAAGACCGTGAGCCCCCCGTGGGACCACCTGATGCCCCCGGGTCTCCCCCAGCGCTTAGCACGGTGCTCGGCACGTACTGAGCGCTTAACCGATACCAACGGTGTTATTTTTCTGTCTCCCCCTTTTCGACCCCGAGCCCGTCGTTGGGCAGGGAGGGTCTCTCCCTGTCGCCCAATGGTTCATTCCAAGCGCTCAGTCCAGTGCTCTGCACCTCGGAAGCGCTCAAAAAACAGGACTGAATGGAGTGAAACTCGTCCTCTCCCCAGCGCTCAGCCCAGCGCTCTGCACCTAGTAGGCGCTCAATAAATACAACCGAATGACTGGAGTGAAAATCGTCCTCTCCCCAGCGCTCAGCCCAGCGCTCTGCACCTAGTAGGCGCTCAATAAATACAACCGAACGACTGGAGTGAAACTCGTCCTCTCCCCAGCGCTCAGTCCAGCGCTCTGCACCTAGTAGGCGCTCAAAAAACAGGACTGGAGGGAAAATCGTCCTCTCCCCAGGGCTCAGCCCAGCGCTCTGCACCTAGTAGGCGCTCAATAAACTGAGTGAATGAATACCGTCCTCTCCCCAGCGTTTAGTCCAGTGCTCTGCACCTAGTAGGCGCTCAGTAACACGACTGAATGAACACCGTCCTCTCCCCAGCGCTCAGCACAGCGCCCCGCGCACAGCAAGCGCTCAGTAAATAGTAGCGAGGGAGGCCCGTGGGGCCCTCGGTAAGTAGGACGTGCCCCAGGCCCCGCGGGAGGATTCGAACCCGGGACCGGGCGGCGACGACGCGGCGGGGGGGGGGGGGGGAGGAGGGAGGGAGGGCGACGGGCGGGCGCCTTGCGTTTCCGTCCGCGCGCCTCCCGAGGGGCCGCGCTGCCGTTGGGGGCGGGGGCGGATTTACCTTTGAGCGCCAGCAGGTGCTCCTGCTTGGGCGGGTTGACCTCCATTATGGCCGCCGGCCTTCTGCCTCAGGGACCACGACGGCGGCCGGCGAGGACAAACCAGTTCCGGCCGCCTCAGCGTCTACGGGGGCCGGTGGGGCCAAACTAGTTCCGGCCTCCTCAGCGTTTACGGGGGCCGATGGGGCCAAACTTATTCCGGCCGCCTCAGAATCTACGGGGGCCGATGGGGCCAAATTTGTTCCGGCCGCCTCAGAATCTACGGGGGCCGGTGAGGCCAAACTAGTTCCGGCCGCCTCAGCGTCTACGGGGGCCGATGGGGCCAAACTAGTTCCGGCCTCCTCAGCGTTTACGGGGGCCGATGGGGCCAAACTTGTTCCGGCCGCCTCAGAATCTACGGGGGCCGGTGAGGCCAAACTAGTTCCGGCCGCCTCAGCGTCTACGGGGGCCGATGGGGCCAAACTTGTTCCGGCCGCCTCAGCGTCTACGGGGGCCGCCTCAGCGTCTACGGGGGCCGATGAGGCCAAACGAGTTCCGGCCGCCTCAGCGTCTATCGGAGCGGGTGAGGCCAAACTTGTTCCGACCGCCTAAGAGTCTACGGGGGCCGATGAGGCCAAATTAGTCCCGGCCGCCTCAGAGACTACGGAGGCCGGTGAGGCCAAACTTATTCCGGCCGCCTCAGAGACTACGGAGGCCGTTGAGGCCAAACTAGTTCCGGCCGCCTCATTCATTCATTCATTCATTCATTCACTCAATCGCATTTGTTGAGCGCTTACCATGTTCAGAGCACTAGTACTAAGCGCTTGGAATGGACAATTCGGCAACAGATAGAGACACTCCTTACCCAAGGACGGGCTGACACCCGCCCGACTGCTCGCTATTCATTCATTCAACTGTATTTATTCATTCATTCAATCGTCATTATTGGGCGCTTGCTGTGTGCAGAGCACTAATAATAATAATAATGTTGATATTTGTTAAGCGCTTACTATGTGCCGAGCACTGTTCTGAGCGCTGGGGTAGACATAGGGGAATCAGGTTGTCCCACGTGGGGCTCACAGTCTTCATCCCCATTTTACAGATGAGGGAACTGAAGCACTGAGAAGTTAAGTGACTCGCCCACAGTCACACAGCCGACAAGTGGCAGAGCTGGGATTCGAACTCATGAGCCCTGACTCCAAAGCCCGTGCTCTTTCCACTGAGCCACGCTGCTTCTTCTGCTGCTTCTGCACTGTGCCGAGCTCTTGGACTGTACAATTGGGCAACAAGTAATATTACAATAATTATTAACAGCTAATAATGTTGGTATTTGTAAAGCGTTTACTATGTGCAGAGCACCGTTCTAAGCGCTTGGGGAGATACAGGGTCATCAGGTTGTCCCACGTGGGGCTCCCAGTCTTCATCCCCATTTGACAGATGAGGTAATATTATTATTATTAAGCTTTTGCTATGTGCAAAGCACTGTTCTAATAATAATAATGTTGGCATTTGTTAAGCGCTTAATCTGTGCAGAGCACTGTTCTAAGCGCTGGGGATACAAGGCGATGAGGTTGTTCCCCCGTGGGGCTCCCAATGTTCACCCCCCATTTGACAGATGGGGTCACCGAGGCCCAGTGAAGTGACTCGCCCCCATTCACCCAGTGGCAGAGTCGGGATTCGAACTCATGACCTCTGACTTCCCAGCCCGGCCTCTTTCCACCGACCCGCTTCTCAGAAAACCCTTTCATGGAGGGTTTTCCAGGCGACAAGGCCGGACCGCCCTAAACGAAAGAACCCCCAGATCACTCCTTCTGAAGGTTCCTCTGAAGAGAAGCAGCGTGGCTCAGTGGAAAGAGCCCGGGCTTGGGAGTCAGAGGTCATGGGTTCGAATCCCAGCTGGGCCACTTGTCAGCTGGGTGACCTTGGGTAAGTCACTTCCCTGGGCCTCAGTTCCCTCATCTGTAAAATGGGGATGAAGACTGTGAGCCCCACGTGGGACCACCTGATTCCCCTGTGTCTCCCCCAGCGCTCAGAACAGGGCTCTGCACATAGGAAGCGCTGAACAAATGCCAACATCAGGAGTCCCTCAGCTGCCCTCAGAGAGTGAGGGCAAACATGGCGGCCGAGGCGCTGCCCGGGCCTCCTGCGCATGCTCGGGGACGCCGCGGGGGGAGGGGGGAGGAGGGCCGCGGAGACGGGCCCCCAGTGCGCCTGCGCGGCCGGAAGTGCGCCGCGCGCGACCGGAAGCGCCCCCGCCATGATGGCGGCGGAGGCGGCGGCCTGAGGCGGCGGCCTGAGGCGGCGGCCTGAGGCGGCGGCTGAAGCGGCGCCATGGCGGCGCTGCTCGGAGCCAAGGCCGGGGCGGCCATGGACGGCGCCAGGCAGGCCGGCAGGGGCTCGGCCGCCGTCAAGGTGAGGCGGCCACCGACCTTCTTCTCCCCTCCCCGACCCGCCTCCTGTCATGGCCGCCCTCCCTCCTCCTCACAGCACCCATAGTCATCCTCACCATCGTATTGGTGTTTGTGAAGCGCTTCCTATGTGCGGAGCACTGCTCTAAGCGCTGGGGGACATCCAGGGGCATCAGGTGGTCCCACGTGGGGCTCCCAGTCTTCATCCCCATATTAATATAATGATGATAATAATGTTAGTGTTTGTTAAGCGCTCATTATGTGCAGAGCACTGTTCTAAGCGCTGGGGGAGATCCAGGGGCATCAGGCTGCCCCACGTGAGGCTCACAGTCTGCATCCCCATTTTAATATAATAATAATGTTAGTGTTTGTTAAGCGCTCATTATGTGCAGAGCACTGTTCTAAGCGCTGGGGGAGATCCAGGGGCATCAGGCTGTCCCACGTGAGGCTCACAGTCTGCATCCCCATTTTAATATAATAATAATGTTAGTGTTTGTTAAGCGCTCATTATGTGCAGAGCACTGTTCTAAGCGCTGGGGGAGATCCAGGGCATCAGGCTGTCCCACGTGAGGCTCACAGTCTGCATCCCCATTTTAATATAATAATAATGTTAGTGTTTGTTAAGCGCTCATTATGTGCAGAGCACTGTTCTAAGCGCTGGGGGAGATCCAGGGGCATCAGGCTGTCCCACGTGAGGCTCACAGTCTGCATCCCCATATTAATATAATGATAATAATAATAATAATGTTAGTGTTTGTTAAGCGCTCATTATGTGCAGAGCACTGTTCTAAGCGCTGGGGGAGATCCAGGGGCATCAGGCTGTCCCACGTGAGGCTCACAGTCTGCATCCCCATTTTAATATAATAATAATAATGTTAGTGTTTGTTAAGCGCTCATTATGTGCAGAGCACTGTTCTAAGCGCTGGGGGAGATCCAGGGGCATCAGGCTGTCCCACGTGAGGCTCACAGTCTGCATCCCCATTTTAATATAATAATAATAATGTTAGTGTTTGTTAAGCGCTCATTATGTGCAGAGCACTGTTCTAAGCGCTGGGGAGATCCAGGGGCATCAGGCTGTCCCACGTGAGGCTCACAGTCTGCATCCCCATATTAATATAATGATAATAATAATAATAATGTTAGTGTTTGTTAAGCGCTCATTATGTGCAGAGCACTGTTCTAAGCGCTGGGGGAGATCCAGGGGCATCAGGCTGTCCCACGTGAGGCTCACAGTCTGCATCCCCATTTTAATATAATAATAATAATGTTAGTGTTTGTTAAGCGCTCATTATGTGCAGAGCACTGTTCTAAGCGCTGGGGGAGATCCAGGGGCATCAGGCTGCCCCACGTGAGGCTCACAGTCTGCATCCCCATTTTAATAATCGTAATAATAAATAATGTTGGTAGTTGTTCAGCGCTTACTGTGTGCCGAACACTGCTCTAAGCGCTGGGGGGGATACAGGGACATCAGGTCGCCCCACGGGAGGCTCACAGTTAATCCCCATTTTAATAATCATCATAATATAATCATAACGTTAGTGTTTGTTAAGCGCTTCCTAGGTGCCGAGCACTGTTCTAAGCGCTGGGGGGAGATACAGGGGAATCAGGTTGTTCCACGGGAGGCTCACAGTTAATCCCCATTTTAATAATCAAAATAAATCCATATAATCACAGTTAATCCCCCTTTTAATAATCGTAATAGTAATAAATAATGTTGGCGTTTGTTAAGCTCTTACTATGGGCCGAGCACTGTTCTGAGCGCTGGGAGAGATACAGGGTCATCAGGTTGGCCCACGTGGGGCACACGGGCTTCATCCCCATTTTAATGATCATAATAATGTAATAATAATAAGATTGGTGTTAAGCGCTTACTATGTGCCGAGCACTGTTCTGAGCGCTGGGGGGATACAGAGGAATCAGGTTGTCCCATGGGAGGCTCACAGGCTTCATCCTCCTTTTAATAATCATAATAATAATCTAATAATAATGTTGGTGTTTGTTAAGCACTTACTTTGTGCAGAGCACCGCTTTAAGAGCTGGGGACATACAGGGGAATCAGGTGGTCCCACGTGAGGCTGTCAGTCTTAATCCCCATTTTACAGATGAAGGAACTGAGGCCCAGAGAAGAGGAAGTGACTCGCCCACCGTCACCCAGCTGACAAGGGGCAGAGCCCGGGATTCGAACCCATGACCTCTGACTCCCAAGCCCGGGCTCTTGCCACAGAGCTGCGCTGCTTCTCTGTGTCCTCCTCCTGGGCCCGCCACTCAGTCGCCCATTCATTCAGTCCTATTTATTGAGCGCTTACTGTGTGCAGAGCACTGGACTGAGCGCTTGGAATGGACAATCGGGCAACAGATAGAGACAATCCCTGCCCAGTGACGGGCTCGCGGTCTAGAAGGGGAAGACAGACAACAAAACAAGTAGGCGTCATTACCATCAAAATAGGCTCATAGATTCCTTCAGCTGTATTTATTGAGCGCTCACTGTGCGCAGAGCACTGGACTAAGCGTTTGGAAAGTACAATTCGGCACCAGAGAGAGATCATCCCTGCCCAGCAATGGGTTCACAGTCTAAACTGTGTTGGGAAGCAGCGCGGCTCAGTGGAAGGAGCCCGGGCTTTGGAGTCAGAGGTCATGGGTTCGAATCCCGGCTCGGCCACTTGTCAGCTTTGTGACTCTGGGCAAGTCACTTCACTTCTCGGTGCCTCAGTTCCCTCATCTGGAAAATGGGGATGAAAACTGTGAGCCCCACGTGGGACAACCTGATTCCCCTGTGTCTACCCCAGCGCTTAGAACAGTGCTCTGCACACAGTAAGCGCTTAACAAATACCAGCATTATAAAAGAGCCTGGGCTTCGGAGTCAGAGGTCATGAGTTCGACTCCCGGCTCCGCCACTTGTCAGCTGTGTGACGGTGGGCGAGTCACTTCACTTCTCAGTTCCCTCATCTGTAAAATGGGGATTCACTGTGAGCCTCACGTGGGACGACCTGATGACCCTGTATCTCCCCCAGCGCTTAGAACAGTGCTCTGCACATAGTAAGCGCTTAACAAACACTAACGTCATTATTATATTATTATGATTATTAAGATGGGGATGAAGACTGTGAGCCTCCCGTGGGACAACCTGATGTCCCTGTATCTCCCCCAGCGCTTAGAACGGTGCTCTGCACATAGGAAGCGCTTAACAAATACCAACATTATTATTAAACGGGGGGGAGACAGACAACAAAACAGAACAAGGAGTCAGGCATCAATGCCATCAAAGTAGATAAATAGAATCATAGATATATGCACATCATTAATAAAATAGAGAAATAATATATACAAATAGACACAACTGCTTTGGGGAGAGGGAGGGTGGAGAGGGAGGGAGTCCGGGCGATGGGGAGGGGGGGGCAGAGGGAAAGGGAGGGCTCAGGGTGGGAAGGCCTCCCGGAGGAGGTGAGCGCTCGGTAGGGCTCTGAAGAGGGGAAGAGAGTGAGTTGGGCGGAGGTGAGGAGGGAGGGCGTTCCGGGACGGCGGGGGGACGTGGCCCGGGGGTCGGCGGCGGGACGGGCGAGGACGGGGGACGGCGAGGAGGCGGGCGGCGGAGGAGCGGAGCGTGCGGGGTGGGCGGGAGGAAGAGAGAAGGGAGGAGAGGTAGGAAGGGGCGGGGGATGGACAGCTAAGCCGCGTCAGGAAATTCAAAAAGAGTTTGGATCGATTCATTCACGAATGGATTCTTTAGAGGGAAGGTTTGGGATGGAGAAGGGCGTTGGAGGGTCGGTGCCGGCTCACCCGGGGAGAGTCTTGTCCGGGAAGAACTCGTTGGGAGCGATGGACCCTCCGAATCTCTTGAATCTCCTAAGGAGGTCTGGAGGGACTGTTGGACTGACCAGCGATAATAATAATAATGTTGGTATTTGTTAAGCGCTTGCTACGTAGCGAGCACTGTTCTAAGCGCTGGGGTAGACACAGGGGAATCAGGTTGTCCCACGTGGGGCTCACAGTCTTCATCCCCATTTTACAGATGAGGTCACTGAGGCACCGGGAAGGGAAGTGACTCGCCCAAAGTCACACAGCCAAGTGGCCGAGCCCGGGATTCGAGCCCGTGACCTCTGACTCCAAAGCCCGGGCTCTTTCCACTGAGCCACGATGACATTTCGTGGGCTCTTCTAACGGGAGGATGCTTGGGGCTCATCCAGAAAAGATGCCATCCCTGCCCTTGAATTTACCGTCTGGCGGAGGAGGCCGTAGTGAGGGAGATGAGGGCGAGCACGTCGACGCAGCCCCTCTGTCCTTGTCGACGCCCGTCGTTTCCCTGGAGCGCCCAGGGAGTTGCCCCGCAGGCCACCTCAGGGAGCCCCCCGTCTTCAGTTGAATGATCCTGCGCAGACTTTTCATTCAGTCCGTGCTACTTACTGAACACTTAGGGCGCGGAGAGCCCTGCGCTAGACACGCGGGAGAGAACGGTACAGTAGAGTTCACGGACACGTTCCCTGCTCACCAGGAGTTTACAGGCTAGAGGGGTAGGCAGGCATTCAGATGAATTACAGGCAGGAAAGAGGCTGTGGACGGGGTATTTATCTATTTCATTCATTCATTAGTATTTATTGAGCGCTTACCATGTGCAGAGCACTGGACCGAGCGCTTGGAATGGACAAATCGGCAACAGATAGAGACAGTCCCTGCCCTTTGACGGGCTCGCGGTCTAATCGGGGGAGACGGGCGGACGAGAACGGTGGCAATAAATAGAGTCGAGGGGAAGAACATCTCATTAAAACAGTGGCAGATAAATAGAATGAGGGTGATGGACATCTCATTAAACAAATAGGGTGGTGAAGATATATACAATTTATTATAATAAGGTCCGTCCCCCCCTTTAGGCTTGGTGTGGGCGGGAAAGCGTCCGTTTGTTGTTCCCTTGTCCTCTCACAAGCGCTTTGTACAGTGCTTTGCACACCATGAGCCCTCAATAAATACGACTGAGTGAACGAATGACAGAAGGGTTGGAGTCAGTCAGTCAGTCATACGCGAGCCCACGTGGCTCACAGAGAAGCAGCGCGGCTCAGTGGAAAGACGCCGGGCTTGGGAGTCAGAGGTCGTGGGTTCTAATCCCGGCCCCGCCACTTGTCGGACGGCTTTGGGCAAGTCGTTTCACTTCCCCGTGCCTCGGTTACCTCATCTGTAAAATGGGGATGAAGACTGTGAGCCCCGTGTGGGACAACCTGATTACTTTGTATCCCCCCCCCCCCCCCCCCCCCCCGGCGCTTAGAACAGGAAGCGCTTAAAAAATGCCATCATCATTATTTTTATTATCATGATTAGTACAACAACAGACACATCCCCTAGCGATTATCAGGTGCTTAAGGGATACAGGCCCAAGTGCCTAGGCGATGCAGAAAGCGGCGGGGTCAAGTAGGGGAAGTGAGGTCTTGGGAGGAGATGTGACTTTAGTGATTTTGAAGCTGGGGAGGGTGCGGTGTGTCGTATGTAATAATAATAATAATGTTGGCATTTGTTAAGCGCTTACTATGTGCCAGGCATCGTTCTAAGCGCTGGGGGAGATACAAGGTAGGTTGTCCCACGTAGGGCTCACAGTCTTCCATCCCCATTTTACAGACGAGGGAACTGAGGCCCAGAGAAGTAAAGTGGCTTGCCCAAGGTCACACAGCAGACGAGTCTCAGAGCCGGGATTGAAAGAAGAAATGGTCTCCGGTCTTGCCTGCCTGAAGAATAACACATTTCGGACGGGCGATTCCACATTCTTTAAATGGCTTTGAGAAATGTGGGGGGCAGTGACAACAGAAGGTCGAATTTTTCTCCAGCGGGGATAGAGCGTTTGATGTAAATTGCAGGCTCCATCAGATCGGTTTTTGCACATTTAATTCAAATTGGGTAAGTTAACGGAAGTGCTTTGGAAAGAAGAAGAGAAAGAAGGATTTTCCTTTCCTTTTTGGCCAGGTGGTTGAAAGTTAATGTACAGTGAGAGAGTTGTCCTTTTGCAGTTTGAGTTGTCGGGGAGCCCAGCGTTGGTCTGCAATATTTAAGAGACTCTCCGTTTCTGGCAGTGTTGTTTTTCAGCTGGTACTCGCAGGGTTTAATTTGAATGACTTCCTCTTTTAAACCTGCAGAAGTTAGAATGAGGTCTCCGGTTCAGGTCTTAAGGTTTAAGAAACACGTCCTGCTGTAACCGGTTTGCTTTTTCCGTTGGGTCTCCTTTTCCTTCCCCTTTCGTTCCGTGCTTTAGTTTTTCTAGGGTCGGAGATTTAAAAATAAGCAGCCCAACCCTCTCATTGTGGTAAGGTGGGGAAAGTATTTGAAGTTTGTCTAGGGTGCAGTGCGCTTCCAGAGCGAACGGGCTTCCAAAGGATATCTGGGCTCCAGGGTTTGCCCAAGGCATCTCCTTCCCCTTCAAGCAGAAACTCCCTCCTCACTGCTCTCAACGCTCTCCTCGGCTTTCTTCCTCTGACATCTCAGCTTGCACGCCTCACTCCCTTCCCGGGTCACCATCTGGGCCTGGCGCTCAAGCGCTCACTACAGTGCTCTGCACAGAGTGAGCGCTCGATAAGTACGACTGAATGAATGAATGAATGAATGAATGAATGAACTCTCCCACCCCGCGTTCACCCTGCTCCCCAGGCCTGGAGCCCTGGCTCCCCCAAACATTGGCGCTTATTTGGTGGGACCCCCGAAGGCCTGTGGCCCTGACAACGTTTGGAGCTGAACCCTTTTTCAAACCTGGTCATTTCAGATCTCTGCCGTGACCCGATTATTTCCCGTCAGGATCAAAAGGACCGGCGTGGTGGCTTTCCGCCCCTGCTTACCTCCTTGTCCCCTCCCAATCCCGTCCCCCCCAAATCCCTGTCACCCCCACACTCAGAACAAAAACAGTTGGCACCCGTGCCTCCCCAAACGACCGGACCACCCGCTCCCCTCATCTTGAAATTTCTTTGGAAATCCTCCTCCTGGAAGCCTTCCCGTCGTAATTCTCATTAGCCAGTCCAGCACCGACTAGCGATTCTGTATTTTTCCTTTCTATTCTCCGCCCCTGCGACTCTGTTATCTGTATATTTCCGTCCACCCCCCAGGTGTTTCCGGAGAGATTTGAACTTCTTTTCCTATTATATCCTTGTTTCCCCTCCTGCCCCCAAGTGGAGCGGAAGCCCCCGGGGGTCAGCGCTGTTTTATACCCTGCTGCTTCCCCCGGCTATTTTCACGTCTGTCAGATCGTAGGCCGTTGGAGGGCGGGGATCGTGCCGACCAACTTTAGGGTGCTGTGCTCTCCCAAACCCTTACTACGGCACCCTGCGCGCACAGTAAGTAAACGCTCAGTAAATACCACCGCTGGATTCCCTGGGAGACGGGGCTGGCGGAGTGCCGACAAGGGCCAGTTGCGGAGCGACAGACGTACCCACCCAGCAGCGCCAGTGTGGGTGTGTTTGAGAGGTAACCATAATAATTATGGTATTGGTTAAGCGCTTACTATGTGCCGGGCACTGTACTGTGCTCTGTGGGCAAGGGGAGGGGTGAATACAAACAAATTGGGTTGGACCCAGTCCCTGTCCCATGTGGAGCTCACAGTCTTAATCCCCGTTTTACAGATGAGGGAACTGTGGCCCAGAGATGTGAAGTGACTCGCCCAAGATCACACAGCAGACAAGCGGCGGAGCCGGGATTAGAACCCAGGCCCTTCTTACTCCCAGGCCCGGGCTCTATCCGTGAGGCCACGCTGCTTCCCGTAGAGACGTCATCTTCCCTTTAGCCAGTTGCCCTGGTCTCCATGTAAGGAAGCAGCACGGCTTGGTGGAAAGAGCCCGGGCCTGGGAGGCAGAGGTCGTGGGTTCTAATCCCGCCGCCGCCCCTTGTCAGCTGTGTGACTTTGGGCGAGCCGCTTCGCTTCTCTGGGCCTCAGTGACCTCGTCTGGAAAATGGGGATGAAGACAGCGAGCCCCACGTGGGACCACCTGATGACCTTGTATCTACCCCGGTGCTTAATACGTAGTAAGCACGTAACAAATGCCATCATTATTATTTCAAGCAGTTAGTAGAGTGCTCTGCAGAGAGTAAGCGCTCAGGAAATACGATTGAATGGATGAGGGACTGTAAACCACCCAAAAAAAAGTGGCGTGATTTTTTTTTTTTTTTTTCCTCCCCTCCAAAGCCTATTCCAAATGAATCCCGACTGACCACGTCCCCGCTCCTATTCTAGGTGCTGGAGTGTGGTGTCTGCGAAGATGTGTTTTCCTTGCAAGGAGACAAAGTTCCCCGGCTGCTTTTGTGCGGCCACACCGTCTGTCACGACTGCCTCACCCGCCTGCCTCTCCATGGAAGGGCAATTCGCTGCCCTTTCGATCGACAGGTGACCGAGCTCGGTACGTACGACCTCTCCGCCTCCGCTTGCTCTCCGGCCCTTCTGGCCAACTCTCTGAGCTCTCGTTATCGTAATAAACACTGGGCAGGGCGCTGCGGGTCAGTGGGAAAATCGTCTTCCTTTTCCAGCGTCATAATGCCTAGAGAGCTGGGGACAAGAGGGACGAGAAAAAAATATAAGAGCAACCCCGGACTTGGAGTAAGAATGACGGTCCCTGAACCTTCCCCGGCGCAGGAGTTTCAGTTCTGAGGTTACAGTCTGGTCTCTGAGGCGTTAAATCATTGTTGGCGTGACGCGGACGGCGAGGAATATGTTTATCGAGTCGAGGGATGTTCATTGCACTCTAATCAGTTACTCCATGAGGATATGAATCCAGTTAAATGGGGTTTTCATTTCTAACGCCTCGTGTACGGATAAATAGATGACCTCCATCGACTAAAAATGATGCAGGGACAATGAGGTCATCTGTGAATCTCTCCTAATGTTTTCATTGCGGCGCATGTGGGGAACAGCTGTCCTTCAAAGCAGAGGCTCCCGAGGCTAAATCTGCCTTGATCTCATCATTTCCCAGTGTAAACCCCCAGCTAGAAAGGTTGTTTTAGGGTTATTCATTAATTCGTTGACTCCCGTGGTATTTTGGAAATATTTAAACCAAGATGTGTGTCTTTTTAAGGTACCGGACTTTAAAGATGTATTTTTTTTTTTCCTCTGACCCTGCCGTATCCGGGGTGCCTCGTCCAAAGGTGGGTGGGGTTCGGGTGGTGGGTAAAGTTTATTTTTCTCCATGGCCACATCTCATTTTGGAGACTAATTCCAATCCACGTGGGAGTGCAGACTTGTGACCGTATTTGAAATGGAACACACCCAAGAGAGTTCGGGCTCCAGTTTGAGACCGTGACCTCTAAAGTGCCAGAGACCTTGGCTCCAGAACCGCCCCTTTCTTTCCCTCAATAACCCTTCTGTACATTTATGCGGAGAGGAGCCGAGGCCCTTCGGATCCCAAATGGCAAACAGATCTATGCTCCACGAGGCATCCTTGGGTAACGTTTTCTAGCCGCCGCGGTGAAATGACCTCCAACGTGGAAAGGGGGAAATTACCGGACTCCCGGGGAACGCCGAGACCACTGGAAAGACCCAGATTCTGCCCTTCAGTTGCTTACCCGGTCTTTCCCGTCAGCGGCCGTTGGCCTTTTGTAGAAATGAGAAACTGAGGAAGCTGGCTCAGGCTCCTAAGATTTATTAGATTTAGTTTAGATTGATCACCTCTTAAATTTAATATTATTCCTCAGAATGGTGAGATTGAGCGGCCGGAACCTTTTGGGTCTGTGAGGCTGCCCCGCTTTCCTTCCGTTATTACCCGTGGCGGTGGGCCTTGGATCCCAACGTCCCCAGCCCGGCCTTATCCCCCTCACCCTGGGCACCGCTTTACTGTTTTTTGGGTTTTGTTTTTTATTGTATTTGTTAAGCCCTTACTATGTGCCAGGCACTGTACTAAGCACTGGGGTGGATACAAGCGAATCGGTTTAGACGCCGTCCCCGTCCCATGTGGGGCTCATAGTCTCAGTCCCCATTTTATGGATGAGGTAAACTGAGGCCCAGAGCGACTTGCCCAAGGTCACCCAGCAGACAAGTGGCGGAGCCCCGACTCTCTCCCCATCGCCCCGACTCTCTCGCTTTGCTCTACCCGCCCCAGGGCACTGGTGTATATAGGTACATATCTACAATTCTACGTATTTATAATTAATGCCTGTTTACTTGTTTTGAAGTGTATGGATCTATAATTCTGTTGATGTTATTGATGCCTGTTTACTTGTTTTGATGCCTGCCTCCCCCCTTCTAGACTGTGAGCCCGTCGTGGGCAGGGATGGTCTCTCTCTGTTGCCGAAATGTACTTTTCAAGCGCTTAGGACAGTGCTCTGCACACAGTAAGCGCTAAATAAATAACGATTGAATGCATGATCCCAAGTCCTTCTGACTCCCAGACCCCGGCTCGGTCCACTAGGCCACTCTGCCTCCGGTTCATCTGGAGTTTCGGGAATCGAGGTGCCCTCTGGCCCGGAGTTTGGCCATCACCCAGGCCAGGGTCCACGGGTCCGGCTCCTCATTCATTCATTCATTCATTCATTCAATAGTATTTATTGAGCGCTTACTATGGGCAGAGCACTGGACTAAGCGCTTGGAATGGACAATTCGGCAACAAATAGAGACAATCCCTGCCCATTGACGGGCTCACAGTCCAATCGCGGGAACCAGACCGTCTCCCCAACTTGGGTGACCCTGAAAGGCCGAGGGCGGGGGCTGAGGAGTGGGGGCGGGGAGCCAGCGACCCCGCTGCCCCGACCCCCGGCCCGGGGCCCCGGGGCGGCGTCTCCTTCGGCGTATTAGCCACAGGGGCCTCTGACGAGAGCCAGCCTCCGTTTAACGGGGAACGATCGCTAGGATAATAATAATATTCATGTTGGTGTTGGTTAAGCGCTTACTATGTGCAGTGCACTCTTCTAAGCGCTGGGGGAGATGCAAGGTCATCGGGTTGTACCACATGAGGCTCACAGTCTGCAGCCCCATTTTACAGATGAGGGAACCGAGGCCCAGTGAAGTGACTTGCCCACAGTCACCCAGCTGACAAGTGGCAGAGCGGGGATTCGAACCCACGACCCCTGACTCCCCAGCCCGGGCTCTTCCCACTGAGCCAGGCTGGAATCTCGGCCTGCTCCGAATACGGGGTCTCATCGGCCCCCGAGGAGAGACCCACGGGCAGAGGCTGGCAGCGTGGGCGCGGAGCAGGAAAGGGGGCGCGGGGCTGGGCCAGGACCGCGGGATCCGGGGCCGGGGGATGCTTGAAATCCGGGGAAGCGGCAGGAGCGGAGGGGGGAAGGATGGAAAGAACCACCACGTGGCCACTTGTTGGCCCGGAGACCCGAGTCCCAATCCTAGCCCTGCCCTTAGCTCGCTGGGCGACCTCGGGCAAGTCACTTAACCGCTCTGGGCCGCGGCTTCCTGGCCAGTGGAATGGGAATCAGATACCTGCTCTCGGGAAGCAGCGGGGCTCAGCGGAAAGAGCCCGGGCTTGGAAGTCAGGACGCGGGTTCTAATCCCACTCATCTGCTCTGTCCGCTTCACTTCTCTGCGCCACAGTTCCCTCATCTGGACAATGGGGATCATAATAATGGTGGTATTTGTTAAGCACTTACTATGTGCAGAGCACTGTTCTCAGCGCTAGGGTGGATACAGGGTAATCAGATTGTCCTCTGTGAGGCTCACAGTCTTCATCCCCATTTTACAGATGAGGTAACTGAGGCACAGAGAAGTTAAGCGACTTGCCCACAGTCACACAGGGGATGAAAACCGTGAGCCCCACGTGGCACAGCCTGATTACCTTGTATCCCCCCAGCGCTGAGAACAGTGCTCGGCACATAGTAGGCGCTCAACAAATACCATAATTATTATTATTATTATTATTCTTCCTCCTGAGAGTGTGTGTCCCGAGTGGGAGAGGAACTGCGTCCGATCCCACGGGCCTGGGAGCCAGAAGGTCCTGGGTTCTAATCCCGGCTCCGCCTCATGCCGGCTGTGTGACCTTGGGCAGGTCGCGGCGTGGCGTAGTGGAAAGAGCCCGGGCTTGGGAGTCAGAGGGCGTGGGTTCTAATCCCTGCTCCGCCATTTGCTCTGTGACCTTGGGCAAGCCACTTCACTTCTCTGTGCCTCAGTTCCCTCATCTGGAAAATGGGGATGAAGACCGTGAGCCCCACGTGGGACAACTTCACTACCTTGTATCTATCCCAGCGCTTAGAACAGTGCTTGGCACACAGTAAGTGCTTAACAAGCCCCATAATAATGATCATTATAATTATTATTCTCTAGGCCTTAGTTACCTCATCTGTAAAATGGGAATTAATGTGGGACGGGGACTGCGTGTCCAACCTGCTTATCTTGTATCTCCCCCAGTGCTTAGAATATTAATAATTCCGGTATTCGTTAGGTGCTTGCTGTGTGCCAGGCACTGTACTGGAGTGCGTACAAGTTAATCTTGTTGGACGCAGTCCCTGTGCCACGTGGGGCTCACAGTCTCAGTCCCCATTTTGCAGATGAGAAAACCGAGGCTCAGAGAAGTGAAGCGACCCGCCCAAGGTCACACAGCAGACAGGTGGCGGAGCCGGGATTAGAACCCCGACCTTCTGACTCCCAGGCCCGGCTTCTACCCACTACACCATGCCGCTTCCCCAAGAGCAGCGCTTGGCACGTAGTAAGCCCTTAACAAGTATCATGATTATTATTATCTTGTTTCTACCTCTGCGCTTAGTGCCTGATGAGGGCACAGAAAAATACCACGATCATTATTATGATGATGATGAGGCGAAAGGGCATTGGTCAACACCACGGAATTCTCAAAGGAGAATCTTTACCCTTGCTTCCAAATAATGTCGAGTAAATACGCTCTGTACACGTGGTAGGTGGAGAACCCAGAAGCAATCTGAAAAAAGACACCTTCCTTGCCAATTAGGGTAATGTTGCCTGAAGAACGATAACTTTGACGCAGAACAATTTAGGAAGACATCTTCCATCTAAACAGAATCACAGGGGACACCCACACAAAGCGGAGCCAGTCTTTTGGTTTAAATTGTCCTAAGCCGCCGAGCGGTCTCTAGTCGGGCTCTGCGGTTTTGGAAATCCCTGTCGAGAAATGAGATGAGAAGTGACTCCTGCGTCAGCCTCCTCACTGACCTCCCTGCCTCCCGTCTCTCCCCACTCTGCTGCCCGGATCGTTTCTCTACAAAGACGTGCAGTCCGTGTCCTCCCCACCTCTGCGGCACCTCCGGTGGTTTGCCCCATCTACCTCGGCGTCAAAAAGAAAGTCCTCTACCTCAGCTTGCCCACTCTTACTGTCCCTCTTCGGTCTCCCATCCTGCACACCCTGCCCCCGCCGTACCCCCGTCACCTCTCTCGCGCCGCTGACCCCTTTCCCCTGTCCTCCCCCCGGGCCAGAAATCTCTCCCCCTCCACGGACCCCCCCCCCCGGCACCGCCGTCCTCCCCACCTTCAAAATCTTATTGAGGTCACATCTCCTCCTAGACGTTTTGCTCGCTGAAGCCGTCTTTTCCCCGGCTCCCTCTTCCTTTGGGCATTTGATGTTCGCCCCGCCCAACCCCACGGCCCTTAGGTGCACCTCTTTAAATTATCTCTCATAGATTATTTATTTGCAGCAATTTCCGTCTCCCTCCGGACCCGTAAAGTGACCGATGACGATGGTATTTGTCAAGCGCCTACTGTGTGTCGAGCACTGTTCTAAGCGCCTTGGTAGATACAGGGTAACCCCACGTGGGGCTCACAGTCTTCACCCCCGTTTTCCAGGTGAGGTCACTGAGGCCCAGAGAAGTGACGTGACTTGCCCACAGTCACACAGCTGACGGGCGACAGAGCCGGGATTAGAACCCACAACCCCTGCCTCCCAAGCCCGCCTTCTTTCCACCGAGCCCCACTGCTTCTTACTGTTCCACTGCGGGAAGGGTACGTGCCTGCCAAGGGTCTCGTAACGTCCTCTCCCAAGCGCCGGAAATGACTGAGCCCGTCATTGGGCAGGGATTGCCTCTATCTGTTGCCGAATTACACATTCCAAGCGCTTAGTACAGTGCTCCGCGCAGAATAAGCACTCAATAAATTCCATCGACGACGAGGTAAAAGTTGCGGGCCTTCGGGTCTTTAACTCGCTTTCTTTCCTCCCTACCATTAGGAGATTCCGGTGTGTGGGGTCTGAAAAAGAATTTTGCCTTGCTGGAACTCCTGGAACGGCTTCAGAATGGCCCCATCGGTCAGTACGGAACCGTGGAGGAAGCGATCGGGATATCTGGAGAGGTACCGACCTGGCCTAACTCGAATGTTTTCAGTTTCCAAACCCTCATCAAAAGTAGAGAGAGGTAGATTGGATGGGAAACCTCGAAGCAGGGATTTCCAGTGCCCAAAAGGGGTGACGGAAACTCTCTCCCGCACCCCCTTCCCCCTCCCCCCACAATAAATGATAGCGGTGATAATCGTAATTATTATTTTTATGGTATTTATTCAGCACTTCCTACGTGCCAAGCCCTGGGGTGGACGCAAGCCAATCGGATTAGACGCAGTCCACGCGTCACGTGGGGCTCACCGTCTCAATTCCCATTTTACAGTTGCCGGAACGGAGGCTTAGAGAAGATAAATGACTCGCCCAAAGTCACACTGCGGACAGACAGACGGCAGAGCCCGGATTCGAACCTTTTGACCCCCGGGTCCGTGCTCTACCCACTAGGCAACTGTTAAAGGATGGCATTCATCAAGCACTTACTTACTCTGTGCTAAGCACCGGGGTAGTCATTCATTCAGTAGTATTTATCGAGCGCTTACTACGTGCAGAGCACTGTACTAAGCGCTTGGAATGTTCAGTTCGGCAACAGAGACAATCCCTGCCCAATGACGGGCTCACAGTCGAAACGGGGGTAGATAGAAGAAAAAGTCTTTTGTCTATTACACAGTCTTGTATGATAGAAATTATCGCAGTGGATTTTAAACCAAGAAGCCTTTTGCTTCAGACTCGGTGAATTTCATCCACCGCCCATCCCTGGAGTTTCTGTCTTCGTAGTAAAGATGGGTAATAATTATCATTTGCTGTCGACAGGCTTGATAAATCCAGTTGGACCCAGCAAAAATGAATATGTCATGTTTTCCGTCTTTAACACGTGTAGAAATTTTTATTTTACTGCGATATCGAAGCGGGTGATTTTCAGAGATCTTTTGCCCAAACATCTTGTGGTTAAAACGCTTCACGGAAAAAACCGTTTCTTTCCGTCTCGGTCGACTGTTGCCGCCTTACGGCTGGTAGATAAGTCTGCAACTTTTAAGGGTGGCCTGGGGATTTTTATTCTATTCGGTGCGTCCCACGAATGATTACGAAGAGACCCGTGGCACCGGGCAGAGAGGTAAGAAGCTCACCTCGAGTTACCGGCTAGTTTCTGCCGGTTGTAGAGCTCTTCCCCCACCCAGCGTTCTATTCGGCGTCGATCGCCTGGTAGATCCGGTCACGGTAGTTCGGGGACGGGTTGGCATCGCTGTTTTTAAAACCAGGTTTAACGCCGGCCTTGAATTCCAGGAGTGGGGGAAACGGCTGGGCACGCGTACTCCTAAGGTGATCTTAGCTAGGTGAGTCGGAAGGACGGATCAGTCGGTCAGTTGTATTTATTGAGCGCTTACCGTGGGCAGAGCAGCGTACTGAGTGCCGGGGGAAGTACGGTGTAAGAATAAACAGACCCATTTCGTGCAGTCTCATTCACTCATAATAATAATTGTGGTGTTTAACCGCTTCCTATGTGCCAAGACCTGTTCTAAGCGCTGGGCTAGATACAACGTAATCAAGTTGCCCCACGTGGGGCTCACAGTCTCAGTCCCCATTTTACAGAGGAGGTCACTGAGGCCCAGAGAGGTGAAGTGGCTCGCCCAAAGTCACACAGCAGACAGGTGGTGGAGCCGGGATTAGAACCCGCATCCTCTGACTCCCAAGCCCGGGCTCTTTCCACCGAGCCACGCGGCTTCTCCTCCTCCCTCCCATCCCCACAGCACATAGGTAGAGATCTGTACGTATCTGTAATTTATTTACGCCAACGTCTGTCTTCCCCTCTAGACTGTGAGCTCGTTGCGGGCAGGAATGTGTCTCTCTGTTGTTCTGCTGGACTCTCTCAGGCGCTTAGTGCGGTGCTTTGCACGCTCTGAGCGCCCAGGAAAGGCTATCGAGTGAATGAAGGAATTCCTCCGTCTTCCAGGGTACCCGGCCGAGCAGAGGGTGACGGGTACGCGGCGGCGTGGGGGCGGGCTGACCCGCGCGCTCGGTTTCCCGGCGGCCGTGGGGTCTGCGACCGGTGGCTCTCGCCCTGTCCGCCAGAGCGTCGTGCGCTGCGACGAAGACGAAGCCCACGTGGCGTCGGTGTACTGCACCGTGTGCGGCACGCACCTGTGTTCCGACTGCTCCCAGCTGACCCACTCCACCAAGACGCTGGCCAAGCACCGGCGGGTGCCTCTGGCGGATAAACCCCACGAGAAGACCCTGTGCTCCCAGCACCAGGTGCACGCCATCGAATTTGTCTGCCTGGAAGAAGGGTGCCAAGCCAGCCCGCTCATGTGCTGCGTCTGCAAGGAGTACGGCAAACACCAAGGCCATAAGGTAGCAGGCTCCCCCCCCCCCCCCTTCCTTCCCCTCCATCCCTCCTCATCCCTTTCGCCCCGCCAGCTCGAGCCGCGGGGCGGTCTCGCTCCCCCGGCCCCCCACGTCGGCGACCCGGCTCCCCTTCACCCGGCGGAGAGACCGTCGGGGGAGCGTTAAGTCAAAAGTCTGAGAGGAGAGGGAGCGCGGGCCTTTATTTTGGGGTATCGCCGTCCCTCTCCCCCACTCGAGACTGTGAGCTCGTCGGGGGCAGGGAGTGGCCCTGTTTCTCGTTGCACTGTCCTCTCCCGGGCGCTTAGTTCAGTGCTCCGCACACGGGAAGCGCTCGGTAAATACGATTGAGTGAATGTCAGCAGGACCTGGGTTTTGGGGTGGTTTTTTTTTCAAAGCGCTTACTGTGTGCAAAGCACGGTTCTAAGCGCTGGGGAGGATACCAGGTCATCAGGTTGTCCCACGTGGGGCTCACAGTCTTCATCCCCATTTTCCAGATGAGGTCGCTGAGGCCCAGAGAAGTGAAGTGACTTGCCCAGAGTGACACAGCCGGCAAGCGGCTGAATGGGGATTTGAACCCATGACCTCTGACTCCTGAGCCCACACTCTTTCCACTGAGCCCCGCTGCTTCTAATCCCGGCCCCGCCGCCACTTGTCCGCTGCGTGACCTCAGGCAAATCACTTCACTTCTCTAGGCCTCCGTTACCTCATCTGTAAAACGGGGATGAAAATGGCGAGCTCCATGTGGGACAGGGACTGTGTCCGACCTGATTATCTTGTACCTACCCCAGTGCTCAGTAGTAGTAATAATAATATTGGTATTTGTTAAGCGCTTACTATGGGCCGAGCACTGTTCTAAGCACCGGGGGAGATACAGGGGAATCAGGTTGTCCCACTCGAGGCTCACGGTCTTCATCCCCCTTATACGGATGAGGGAACCGAGGCACCGAGAAGTTAAGTGACTTGCCCAAAGTCATACAGCTGGCGGAGCCGGGATTAGAACCCGTGGCCTCTGACTCCTAAGCCCGTGTTCTTTCCACTGAGCCACGCTGCTTCTCGTACAGCGCCTGCCCCACGGGAAGCGCTTAACCAATACCTCGGTTGTTATTATTAATCCCGGGATCCAACGGGGCCTGACGTCTGACGGGCCTCGTCCCCTCCCCGGCCCACCCACCGTGGGCTCCTTGGTCATCTCCTCGGGGCCCACCGGCCCAGGATCCGCCCGGCCCCAATCCCACCGGCTCGGAGGCCGCGGCTCCGGGCACCAGCGGGCCCGCCTCGATCCCGTTCCCGACCGGACGTGGGGCCGCCCGGGTCCCGCTCTTCCACCCCGGCTTAGCCGCCTGACGGTCCCCCTCTCCACCGGGACCGAATCCTCACGGCGGGGGCGGGTGAGGACCGTAGCGGACGGCCCAGAGCTGGGCTCCCGTCTCGGGATCCTCTCACGTCCGCCGTTCCTTCCCCTAGCATTCCGTGTTGGAACCCGAAGCCAACCAGATCCGGGCATCCATTCTAGACATGGCCCACTGCATCCGGACCTTCACCGAGGAGATCTCGGAGTATTCCCGCAAGCTGGTGGGAATCGTCCAGCACATAGAAGGGGGGGAGCAGATCGTCGAAGACGGAATCGGGATGGCCCACACGGAGCACGTAAGCTATTTTTCTCCTTCCCCTTTCTCGGTTCGAGGTGTTCTCTGTAGGCGGACTAGACGCGGGAGCCTCTTCCCTTCTAGGAGGAGGAGGAGGCGTAAGCTCGTCCCCGGTCCGTCGGCCCGTTAATGTCTGCTAATTCTGTCGTGTTCTCCCAAGCACTTAATTATTCCCCTATTTATTTTGTCAGTGAGGTGTCCGTCCCCTCGATTCTTTTTATCGTGATTAAGTTGTCTTGTTTTTGTCCGTCCGTCTCCCCCGATTAGACCGTGAGCCCGTCGATGGGCAGGGACGGTCTCTGTCTGTTGCCGAATTGTCCGTCCCAAGCGCTCAGTACGGTGCTCTGCACATAGTAAGCGCTCAATAAATACCGTTGAGTGAAACGAGTGAACCGCAGTGCCCTGCGCAGAGTAAATCCTCAGTAAATACCCTCGATCGGGACCGGCGGAGAAAGGGAACGACCGACGGCAGCGTGACGTCCTCCGCGGCTACGCAGAGCGACCGATCGAAACGAGTGGTCCGAAGGGCAGGGGCGGCCGGGGAGAGGCCTTGCACGCGATGCGAATTAAAAGGCGGATCCCGCGCAGGTCCCAGGTACCGCCGAGAGTGCCCGCTCCTGCGTCCGGGCCTACTTTTCGGACCTCCACGAGACCCTGTGTCGCCAGGAGGAGATGGCCCTGAGCGTGGTGGACGCCCACGTGCGGGAGAAGCTGATCTGGCTGAGGCAGCAGCAGGAAGACATGACCATCTTGCTGTCCCAGGTTTCGGCAGCCTGCCTCCACTGTGAGAAGACGCTGCAGCAGGTAGGCGGGCGACGCGCCGGCAGGCCGGGCTCCCTTCCGTCCCCCCGAGGTGACGGAGAGAGGCTCGGGAAAAAACCCCAACCGTCAGCTAGCGCTGCCGGGTTCACCGGCCCGTCCCTGGCGGGCAGATTCCAACCGGAGGAATTGCGGGAGGGAGAGGCCGATCGGAGGAAAACGTACGTCTTGGCCCCCCGCACCTGCACCGACACCGCCCCGCGTCCCTCCGGGACGCGTGCTGTCGGGAGGACGACTGCCCCCACCCCACCCCCCAGTTCCTTATCGGTGGGGAGATCGAAGGGGAAGAAGAAGCGTGGGAAGGGGAAACGGTCGCCGAGGCAGAGCGGGTGTTGAGTCTCGTGAGCAGGTGGGCGCAGGACAACCGGGGAAGGCATAGGCTCGTGGGACACTTTGAGCCGCCCGTAAGATCAGGGGCCACGGCCCGGAGTAATTGCCGCCGGAGAGCAGGAGCCGTCGGCCCGGACTGGAAAATCCGTCCCTTCCCCACCCCCTCCTCTCCCCGGGCTGCCGGGTGCTCCCTCGGCCCTCCTCCCAGCGGCTCTCCTCCCCGCCCCGACTCCCGGCTCGGGCCCTCAGGAAGAACGGAGGGGAAGAGCTATGGGGGGGGGGGGGGGCAGTTGGGGAGGGGGGCAGTTCACGATACAGCCACGCTGTGGAAGAAAGTATGACGGATGTGCGCGGGGGTTCCCCCGTCTTTGCCACCCACCCGACTGTTGGAGCTCCCCCGTTTAGACCGGGGGGGCCCTATGTGGTCTCTATCTGTTGCCGAATTGTCCATTCCAAGCGCTTAGTCCGGCGCTTTGCACGTAGCAAGCGCTCAGTAGATACGGTTGAATGAATGAATGGATCTGAACAACCGAGCCCTTACGAGACCCTTTTCCTCAACGTCCCAACAAGGTGGTGGTTAAGTAGCCGAGCGAATTCACCGTGGCGGACATTTAAAAAGACCGCGCCTTTCGTACGTCAGGGCGATTTAAGCCTCTCCTCTGCCCCCTCCCCCACCTTTTCTTTTTAATTTGGTCCGACAGTGAAATGATCGTCTGCTTTTGGGTCCGCTCTAGGATGACTGCAGAGTGGTTTTGGCGAAGCAGGAAATTACGAGATTGCTGGAGACGTTACAGAAACAGCAGCAGCAGTTCACCGAGCTTGCGGATCACATACAGTTGGATGCCAGCATTCCCGTCACATTCACCAAGGTATAATGTTTTAATGATAACGATGTTGGTATTTGTTAAGCGCTCGCTGTGTGCCGAGCACTGTCCTAAGCGCTGGGGCAGATACAGGGTCATCAGGTTGTTCCCACGTGAGGCTCACGGTCTTCCATCCCCGTTTTCCAGATGAGGGAACCGAGGCCCAGAGAAGTGACTCGCCCACGGACACACAGCTGTCAGTGGCAGAGCCGGGATTCGAACCCGTGACCTCTGACTCCCAAGCCCGGGCTCTTGCCACTGAGCCACGCTGCTGCTGGCTATCCAGTATCAGGGGTCATGATATATTTATTTAGAGAATGCGTGGCTTTCCCTCTGTAGGTAAATGGGCCGTCATGTATTCTTGCAGAATTGATCTTTCCTGGCTTTATTGCAGTCTTTGCAATATAATACCGAAAGCGTATTTTAAATGACGCGGGGCTGGGATGGCAGTTACTCGGTTCTCCCAGCCCTCCCTTCGTCTTCCCCCACTCTCTTCTGCATCGCCCTGACCTGCTCCCTTTATTCATCCCCCCGTCCCAGCCCCACGGCCCTTTTATTCAATCTGTAATTTATTTCTCTCCACGGATGTCCGTCTCCCCTCTGAACTGTAAGCGCCCAGTGAGAGCCCACGTGTGAGGAGGGTCACTGGCCTGAATTGTGAGAAGCTTCTGAAAAACGTCCTTGTTTTCTGTAAGAGTGGAAAGAGTGTCCGTCTAAACCCAGAATTGTCTAGGCCTCCTTACCAGAAAGTCCAGCCGGTGTCCCTTCGATCCGTGTATCTCTGTCTTGAGGAGCACGGCAATCTGCTGCTTCTGAGTCATTCGTCTTCTATTTTAGGGGCTAGCGGTTGCTTCCTGCCGCATTTCTTCCCAAGAGAAATCCTCTTTTAAGGAATCCTGGCCAAAGGGCGCCTTCGGGGAAACACTCGACACGGTTTCCTCGGGGCCAGCTTCGGCTTGGTGGTTTGTTTTGGTCTCCAGAACTCACATTTCCGTAGCTCTCCGTGGGGGGGTCCCGTCTTAAAGGCCTCAGTTTGGGCTCTACGGGGTTCGGTCGAGCCAGCTCCCGGGTCAGGCCCTTCCCCAGCCACAGCAGAACAGACCCCTGAGCAGAGCTGGCCATTCTCTCCCGCTGACCGGAGCCGGGCCGGACCGTGGGCGGGGTCGCTTTTCCTCCGAGGCCCACGGTGCCCTTCAGGAGTCTGGGCCCGGCCGAGTCCCCGGGTCTGATCCGTCGGTCCTGTCACCACGGCCTCCCCGCAGAGGAGGCACCTTCCCTCTTTGGGCCACATCTGACCACCAGGGAACATCAGATCAGCGAGCGTTTGAAGCGATGCTCCGACTGCGCGGCCCGGCGATTCGGATCCCCAACCCCGAAAGTCCCGCCCCCCTCGGCTCGGGCCGCCCTCAGCTCGGCAGCGCCGGGGGGGGAGACCCCGACTCCCGGGACCCCCGACCGCCCCTGCTGCCGCCTGAGAAGAGGGGCCTGGGTCCGTTTGGAGCCCGAAGACTCGGGAGAGCGGGGGGGAACACTGGCAGATAGAGCGGGTCCCGGGAGCGGCGGCGGCTCTCGCTCCTTGAATGCAACGGGGACCTCTCCACGGAGAAAGGCGAGACCCGGGGCTGGGGAAACCCACCATTTCAGACCTCCGTAAACATTGGCCTTCTCCCGTTGCAGGACAACCGAGTCCACATTGGGCCCAAGATGGAAATCCGGGTGGTCACGCTGGGCTTAGACGGTGCCGGAAAGACCACCATTTTGTTCAAGCTGAAGCAGGACGAGTTCATGCAGCCGATTCCAACCATCGGTAACTACGGGGGCCCGCCGCTTCGTAGGCTCCTCTGCCGGCCGGGCCGCGGCTAGGGCGGTGGGGGTGAAAGCGCAACCGAAAACCGTCTCCCAACAGGTTTTAACGTGGAAACCGTGGAGTATAAAAACTTAAAATTCACCATTTGGGATGTAGGAGGGAAGCACAAGCTCCGGCCCTTGTGGAAGCATTATTACCTCAACACCCAAGGTAGGAGTCGCTCGACCTTTCCGGTTTCCACCTTGATCGCTCCGGGCTGCCTTCCCCCAACCCCAGACGGGTGGCCGGGGACGGTGATAGGCGGGTACTGGTAAGACGTTACCGGTGACGGTGTCCGGTTTTTTTTCTTTTTTAAAGTTGAGGGACGGGGAAAGGAGACGTGAAAGAGTCTGCCGCGATTTTACGCTACCTGTTGACGTGCGGCGTGTTCTTGGTTGCTAAATTTGATGACCCTGAAAACCGGCACGGTCCCAGACGATGCATCTTAAGTACGGTAGAGAGCCGGCCGTTCCAACCCAGTTGGGGGTCAAGGCAAGCTCAGAGGAGCCGAGAACTAGACAAGATCAGGTTTCGGGATCTCCGACAGTTTTCGGTCCCGGCTGGTGCTTCGGGGAATGTCGGAACCAAGTCGGGAGAACGTGCTTTCGGGAATATCGGAACCAAGTCCGGAGAACTCATTCATTCAGTAGTATATTTGGAGTGCTTACTACGCGCAGAGCACTGTACTAAGCACTTGGAATGTACAGTTTGGCAACAGAGAGAGACAATCCCTCCCCGCTGATGGGCTCACAGTCTAATCGGGGGAGACAGATGGCAGAGCAGAACAGAACGAAACGAAAACAAGACAGCGTTATCACGATAAGTAGAATCAAGGGGATGTACACCTCATTAACAACATAAATAGGAGAATAAGTAATATATACCAGTGAGCACAGTGCTGAGGGGAAGGGGGAAGAGCGGAGGGTTGGCGGGGAGGAGAGGGGGAGCAGAGGGAAAGGGGGGGCTCAGTGTGGGAAGGCCTCCTGGAGGAGGTGAGCTCTCAGGAGGGCTTTGAAGAGGGGAAGAGAGTTTGGCAGAGGTGAGGGGAGAGGGCGTGCCAGGACAGCGGTAGGACGCGGGCCAGGGATCGACGGTAGGATAGGCGTGAACGGGGGACGGCGAGGAGCGGGGTGGGCGGTGGAAAGAGAGAAGGGAGGAGAGGTAGGAGGGGGCGAGGGGACGGACAGCCTCGAAGCCCAGAGTGAGGAGTTTTTGTTTCGTGTGGAGGTCGATGGGCAACCACTGGAGGTTTTTGAGGAGGGGAGTGACAGGCCCAGAGCGTTTCTGCAGGAAGACGAGCCGGGCGGCCGAGTGAAGAATAGACCGGAGCGGGGCGAGAGAGGAGGAAGGGAGATCGGAGAGAAGGCCGACACGGTAGTCTAGCCGGGATATCACGAGAGCCCGTAGCGGTAAGGTAGCCGTTTGGGTGGAGAGGAAAGGGTGGACCTTGGCGATATCGTAAAGGTGAGACCGGCAGGCGCTGGTGACGGATCGGATGTTCGGGGTGATTGAGAGAGCCGTAACTAAGGCGTGAAGGGGGAGAGCCGGTGGCCGAGGCAGGCAGGGCAGACCCCCTCGGGCCACTCGCGGGGACCCCAGATCCTCGGGAGGGTCGGGCGGGCCAGGAGGGAGAAGGGTCGACGGCCCGCCGTCGTCCGGAGCCGGTGACTCCCGGGGCCGAAGGGGACTGTCTGTGTCTTCGGTGGTGGTGTGGAGGAGCTGCGGTGCCGTGTGCCGGCCGGCCGCCCGGCGTGACCCACGGCACGCTCCTGGGTCCCCGCCCACACCGCCGGCTCCAGAAATCGCGCGTCAGTTTCCTGCTGGCATCGCCGCGGCCTCAAGGTGGTCGGAGCAGGCTAGGCTCGAGGGGTTATCGGGGTCCGGGGCCGCTCCCACGTGATCAGAGCGGGGTGAACAGAGCGGGATGACGGGCGGTTGGGGATGCCGTGCTGCCCTCCCCACTGGGCCCTGATGGTGGGGGGAGGCGGACGGAGCCAATCCCGGCTTGGTCTCCGCGGCGAGGAGGCGAGTGGATCGGGGCGGCGGGCCTCACGGGGGCTCCCCGTCCCCCTCTCCGCACACGGCGTCATGTCTTCCCGCCCCCTGGAAGTGCAGGGGGGGAGGCTTAATCGGTCGACTGGGGAGAGCGGAGATCGCGGGGGAGAAACTCCCGGGAGTGCCAGCGAGCCGCAGAAGCCACCCGCCCGGAAGGGCGACGGCCACCCCGGCTTGCGCTCCCAGCCCGGGGTGGGGTCTTTGCCGCGATGGCCCCGCTCGTCCCCTCTCCCTGTCCCGAGCCTGCGAGGGCAACCGCCCGTTGCGGGGACGCCGGAACCTAGGCCAGCGACCTCGGCCCGTCTCCTGCGCCCAGCGTTGGCCCTCGCTTTGGGTCGTGCGACCTCTTGGGGACAGAGCGACCCGGGAGGCTGGCAGCGGTTCCTTTTCTGGGGCTTCTGCCGCCCACGTAGATGATTTGGGCAAGGGAGGATTGGAGGAGAGGGTGGGGGCGGCGTCCCCGGGGGGGCCGAAACGTCGGTTTCTCAGGACGCGTTGGAAGGCCCGCGCGCCCTCGTGTCCGTCCGTCCGCCCCTCTTTGGGGCCGGGGGGCGGGGATACAAACACGGCACGAGGCTTCGGGACTGTATTTCTAGCGATGCATTTGGTCCGGAAGTACATCTCTCCCCCGCTGTTGGTAGCGGCCCCGACCATTTTGAGAGCGCTCGGGGATTTGTGCCGTGGGAGATATTTCTGTCGAAGCGTCCTTTTCCAGAAGTCCATCCTGACGTTTAGAGCATCTCCGGCCCCCCCCCCCCCCGGGCAACGCTGACCCCCCCCCCCCCCGCCCCGGGCCGATGTTTGTCTCGGCAGCGGTCGTGTTCGTCGTCGACAGCAGTTACCGGGACCGAGTCAGCGAGGCCCACAGCGAGCTCGCCAAGCTGCTGACCGAGAAGGAGCTGCGGGACGCCTTGCTCCTCATCTTCGCCAACAAGCAGGTACCGACGGGGGCCGGGACCACGCCACCCCCTCCCCTTCCAGTAGTCGGGGAACGCGACCCCCGAGTCCGTAAGAGCGAACCCTCCCAGGCGCCGAATGCGGTGCTCTGCACACAGCAAGCGCTCGGTGAATGCCACTGGTCGTTTAGCGTCCCGTCGGCACCGGGGCCCGTCTGGCGCCGCTCTCGGCCCTAACTGTATATATTTTCGTTACCCTATTTGTTTTGTTAATGAGATGTACATCACCTTGTTTCTATTTATTTGCTGTTGTCTTAAGGAGCCGTTCATCCCCCTGAGTCTATTTCTTGCTATTGTTCTTGTCTGTCTCCCCCGATCAGACCGTAAGCCCGTCGAAGGGCAGGCACTGCCTCTATCTGTCACCCATTTGTCCATTCCAAGCGCATAGTCCAGTGCTCTGCACACAGTAAGCGCTCAATAAATGCTATTGAATGAATGAATGAGAGGGGAAGACGGACTCGCGCGGAGGGCTCCGCGGTGCCCTTCCAGGCGCCTCGCCACGGACGCTCAAGCGATCCGGGGAGTTGCTCCCCGGATTCAAGTCGCGTTGCCTTCGACGTGTCAGAGAAGCCACCCTTCCCGCCCCCAGCTTGGCCATTGAGCCTCACGTGGGACAACCCGATGACCCTGTATCTCCCCCAGCGCTTAGAACAGTGCTCTGCACGTAGTAAGCGCTTAACAAATACCGACATTAGTAGTATTTTTCCAGCTGGTTCATTAAGTGCGCAGATTTTAGACGTCATTAGTGGACCACATCTCTCCGGGTGATGTTTTACCGGGTGAGAGGCCTGACCCCCCGGGCACCAGCTGTTCTAGGACCCTCTGGTAGTCCGGACCACCGAATCTTAACCGCTCTGGGACCCTCTGGGACTCCAGCCTGCAACGCTAACCTTGTTGTTGGTTTTTTTAACGGTATTTGTGAAGCGCTTACTGTGTGCCGGGACACGGTCCTAAGTGTTAGGGTAGCTATAAAGTAATGAGGTGGGACGCAGTCCTTGCTCCGCATCGACTTCCGTTTTACGGAAGAGGTAACCGAGGCCCAGGGAAGTAAAGTGGCCTGGCTTCGGTCACCCGGCAGACAAGTGGCGGAGTCAGGATTAGAACCCAGGTCCTTCTGACTCCCAGGCCAGCGCTCTCCCCACTAGGCCACGTTTGCCCTGGGGCCCTCTGAGAGTCCGGTCCGCTGAACCGTAACCACCTTGGGAGAAGACATTTGAAATGCATTTGAGAAGCAGCGTGGCACAGTGGAAAGAGCGTGGGCTTGGGAGTCAGAGGTCGTGGGTTCGACTCCCGGCTCCGCCGCTTGTCAGCTGGGTGACTGTGGGCGAGTCGCTTCACTTCTCTGGGCCTCAGTTTACCTCATCTGGAAAGTGGGGATTAACTGTGAGCCTCACGTGGGACAACCTGGTTACCCAGTATCTCCCCCAGCGCTTAGAACAGTGCTCTGCACATAGTAAGCGCTTAACAAATACCGACATTATTAAATGAGAATGGCGTTTTGGGTCAAGGGCACCGGCCTGCCCGTCTCCTTGCCCTGCAGCGCTTAGAACGGTGCTTAATGCAGGTATCCGTTAAGCGCTTACTATGTGCCGAGCCCCGTTCTAAGCGCTGGGGGTAGATACAGGGTCATCGGGTTGTCCCACCCGAGGCTCAGTCTTAATCCCCGTTTTCCAGATGGGGTGACTGAGGCACCGAGAAGTGAAGTGACTTGCCTAAAGTCGCACAGCTGACGGAGCCGGGATTCGAACCCACGCCCTCTGACTCCTAAACCCGGCCTCTTGCCACTGAGCCACGCTGCTTCTCTACCATGTGCTTGGCGCGTAGTAAGCGCTTAACGAGGACCAATATTATTATTATCATCATCAGCCTGACTAGCTCGCCGTCCGACTGGTGGCCGGGGGAGCGGGCCGGCCAGGTAAAGCCCGAGGGCCGGGAGAGATGGGCGGCGAGCCGGAGCGGGCTTCTCTTCTTCTCTTCCAGGATGTGGCGGGGGCCCTGTCGGTGGAAGAGATCACGGAACTGCTCAGCCTCCACAAACTGTGCTGCGGGCGGAGCTGGTATATCCAGGGCTGCGATGCCCGCAGCGGCACGGGCCTCTACGAAGGACTGGACTGGCTTTCGAGGCAGCTCGTGGCCGCCGGCGTCTTAGATGTGGCCTAATTCTCGGATAGAGCGGTGGCTTAAAGTCCGCGGCGAGCCGTCATGTGCACGTACTAGGTAGTTTTAAGACGTCCGGTGTCTCCCGACGTGACGGGCGACGTGGGGGTTGGGGGTTGGGGGGGGGGGGGGGGACGCTCACGCGAGAGAGCGGTTTGACCGGCCGCCCGGGGGGAGTCTCGGGGCGGCGCGAACTCTCTTTTCTCCGATTCCCACACACGGAAGGAGGCCGGGCCTCGGGTTTGGTTTTCCAAACGTTGGGAGCCGGTGGGTGTATCGTGGCGGGAAGGGTCCCCGAAGGAGAAAGGCTTACGGACTCGGAGGCCCCGGTCTCCCTGTGGAGGAGGAGGAGAAAGAGGGCAGTGGCCGTTCCTCACCCCTTGCCGCTTCCGCGCTCTGTGGTCCGGGACGCCACGGGGAAAAGGGGCGGCCTCAACGCCCACGGCAGATCCTCCGTGTCGCGTGCAGGGCTCCTTCACCTCGCTTTGCACCGGCCAGCGGGACGTCGGTTCCTCAACACTAAAAAACGTATTTAAAAAACGAAAACGCGGATTCCTGCCGAGGGCGGGCGACCGAACCGCCGGCCTCGGGCACCGACGACGGAGGGGATCTTAATGAGGTTGGGGTAGCACCCGGGGTCGGGGAGCTCGGGTTGGCGCGACCAGGCGATGGGGATGACCCGGCGATGTTCGTCCCGCAGCCTGGGCCTCACCCCTCTGGCCGCCCCCCGACTTTCTGGGTTCCCCGAGCTTTACGTCCCGGTTCTTCCGTCCAGTTAGCAACCCCCCGGTGCCCCCGAGAACCCTCAGAAACGCCGTTTCTTCCGGCCGCGATTGAAATACGGCAGACCCAGCTGTCGGGACAAAACAGAGTCGAGCCATGACACAAACAACCCGCTTCTCCTTCCCAAAGGCCTTTTCGGGGCGTTTAGCAATTTTCATCCTCTGGCGGAGGCGGGGGGAAAAAAAATTCGATTAAAAAAGCGACAGGCGGCCATTTGCAGAAATAGGAATGGATCCAGACTGCCGGCAGCGATCGAAGGGCCCGTCTCCAGTCGTGAGGCCGTTCTCGAAAACACACCCGCGGGAAAGTAGAAAAGGCAGGCGTATTGCGCGGAGACCATTGCAGACGTTCACGTCTGAAACTCGGCACGTGGCGTTCGGAGCAAAGCTTCGAAAAGGAGTTGATGTGGATGGCGGTGTGTTTCCCGAGCTGGAGGTTGCTCCCGGGCTTTGGATGCAGGATGTTTAAAAAGGGAATCGTCATTTCCCTCCTTATGGCTGCCTCCCCGGCCTTGCCCGGATCCTTCAGACCGAAGCCTCGCTTTCATTCCCACCCTCCGTAGCTCCGGGCCCATTTCCCCACTGGCCGGAATCACACCGGGATGAGGGGAGGGGCTGTGGCCCCCGCGGGGTCCGGCGTTGGTCCGTGTCCCGGAGCGAAACCTCTCCGTTGGAAAAAGCCCCCGCGGCTTCGACCCCTCCTAGCCGAGCGTCCGGAGAGCGCGGGGAACTCGCGTCGGAGAAACGTGTGGGTCACCTGGCCCCGCTACGCCGTGTGGCTTGGTGACGCGAAAGTATTATTCGAAACGTGTAAATCACTGACTATCGGAAAGGCGTCGGTAACTGTGAAAGTGGACTTTGCGTTGGCCTGTGAACCCTCGGAGCGTCTGCTTCACCCCTCGTACGCGTAGAGGTTTGTCGGTGTGAATTTAATACCGCTTCGCTTGTAACCTATAAGCTCGTTCCTTCAGTTTTCACTTTGTAATTCATGTTTTTAACTCGTTACTGTTAGGATCGAACCGTATTTCTCTGCTTAAACCCGGTTAGAAACTACATGAAGTGTGTGGTGGTGGTTTTTTTCTTTTAAAAGGAAACAGGTTCCGAGCCCTGTTTTTGCGATACCCAAATCCGTTCCTTTGCATCTCGGTTGATATTCTCTCCCAACTGTCATTTTACGCTCTCGTCGTCAAAGTCTGGGTCAAAAGTAAAACCATTCCGCTCTCTTTTTCCAGCAGTCTTTCAACGCTAAGCAAATCGGTGGACCAAATTTAGGGAAAGAGTGAGTGGAAAGCAATATTTAGGGGGGTCCTTCAAGTCTGGGGAGAGGGAACGATCTCTGAGGCGCCTTGTTCCACAGCCGGGGCAGGGACAAACTAATCAGGTCGAACCCCGCCCACGCGGGGCTCACAGTCTCGATCCCCGTTTTACAGATGAGGTAACTGAGTCGCGGGATAGCGAAGCGACACGGGAGGCGAGCGGCGGAGCCGGGACCGGAACCCAGGTCCTCTCGATTCCCTCTCCACTGGGCCGCCCTGCTTCAGTCTGAGGAGGATCATCGGGGCAAGAAGGAAAGTCTCCGTGTAAGGAAGAGGCCTTTTAGAGGTGACCGACCCCTCTCCCCCGCCCGCTGCCAAGCCTTCCGCGTCATCTACGTGTTTGAATCTGTGACCTCGGGGCACTCGCCGTTCACCCCTCGGCCCCACGGCTCTTATACCGTATCCGTAATTCATTCATAATGCCTATCTCCCCCTCTAAATCAATACCACTCGAGTGCCCACCGTGTGCAGAGCGCCGTTGGCGGCCTCGGGGAGAGCAGAGTTCCCCGCCCGTGAGCTTACCCTGGAGCCGGGGAGACGTCGATGGAAATTCCGGCCGTGTACCTAAAGGGAACGGATCCGAGGGCTTAGGGAGGAGCGGGACGCCTTTCGACTTTAAGCTCCTTGAGGGCGGGGGATGTGTCCCCCAACTCTTCTGTACGGGACACGGCGCTCGGTACGGTGCTTGAAGAGGACCGCTCGGTGGCCGGTCGCATTCCCGGTATAATTCTGGCTCGGGGCCCCCTCCCCGGCGGGCTCCAAGATCCTCCGGGGAGGAAGCAGCGGCAGAGGGACGGCCGGGGAACCGTCTGCAGCGGCTGAAAACTCCCATCAGCCGGCCTAGCTCCTGCCGGACTCTCTCCCCTCCTCACGCCCGTCTCCGGGCCTTGGTCCTGCCTCGACGCTCCCTCTCCCTCCCTTCTCCTCTCCCCCGCAGCGCAGACGTCGGCTTCTGGATCCCGCGCCGCGGATCCATCGGTGTCTGTCCCTCGTGTTTTGGGGGGGGCTGTTGCATTTCACGGTCTTTAAGCGCTAACAACTTACAGAGTGGTCACTGTTTTCGGGGAGTTTTTCGGGCGCATTTCACGGTCTTTGTTAAGTGCTAACAACTCACGGAGTGGTCACTCACTATTTGGGGTTTTGTTTTTTTTTTTGCATTTCAGTCTCGGTTAAGTGCTAACAGCTCACGGAGTGGTCACTCGCTATTTGGGGTTTTTTTTTTTTGCATTTCAGTCTTTTTTAAGTGCTAACAATTTACAGAGTGGTCACTCACGTTTTGGGTTTTTTTGGCATTTCAGTCTTTAAGTGCTTACTTAATTTACGGAGTGGTCACTCTTGTTTTACGCGGGGGGGGGGGGGGGGGGGGGGGGGGGGGGGGGGGGGGGGGGGGGGGGGGGGGGGGGGGGGGGGGGGGGGGGGGGGGGGGGGGGGGGGGGGGGGGGGGGGGGGGGGGGGGGGGGGGGGGGGGGGGGGGGGGGGGGGGGGGGGGGGGTTTGCATTTCATGGTCTTTGTGAAGTGCTAACGACCTACAGAGTGCTCATTCACGTTTTGGGGCTCTTTTTGCATTTCACGGTCTTGGTGAAGTGCTAACGACTTACAGAGTGGTCACTCAGGTTTTGGGATTTTTTTTTTGCATTTCACGGACTTTAAGTGCTAACAATTTACAGAGTGGTCACTCAGGTTTTGGGATTTTTTTTTTTTTTTGCATTTCACGGACTTTTGTTTTCCTTGCATTTCGTGGTCTTTGTGAAGTGCTAACTTGACTTACAGAGCGGTCACTCATGTTTTGGGTTGGGTTTTTTTTTTTTTTGCATCTCACGGACTTTGTGAAGTGCTGACTGAACTTACAGAGCGGTCACTCACATTTTGGGTTTTTTTTTTTTTTCGCATTTCACGATCTTTGTTAAGTGCTTACTTAACGTACAAAATGCCTGCTACGTTCTAGAGACCGTCCAAGGCTCTGGGTTGGATAGAAGCCAGCCAGCTTGGCCACGGTCCCTGTCCCACATGGGGCTCCCCGCCGTAATCCCCACCGAGGTGACCTGCCCGAGGTCACGCAGCAGCCCCGGGGCGGAGCCAGGATTAGAACCCGGGTCTTTCTGACACACTGCTGCTCTCCCCTAGTCTGGACACCACGACCAGGCCCTCCCCTCCTCTCCCTTACGTGCCACGGCGAGAAAACCCTCCCCCAGTCCCCCTAGGCGTGGCCGGCTCAGCTTTCAAGGAAGCTTTTAGTAAAAGACCGATTAAAAAGTTTCTTGACCCGTAAACGGGGTTGTGTCCGAAAGCAGCGTCCACCGCTGCTCCTGAAGCCGGCGGCCGTGACGGCGCTTTTCACTTGACCGTGATGTTAATGATGCTGATGTCCTCGTAGGGCTTGTCCGTCTTGGGGTTGACTTTGACGTTGGAGATTCTCTGGACGACTTCCATCCCCTTGGTCACTCTTCCAAACACGGTGTGCTTGTTGTCGAGCCACGGCTGGGGTAGGGGGAGAGAACGAAGACGGAGAACACAGAGGTCAGGGCGTCGGAGAGAGCGGTCCGGCCCACCCAAACGCTTTCCCGCCTCTACGCGCGTAAGGCGTCGAGGGGGGAAATGTTGCAAGTCCGCGACGGGGAGACCGATTCTCCGCGTGAAGGAGGGTTGGTTCGAAACGGGGATCCAGGGCCCGGAGCCGGCGCCTGGCCGCTAAAGTGCAGGCTGAAAATGAGCGACATGGGACGGAGGAGACCCAACGGGGATGGCGAGACAAGGAGCACGGCCGGGGGACGTGGATTCCGAACCCGCCACTCGCACGGAGTTCGGTGACTTGCCCGAGGCGACACGGCAGGCAAGAGGCGGAGCCGGGATTAATAATAATAATAAGGATGGCCTTCGTTAAGCGCTTACTACGTGCAAAGCACCGTTCTAAACGATGGGGGGGGAGATCAGGTTGTCCCCCGGGGGGCTCCCAGTCTTCACCCCCATCTTCCAGGTGAGGTCACCGAGGTCCAGCGAAGTGAAGTGACTGGCCCACAGTCACTGATGGATTGGGTCGGGAACAGGTCAAGGATGAAGAGAAGCTTCCCCGAGACGGAGCAGGGGTCCACGGGCCGCAGTCGGCCGAGGGGCGGGGGGGGACGGCACCAGGGGCGGGGAGGGGTCGGGTGGGATCGAGTTGGCCGCGACTCACCGTGGGGACGACGGTGACGAAGAACTGGGACCCGTTGGTGTTGGATCCGGCGTTGGCCATGCTGAGCGTGTAGGGCCGGTCGTGCCGCAGCGTCGAGTGGAATTCGTCCTCGAACTCTCCTCCCCAGATGCTCTCGCCTCCCATGCCGGTGCCGGTGGGGTCTCCGGTCTGGATCATGAAGCCCTGGGAAGGAAGCGAGCGGCTGAGCGCGGCGGCGGCGGCCGCGAGAGCAAACCACCGTCCTCTACCCCAGAGGCCCACGTCTCCCTTGGGCGCTCCCCGGCAAGGTCAGGCGGGAGGTCGCGGGGGGGGGGCGGCGCCGCCCGTCTCCTCGGTCCAGGATGGACGGCGAGGAGACCCCACCCCGGAAGACTAGCGAGCGTCCACCGCCGTTCCGGGCCGGGGGGGGCCGGGTCTTCCTCTCTACCATCTGAGGAGTCCCCAAAGACCCCTCCGCTGCGAACTCACGAACCCACCTGGGGGAACGGCGCGAACCGAGGCCACCGGAGAGCAACTCCTCCGGGTTCCCGGGCCACCCGGTGTCCCATCGGGGCTCGCTGCCCACCCGGGAGAGCTCGCCCCGTGGGGGGAGGCCCTCCCCCGGGCCCCACGTCTCCTTTCCACCCCCGGAGCCCAGAGGGCGTTCGTTACCTTGATGATGCGGTGAAACGTGTGTCCGTTGTAATAGCCGTTGCGGCTGTGGACGCAGAAGTTTTCCACCGTCTTGGGGCACCTGTAATGCACGAGGAGAGGATCGGGCGCCCTTTTCATTCAATCGTATTTATCGAGCGCTTACTATGTGCAGAGCACTGGACTAAGCGCTTGGAATGAACAAGTCGGCGACAGAGACGGTCCCTGCCGTTTGACGGGCTCACGGTCTGATCCCGTCCCTTGGGGGACGGGACCTGGTTCCGTTGAAAACTCCTTCGAGCCGTCGAGCCCAGATGCCCTGATTTTGGGACCATTTAAAGAGTCGAGGCCTTGGAACACAAAAACCCACTAAGGGCCGCGCGCCGAACCTCTCCGCCGGCCACTCTGGGCGAGGTCCTTGCCCGCAGAGGCCGCTCCTTCGTCTGAGGCGGCTACCCGGGTGGCGATCCGGTGGAGGGCCCCATTCCAAGCGCTCAGTACAGTGCTCTGCACAAAGTAAGCGCTCAATAAACACTACCGAATGAGTCGGAGAAATTCCGGTCCAGCCAATCTCACTTTTTTGCCAAGTGTCCCAAAGGGGGAGAGAGGGAGAGGAGGAGGGAGTGTGGTCTGGTGGAAAGAGGACCTGGTTCCAATCCGGCTCCACCTCTACCCTATTCTTCCTCCACGGGCGAGTCACTTCTCTGTGCCTCGGTTTCCTACCCGTAAAATGGGGATTAAAAACCCGTCCTCCCTTCCGCCTAGGAGCCGCTCGCTTCTGCAGGGACCGTGTCCGACCTAATCAGCTCGGACCTGCCCCCGTGCTTAGCAGGGTGTTTGATACGGGGGGAGCGGGGAGAGGACCGTCTAAAAAGCGGTCAGTCCTCGGTCCGTCCGCAGGGAGCGGCAGGAAAAAAACCGGTCCGGAAGGAGAGGTCGGATGGGCCACCGGTGGCCCCGTACGTACTCGACTGGAAAGAGCTTGATGTGGATGTCTCCCATGCTGGTGTGGACGATGGCGCTGTCCGAGACCCGCTTGGGCCCCTCGGCCTGCGTGGCCGCCATGACCTCCTCTTTGGACGGCTTCTCGTTGAACACGTCGCGGTCGGAATCGGCGCTCTTGGTGTCTTCCGGCTCTCGTTTGGTGAACTGGAGGAGAGGGGGGGTCGGGTCACACAACCGGCGCCGGCTTTTTTCGGTTTGCAAATCCGCAGGGTCTAGCGTCGCTGGTTGGGGTTGGCAGAGGGCCCGGCCCGGGCAGGGCGGGGCGCCGTTCTCCGCCCCCGGGAGGGAGAAGATCAGGATGATGCAGGAAGGAGGGGAGGAGAGAGAAGGGGGCGCTTAGAGAAGGCCTCTCGGAGGAGACGGGCCTTCGATAAGACGGACGTGGGGTGGGGACGGTCGTCGTCCGTCAGATTTGAGGAGGGAGGGCGTTCCGGGCTAGAGGCGGGACACGGGCGAGGGGTCGGCGGCGAGACGGGTGAGCTCGAGGCCCGGGGAGAAGGTTAGGAGCGAAATGCGCGGGCCGGTGGCGCGGGAGACGTCAGGAAGGATGGCAGGCGGAGGGCCTCGGGCCCGGCTCTGAATCCGTAATCGAGGCCGCCTGCTCCTGCAATGCCCCCCGCGGTCGGGCTCCCCAGCCGAAAGACCAGCGTGGCCCACCGCGGCAAGCGGAAGAGTCCGAGCGGAGAAGTCGGAGGTGTCGATTCATTCATTCGGTAGTATTTATTGAGCGCTTACTGTGTGCAGAGCACCGGACTGAGCGCTCGGGACGACAATCCGACAACAGTTAGAGACCGTCCCCGCCGACGACGGGCTGCCGGTCTGATCGGGGAGACGGACGGACAAAGACAAGACGACGACAACACGATAAATAGAATGAAGGGGACGGACACCTCGTTAACAAAATAAATAAGGGGATAAAAATATCTACAAATGAGCACAGGGCGGAGGGGGAGGAGCAGAGGGAAAAGGGGGAAGCTCAGGCTGGGAAGGTGTTATCACGGTGAGATTGACCATCTCATCTGCGAGAGACTGCCCGGAAGGGCAACGCGTCTCAAACAGAAGACGCCGGAGGGTTGAGAAAACTCCAATGCCGGGACGAGCGTGTGAGGGGGGAGACGGGCGGGAGGGAAAGACAGGAACGCAGGAGGTGGAAGCCTCCGGCAGGGAGGAAACCGATCCCGCCTCCGCCTCGTCCCCTCCCAGGCGCTCCGAGCGCCGCCGCCGCCAACCTACCATGTAGAAGCGGTTCTTTTTGAAGGAGGTGCAGACGACGGTGGGGTCGGCCTGGACGTTCTGCAGCACGGGGTTCTCCGACGCTTTCATCTCGATGGTGGCGGCCGCCCGGTGCTTCTTGGCGACCCCCTGGAACAGAGCCAGCTGCAGGACCCGGACGTTCTCCTGCTTGCCCAGGATCCGCACGCACCTGGGGGACGAGGCGGGAGCGGTGACGTGGTCCGGCCCCCCCCCGGGACAGCCAGGAGCTCCGCCACGCCCGCCGTCGATGCTCCCTCTCGAGCGCTCGCTACGCGCACGGCGCCGTACTAAGCACTCGGCAGTCACCGTCCCCGCCCCTCGCTGGCCCTTATGGGGGAATCCGGCCGTTTGCACAAAGGGGCGACGTGGCCGAGGGCCACGCTGACTTGGGATTCTCCGTCTCGCGGGACGGAGCGCCGAACTCCGCGGTGAAAACGCCCGGCTGCCTCTCGCTTCGACCGTTTACCCGATCTGAGTCGGCACGCGAGAGACAGACCGAAGCCGGGGAGAAACGATAAAGAACGACAGAAAGGAAAAAAGGGCGGAGGAGCTCCCCTCACCGACGTCTTGAAACACGCGAGGGGAGAATTTTTACGTCGGACCGCGGCAGAAGGGACCCCACGCCGCGTCTGGCCGGGGTTCGGGTTCTGGGCTCGGTCCACGCGCGAGTCGGACCCCTGCTGTCCGTGGGGGCCGACGCCCCCAACGCCCCCCAGTCGGTCAGCGGTTCCGAGCGCTCACCGGGTGCTACACGCTCGGGAGAGGGCGACGACGACCCGGACCCGTTCCCTGCCCCCCCCCCCCCGCCGGCTCGCCGTCCGGAGCGCTGCGGCCCGGGCTCCCGCTCACCGGTTTGTCTCCACGTTGACCACCTTGATGCCAGCATGGTGCCGTAGAGGACGAAGTGTCCGGTCTCGTCGAAGACGACGTTGATGAAGCCGCACGGCGGTCCACCTTCTCCAGCTCGCGCTCCCACGGCCATCCTCCGCCCGAACTCCATGTCCGGGAGCTGCTGACGCATCTGCTGCAGCTGGTGAACACTGGGGGGACACGAGCCGACCGGTGCCCTTACGTTCCCTCGTCCGGAAAGCGGGGACGGAGACCGCCAGCCCCCACGTGCGACAACCCGATGACCATCTAGCTACCCCAGCGCGTGGAACGGAGCGTAGTGAGCGGCTTAACTACCGTCCTTTACGTTTTCTTTCTACCGACGGAGCCCGCGCTCGGCCCACGGACGTGGGGTGAGCCACCGGCGCTAGGAAAGCGATGGGAGCGGGGAGCGAACCGCTAGTCCCGTTACCTTCCGTCCACCCCAGCGCTCAGTACGGTTCCCGGTGCCTAGAGGACGGAGGCGGGCGCCGGGGCCTCGGAAGCTCGTGGTTCTAATGTCACCACAGAGAAGCAGCGTGGCTCAGTGGAAAGAGCCCGGCCCTCGGGAGCCAGAGGTCATGGGTTCGAATTCCGGCTCCGCCACCTGTCAGCTGTGTGACTGTGGGCAAGTCACTTCACTGGGCCTCAGTTACCTCTTCTGCAAAATGGGGATTAACTGTGAGCCTCCCGTGGGACAGCCCGATGACCCTGTAGCTCCGCCAGCGCTCAGACAGTGCTCTGCACGTAGTAAGCGCTTAACAAATACCAATATTATTTTATTTTTTACTTTTGGCTGCTGTGAGAACCCCGCAGCGGCTTGTGTGTATACATATTTATTATTTTTAATGATGTGTATGTATCTATAATTTGATTTAACTATTTTGAAGATACTGATGCCCGTCTACTTGTTTTGTTGTCTGTCTCCCCCTTCTAGACCGTAGCCCGTTGTTGGGTCGGGATTATCTCTATCTGTTGCCGTACTGTGCTTTCCCAGCACTTAGTCCAGGGCTCTGCGCACAGTGAGCGCTCAATAAATACACCTGAAGTGACCGACCGAATGATCTCGGCTGGCCACTTCACCCCCCGAGCCTCAGTCCCCTCATCTGTAAAACGGAGATCGAGACCGTGAGCCCCACGTGGGACAGGGACCGGGTCCAACCCCCTTTCTCTGTATCCGCCCCAGCGCTTAGCACGGAGGAAGCGGCTTAACCAACGCCGTGGCCGTTATTACAGAGCAGGCGCTTACCAGACGCCACGATCGTCATGGGAAAGCCCGTTTTAAACGAGGAGAAGGCGAAGCGAGAGGATCCCGTAGAGGGGCCGTGAGGACCCTCCAGGAGAGCACTAGGGCCCCTCCTTCAAGAGACGTCGGGCTCTGCCCCCCCGGCCTCCTCCCCGCTCCCTCCCTCAACTTGCCTCTCTAAATGGAGCCGGCGCCCGGTACGGTTTACTGCGTCAGTGGACCCTCCCTAAAGAGGTGGCCTCCTAAAATTACATCCGTGGGTCGTCAGGGAAATGGCCCCTGACGGGGCCGGAACTCAGACGGGGCCCGTTGCTTCTAGAAACGCGGTGGCCCGGGGGCTCTGTGGCAGCAGGGAGGGTCCCAAGGATCCGGGACGGATGCGCGCCCCGCGCCGACTTTCCGGGAAGAAGGGCAAGGCTGATGGGTGACTGCGCCTACCGCGTTCGTCGATGCGTCCGTAGTGATCATCACGGCATTTAAGTGCTCACCCTACGAGCCAGGCGCTGGACCGAGCGCCGGGGCGGATACGAGCAAATGGGGTCGGACACGGTCCCCGGCCCCCACGGGGTTCACAGTCTTAATCCTTATTCTGCCGGTGAGGTTACCGAGGCACAGAGATGGTAAGTGTCTTGCCCAGAGTCACACGGCGATTCCCTTCCTTAGTATTTACGGAGCGTTGACCATAATTGTCATTCTTATCATCGTGGTACTTGCGAAGCGCCTACTAGGTGCCAAGCACCGTTCTGGGCGCTGGGTAGAGACAAGGTAACGAGTTGTCCCTCATGGGGCCCAGTTTCATCCCCACTTTACAGGTGAGGTCACTGAGGCCCAGAGAAGTGAAGTGACTCGCCCAACGTCACACAGCAGACAGGTGGCGGAGGCGGGATTAGAACCCATGACTTCTGACTCCCGAGCTCTTTCCACCGTATATATCTACGATTCTATTTATCTATCTTGATGGTATTGACGGCCCGACTCCTTGCCTTGTTGTCCGTCTCCCCCGTTCTAGACTTTGAGCCCGATGTCGGGCAGGGACGGTCTCTATCTGTTGCCCGATTGTACACTCCAAGCGCTCGGTACAGTGCTCTGGCCCCCAGTAAGCGCTCAATAAATACGACTGGATGAATCCCTGCTCCCCGCCCCTCTCGGACGACGAGTCCCACATGGGGCAGAGACTGTCCGACGGGAATCTTCGGTATCTACCCGCGTATCTACTCTGAGCACATAAGCTCATGAGAAGCAGGGCGGCTCGGTGGAAAGAGCCCGGGCTTGGGAGCCAGAGGTCACGGGTTCTAATCCCCTCGGCCCGCTCGTCAGCTGGGTGATTTGGGGCCAGTCACTTCACTTCTCGGTGCCTCACTTCCCTCATCTGTCAAATGGGGATGAAGACTGTGAGCGCCACGTGGGACCACCTCATCACCTCGCATCCTCTCCGGCGCTTAGAACGGTGCCCTGCGCAGAGTAGGCGCTTAACAAATGCCATCATTATCATTATTATTATTAATAATAAGCGCTGTACCGATCCCATCGCTACCAGCCCGAGTCTGGCTGAGCAAACGGGGGGAAATATCCCGGGGTAGCTGGTTGGAAACGAGGATCAGGCGATGAGGGGTTGCTTCCTTAATAATAATGTCGGTATCTGTTAAGCGCCTACTATGCGCAGAGCACTGTGCTAAGGGCTGGGGGAGATACAGGGTCATCGGGTTGTCCCACGTGAGGCTAACGGTCTTCATCCCCGTTTTCCCGATGAGGTAACCGAGGCACCGAGAAGCGAAGTGACTCGCCCACAGTCACCCGGCTGACAGGTGGCGGAGGCAGGATTCGAACCCATGGCCTCTGCTACCAAGCCCGGGCTCCTTCCACCGAGCCGCGCTGCTTCTCTCTCCCTTAACGATGCCGACCGAGGCTGTCGGCGGAAGGATCGGGGCAAGCGGCCGACGCCGGTGGGCCCCGACTCCTCGCAGGGCGCGGCGGGGGCCGCCTTCTCCCGCGGGACGGAAAAGCCCGGGCCGCAACGGGCACGAGCGCGTTTCCCACGGCGCGGGCCGCCGGGCGCCTCGCGGCCTCCCCGCCCCGGGCCCCCGGTCGACTTCACGGGGAAAGGGCACTTCACGCTTAAGGACTCGTCGAAGACCCTCATGAGCTTCCCGGTCAAGAACCGGAAAATCCTGACCTTCCTGTCGGAAGCGAGCGGTGGCGATCTTCTTCCCGTCGGGCGAGAAGCAGATGCTGGTGGGGTAGGCCTGGCACTTGGCAAATTCATACAGGTCCGTGTCCGTCTTGTACTCCCAGGCCACGTTCCGGGGGGGAACCCGTACTCGTGGGGAGGCCCCGTCCAGTATTCGATCATCCCGGATTTGTCGGAGGACACCACCGCCTTGAAGACGGGGTTGAGCCGGATCTGGGTAAGCGGCGCCGCGTGCAGCTTGTTGAAGACGTGGAGCGGCTGGTTGTCCCTCGCCCGTCGTAGATGAAGACGGTCCCCGTGCTCTTCTCCGAGGCGGCCACGGCGGAGATGGCGTCTCCCGGGCAGTACACCCACTCGCACTGCCCGGGGACGTAGCTGGGCCGCGGGAGGAAAAGGAAGGGAGGTGACGGTTCGACAATCGAGCCGGACTAGAGGTCACCGCCCCCTCCGCGCCAGGCCCCGATCCGATCGATCAGTGGTTTGGATTGAGCGCTGACCGTTGCCGCAGGCGCTCTCCTAAGTACGCGAGAGATTACAACAGAGCTATACGACGACCATACCCGGCCGCGCGCATCCACGGACTTCTGCCTTGCCACCGCTGCCCGTCCCGCGCTTTCCGGCGACCGTCCGTGCGTCCGGCTGGAGGCTCGGAAGCCATCCCGCCCCCGCCCGAGAGCCGCCTCGCTCCCCTCCCTTTCCCCAGTTTGCCCCCGACGCCGGAGGCGCGGGACCGAGCCCCGGGCGGAGGAGGCGCCGACCCGTCCCGCCCGAATCCCGGAGAGAATTCCCCGACGCCGTCCACCGGGCGGGTCCGGGCCCGACGGACGCCCCCCGAGCTCCCTCCTTTGGGCTCACCCGAGCTTCAGCATGTTGATCATGTCGAAATTCACCACGTCGAACACCTTCATCGCTCTGTCGTCCCCGACGGAGCAGAAGAGCGCGCCTTCCAGCTGACGGCGATGCTCTCCACCACTCCTGTCACGACGAAACGAGAGAGGGAGGGTCCCGCCGGGGTCTCGCGGCGGGAGGGGGACCCCCGCGGGCGGGGGCGGGGGACCGGGAGAAGCGGGTCTCACCTAGGTGGCTGCGGAAATGTTTGACGAACTCGATCCCCTCCTCCACCTTCTCCAGAACTTGACGTGCCCGTCGTGGCTGGCCGTTATGATGAAATCCGTCCTGAAGAAGAAAAACCGCCAACCGGGCCCCGTCGGCCTAAGGCCGGGAACGAGCGGAGCCGGGAGCGCCGGGAGTCGCCTTGCGGCCGCCCGAGCCAACAGTCCGGCAGGAGAGTCCGGGGGCATTCTTCCCGCAGCACGTCTCTCCGGGTGGAACTCGATCCACACGTCGGGGCTACGGGAAGACGCGGGCCGCGGGTCCCGGTGGGGACGACGGCGGGAGTCTTCTCTCCCGGACCGACCGACCCGCCCGCCATCCCTCCGGTAAAGGGCGGGGGAGTGAGAAGGAAAGGGACTCACTTGGTACACGCTAGGTGCGTGATGACATCTCTGTGCATGTAGCTGCGTTCGTACATGAGGCGCTGGGGAGGTTTTCCAGATAGCCCGTTCAAACTCCAGGACTGCCGGGAAAGGTCGAAGAAGAACAGCGTCACCCGGGGAGCGAGCCCGGGGCCGCGGCCTCCCCGTCCGCCTTCGCGAAGGGCTTGGTCTTCCCCGACGGGAACCGCTCTGAGGGGGAGACCACCCAACGCGCCCCTCGGGAGTCAGATACCCCAGAGGAAGAGAGTGCCCGGAGACGCCCCCCCCCCCCCCGGCTCCGCGGGAGAAACCCCCAGCCAGCGGCATCTGAGCCGGGCTTCCAAGCTCTCCATCCCCCGCCCCTTCCTACCTCTCCTCCCTTCTCTCTTCCTCCCGCCCACCCGCACGCTCCGCTCCTCCGCCGCCGCCCCCTCGCCGTCCCCTCCTCGCCCGTCCCGCCGCCGCCGCCGGGCCACGTCCCCCCGCCGTCCCGGAACGGCCTCCCTCCTCACCTCCGCCCAACTCACTCTCTTCCCCTCTTCCGAGCCCTACCGAGCGCTCACCTCCTCCGGGAGGCCTTCTCACACCGAGCCCTCCTTTCCCTCTGCTCCTCCTCCCCTCCCTCCCTCTGCTCTTCCCCCTTCCCCTCCTCCCAGCACTGGGCATCCGTGTATATTATGTATTACTCTATTTTCTTAATGAAATATATAGCTACGATTCTATTTATCTACTCTGATGGTATTGACGCCTGACGACTTGTTTCGCGGCCTGTCGCCCCCGTCTAGACTTTGAGCCCCACGTTGGGCGGGGACGGTCTCCATCTGTTGCCGGATTGTCCATTCCAAGCGCTCACTACAGTGCTCTGCACACAGTAAGCGCTCAATAAATGCGACTGAATGAATGGGATCGATGGTACACTGGTGCTCTTAGACCAAGTGGATAAAGCAAGGGCCTGGGAGTCGGAAGGCATGGGTTCGAATCCCGGCTCCGCCACTGTCCGCTGGGTGACCCTGGGGGGCAAGTCACTTCACTTCTCCGGGCTCAGCTACCTCAAATGGAAAACGGGGCTTGGGACCGTGAGCCCCACGTGGGACGGGGACCGTGTCCAGCCTGATTTGCTTGTACCCACCCCAGCGCCTAGTAATAGTAAGCGCTTAAAAACACCATCGTGGTCATCACGACGCCGTGCTACTCCCGGGGAGAGCATAAAGGATCGGCTGGCACGATCCCCGCCCTCCAGGAAGGAGGAACCTGCAGGAATCCCCTCCCCTCGACGGACCGACGGTATTTAGGATCATTGCTACTTTTTAATTGGGATGATTACTACTTTTTAATCCAGAAGCAGCACGGTCTAGTGGAAAGAGCCCGGACCCGAGGTCAGAGGACCCGGGTTCTAATTCAGACTCCACCGACTGTCCACTGTGTGACTCTCGGGCAAGTCACTCAACCTCTCTGGGCCGCCGTGACCTCACCTGTAAAATGGGGATTAATTAAGACTGCGGGACGTGCCCCTATCTACCCCGGCGCTTAGAACGGTGCCTGGTACATAGTAAGCACCTAACGAATAACACTGAAAAAAAAATTTGGTAAAGTACAATAACGTAGCCATGATCTGTGCCCTCTCTCCCCTCATTCTCAGGACTGCAGGCCCCCTTTGACAAGGCTTTCCAGCGTGCCTCGAGTGAACCCCACTTTCATTCATTCAATAGTACCTATTGAGCGCTTACTATGTGCCAGAGCACCGGGACTAAGCGCTTGGAATGGACAATTGGGCAACAGAGAGGGACAGTCCCTGCCCACTGCTGGGCTCGCAGTCTAACAGGGGGACAAAAACAAGGACAATTTAGAGTCTAGAGGGGAGGACGGACATTAGGGGAACTCAGTAAATGACGGGTGCGGACGTGAGTGTCGTGGGTCGGGACGGGGGGGGATGAATAATAATATAACGTTGGTATTTGTTAAGCGCTTACTATGTGCCGAGCACCGTTCTAAGCGCTGGGGTAGACATAGGGGAATCAGGTCGTCCCACGTGGGGCTCACAGTCTTCATCCCCATTTTACAGATGAGGGAACTGAGGCACAGAGAAGTTAAGTGACTCGCCCACAGTCACCCGCCGACAAGTGGCAGAGCCGGGATTCGAACTCGTGAGCCAGGCCTCCAAGCCCGTGCTCTTTCCACTGAGCACGCTGCTTCTCTAATGAATAAAGGAGCAGTCAGGGCGACGGGGAAGGGAGTGGGAGAAGTTTACTCCCCCCGCCCTGGGATCCCTCCCCCTCTATTTATGCCGGACAACCGCTCTCTCCACCTTCAAGTCTTACGAGAAGCAGCGCGGCTCAGTGGAAAGAGCCCGGCTTGGGCGTCAGAGGTCACGGGTTCGAATCCCGGCTCTGCCGCTTGTCAGCTGGGTGACTGTGGGCGAGTCACTTCTCTGGGCCTCAGTTCCCTCATCTGGAAAATGGGGATGAAGACCGGGAGCCTCACGTGGGACCACCTGATGACCCCGTATCTCCCCCAGCGCTTAGAACGGTGCTCTGCACATAGGAGGCGCTTAAACAATACCCAACATTATTATTATTATTATTATTAGAGTGTGCTCACTCCTCCAAGAGGCCTTCCCAGACTGAGCTCCCCTTTTCCCTCCTCTCCCTCTACCCCCAGCCCGGCCACTTGTCAGCTGTGTGACTGTGGGCGAGTCATTCACTTCTCTGTGCCTCAGTTCCCTCATCTGGAAAATGGGGATGAAGACAGTGAGCCTCACGGGGACAACCTGATCACCCTGTATCTCCCCAGCGCTTAGAACAGTGCTTGGCACATAGTAAGCGCTCAACAAATACCCACATTATTATTATTATTATTATTATCTCTGCTCCTCCCCCCTCCCTTCCCCTCCCCTCGGCCCTGTACTCGTCCGCTCGACCGTCTATATCTTCATCACCCTGTTTATTTTATTTAATGCGCTGTCCATCACCCTTATTCTATTTATTTGCCACTGTTTTAATGAGATGTTCTTGCCCTCGACTCTATTTATCGCCATCGTTCTCGTCTGCCCGTCTCCCCCGATGAGACCGTAAGCCCGTCAGAGGGCAGGGACCGTCTCTATCTGTTACCGATTTGTCCATTCTAAGCGCTTCGTCCAGTGCTCTGCACATAGTAAACGCTCAAGAAATACGATTGAATGAATGAATGAATGAATGAATGAAGGTTTTTACCTTTGCGCTTTTTGGCTGGTGCGGCCTCCACGGGCAGGGGCCCGACCCACCGCTCTCCATTTTCTTCTTCCTCCTCGTCCTTCTTGTCCCGCTGCTGCTGCTGCTGCTGCTGCTGCTGCTGCTGCTGCTCCTCCTCCCGCTGGGGCTCGGGCGGCTCCGACCGCTTCCTCCTCCTGCCGTCGGCCGCCATAACCGCGCCTGCGTCACTGCCCCGCGACCCCGCTATTTCTACCCCCGGCGCAGAGCGATGGCGTCACGGACTCCCCTCCCCCCTCTCCCTTACCGGGCCTCGCGATTGGCCGCCGGGGCCGGGCCCGGCAGCCAATCAACGGAGAGCGCGGGCCGCGGGTTTTGGCCGTCGGGCGGGCCGGGCTCCTGCCGGGAGGAGGCTCGGCTCCGGCTCCAGTTCGGCTCCGATTCGGCCTGGCCTCGGCTTCGGCTCCGCTTCGGTCTCGGCTAAACCTCGGCTCCGGCCTAGGCTCTGACTCGGCTTCGGCTCCGTTTCGGCTCCGGCTCCGGCTCGGCTCGACTTCGGCTCGGCTTCGGCCTCGGCTCGTCTTCGGCTCCGACTCGGCTCGACTTCGGCTCGACTTCGGCTCCTCTTCGGCCTCGGCTCGTCTTCGGCTCCGGCTCGGCTCGGCTTCGGCTCCTCTTCGGCTCCTCTTCGGCTCCTCTTCGGTCTCGGCTCGGCTTCGGCTCCGACTCGGCTCGGCTTCGGCTCCGGCTCGGCTCGGCTTCGGCTCCTCTTCGGCTCCGCTTCGGCCTCGGCTCGTCTTCGGCTCCGGCTCGGCTCCGTCTGGTCCTGTTCCCTGCCCTCCTCCTCCTCCTCTTCCTCCTCTTCCTCCTCCTCCTCATCAGGGTCCGGCGGCGCCATGGTGGGTGCCTGCAGAAGGGACCCCTGAGGGGAGGCCACGACTCATGCTCTCCCACCCCCAAGGCCTTCTTAATAATAATAATCACGATGGCATTTGTTATAATAATAATAAGGATGGCATCTGTTAAGCGCTTACTATGGGCAGAGCACTGTTCTAAGCGCTGGGGGGGGATCCAGGGTCATCAGGTGGTCCCACGTGAGGCTCTCGGTTAAGCAGCGTGGCACAGTGCCAGGAGCCCGGGCTTGGGAGTCAGAGGTCATGGGTTCGAATCCCGCCCCTGCCAACTTGTCAGCTGGGTGAGGGTGGGCAAGTCCTTTTAACTTCTCTGGGCCTCAGTGACCTCATCTGCAAAATGGGGATGACCAGTGAGCCTCCCGTGGGGCCACCTGATGACCCTGCATCTCCCCCAGCGCTTAGAACGGTGCTCGGCACACAGGAAGCGCTCAACAAATACCAACGTCGTTCTGATTCATCCCCATTTCCCAGATGAGGTCACTGAGGCCCAGAGAAGGGAAGTGGCTTGCACGGCACGGGTCACACAGCTGACAGGTGGCGGAGGCGGGATTAGAACCCACAACCTCTGGCTCCCAAGCCGGGGCTTCTTGCCACTGAGCCGCGCTGCTTCTCTTTTCGTCTCGCTCACATCCTGCCTCTGGCCTGGAGCATCGTCCCTCCTCAAATCCCACAGGCGACCACTCTTCCCTGCTTCAAAGCCTTCCTGAAGGCCCACCTCCTCCAGGAGGCCTTCCCTGACCGAGCCCCACTCTTCCTCACCTTCCCCTCCCTTCTGCCTCACCCTACCTCCCGCCTTTCACTTTCCTCCCCCGCCACCCGAAGCACTTGTGTACAAGTAATTTGATTTATTCGTTCGTTCATTCATTCAGTAGTAGTTATTGAGCGCTTACTATGTGCAGGGCACTGGACTAAGCGCTTGGAATGAACAAGTCATTCATTTGTTGATGTTTATCTTCCCCCACCCCCCTACTGTGAGCTCGTTTTGAGCAGGGAATGTCACTGTTTAATAATAATAATAATGTTGGTATTTGTGAAGCGCTTACTCTGTGCAGAGCACTGTTCTAAGCACTGGGGGAGATGCAGGGGAATCAGGTTGTCTCACGTGAGGCTCCCAGTCTTCATCCCCATTTTCCCGATGAGGGAACTGAGGCCCAGAGAAGTGACTTGCCCACGGTCACACGGCTGACGGGTGGCGGAGCCGGCATTCGAACCCGTGACCTCTGACTCCCAAGGCCGGGGTCTTTCCACTGAGCCACACTGTCTGTCTCCCCGCTCTAGATTGTAAATCCGTTGTGGGCGGGGACTCTCTTGTTGTATTGTACTCTCTCCCTTGTGCTTAATGCTGTGCTCTGCACAGAGTAAGCGCTCGGTAAATTCAACTGAGTGAATAAATGAATAAATAAATCAATCCAACACCCCCCCGATTCTCCCCTCTCTATCCGTGACCGACCCCCCCAACCATCCAACATCCTCGACTCCTCTCCGACCCTGACCCCTCTTCCCAGTGATGCAGCAAGGAGGATCCAAACAGCTCTAACTCTGTCCTCCCGGTCCCTGACTCCTTCCCCTCCAGGCCACCTGTCGTGGAGCGGCGCGGCTCAGTGGCAAGAGGTCATGGGTTCGAATCCCACTCTGCCGCTTGGCAGCCGCGTGACTATGGGCAAGTCACTTCACCTCTCTGGCCCTCAGTGACCTCCTCTGGAAAACGGGGATTAACTGTGAGCCTCACGTGGGACGACCTGATTACCCTGTATCTACCCCGGCGCTTAGAACAGTGCTTGGCACGTAGCAAGCGCTTAACGAAATACCAACATTATTATTATTGTTCGCTTCTCTGGGCCTCAGTTCCCTCATCTGGAAAACGGGGGTGAAAAGCGTGAGCCCCATGGGGGACCAGGTAATGTTGGTATTTGTTAAGCGCTTACTATGTGCCGAGCACTGTTCTAAGCGCTGGGGTAGACACAGGGAATCAGGTTGTCCCACGTGGGGCTCACAGTCTTAATCCCCATTTTACAGATGAGGTAACTGAGGCACCGAGAGTTAAGTGACTTGCCCAAAGTCACACAGCTGACAAATGGCCGAGCCGGGATTTGAACCCATGACCTCTGACTCCAAAGCCCGCGCTCTTTCCACTGAGCCACGCTGCTTCTCTGATTACCAGATGATTACTTTGTATCTCCCCTGGTGCTTAGAACAGTGCTTGGCACATAGGAAGCGCTTAACGAAATACCAACATTATTTTTAACAAAATACCAACATTATCATTATTATTCACTTCTCTGGGCTTTCGTCTGGAAAACGGGGAGGAAAAGCGTGAGCCCCACGGGGGACAACTTGATTACTCTGTATCTCCCCCAGCGCTTCGAACAGCGCTTGGCACATAGTAAGCGCTTAACAAATGCCAACATCATCGTTATTATTGTCCACGGATCTGTCCAGCAGTCCCCTCGGCCCTTCCGATATTTCCCACGAGGGATTCATTCATTCGTTCAATAGTATTTATTGAGCGCTTACTATGTGCAGGGCACTGGACTAAGCGCTTGGGATGGGCAGATCGGTAACAGATACAGTCCCTGCCCTCTGACGGGCTTCCGGTCTGATCGGCGGAGACGGACGGACGAGAACAATAGCAGTAAAATTGCTATTTTAACGGGGATGGACTGTTCAGGTTTGGGAGAGAAACTACGTTGCGGATGAGTTGCTTAAGGGCGTTAAGATTATGCTTTGAAGCAGGGCATCGTGTTATTTTCGAGTTTGTTTGAAAGGCCTTTGGACCCACCGTCGCTTTCGTACTTCTGTTTCAGGAGCAACAAGAAGAGCTATTAAAGGGGGTAAGTCCAATATTCAATTTTCCCTTTGGTTTTGGTTCCCAAGTCAATGAAACGAATTCTGGTAAACCCGAGAGACCTTTAACGGGTCATGGCCTTGGGTAAAAGCCAAGGAGCGGCTATTCCTCAGTAGTTCAGGAACTGAGCAGCGTGGCTGTGGACAAGTCACTTCACTTCTCTGTGCCTCAGTTCCCTCATCTGCAAAGTGGGGATGAAGACCGGGAGCCTCACGTGGGACGACCTGATGACCCTGTATCTCCCCCAGCGCTTAGAACAGTGCTCGGCGCGTAGTAAGCGCTTAACAAATACCGCCATTGTTATTATCACCGGAGATGATCTCTATCAGCAGCCCAAACAATAGAGTAACTTTTGGAGGGGGGCTTGGATGATTTGTTTATGTGAACTGAGTGAGCCGGATAAATGATCAACTCTCCGCTTCATTTGTCCGCTCATTTGTCTAGATTTTTATTATCCTATTTATTTTGTTAATGAGGTGTCCATCCCCTTGATTCTATTTACTGCTGTTGTTCTCGTCCGTCCGTCTCCCCCGATTAGACCGTGAGCCCGTCAAAGGGCAGGGACTGTCTCTATCCGTTACCCATTTGTCCATTCCAAGCGCTCAGTCCAGTGCTCTGCACATAGTATGCGCTCAATAAGTACTATTGAACGAAATAATGAATTTGTTATTGGGAGACACAGCTTGGGTGACTCTGAATTCCTGCTCGTAGAGAAGGTAGAATTGGGAATTGCTCCATTGTTTCCCTGCCCGGGTAGATCGCCGGGGAAGAGTGGAGCAGAACGAATTCACTTTCATTCGACCTCCAGTTGGTCATCGGACCTGGGTTCTGCGTGGGACCTCGGGCAGTCGTTTCACCTCCCTCCGCCTCAGTTTCCTTCTCTGTAAAATGGGGACGAGCACCTGTTCTCCCTCCCTCTTAGACTGTGAGTCCCCCGTGTCCAACCAGATGACTTTATACCTACATCAAGCTGAGCACACTGCCGGGCCTCAACACCGCCCGCCGTCATCCAGCCGGCCCCCAGGCTGTAAACTTGTGGACGGGGACTACGTCTGCTCGTTATATTGTTTTCTCCGAGCGCTTAGTACCATATAACCCGCTAAGCGCTCAGTAAATAAGCTTGAATGAATTACCAGAGTAAGAGCTTAGCAGACACCGCAATTATTATCATTATAATTTTTGCTGTGGTTATCGTCGTCGTGATCAATAGCATTTATTAACGTTTTCCTGGTTGCCGACTGGGTGCGGTGTTCTGTAGGCAGCAAGTGCTCAATAAATACAGTTTTTTTGATTGATTCATTCATTCAATGGTATTTATTGAACGCTTACTATGTGCAGAGCGCTGTGCTAAGCGCTTGGAGTATACAATTCGGCAGCAGATAGAGACAATCCCTGCCCAGTGACGGGCTCACGGTCTAATCGATTGATTGCAGTGCACTGGTCTGAGCACTACATCGAACAGACAACTGGTCCGGATACTTACTACGTGCAGAGTTCCTTAAAAAGAGCGTGGCTCAGTGGAAAGAGCCCGGGCTTGGGAGCCAGAGGTCATGGGTTCGAATGCCGGCTCTGCCACTTGTCAGCTGTGTGACTGTGGGCGAGTGACTTCACTTCTCTGGGCCCCAGTTCCCTCATCTGGAAAATGGGGATGAAGACCGTGAGCCTCACGTGGGACCACCAGATGACCTTGTATCTCCCCCAGCGCTTAGAACAGTGCTCTGCACATAATAGGCGCCTAACAAATACCAACATTATTATTATTATTAAGAGATCATAAAAACCACTAGCCGCACCTGGAGGATGTAGGCGTGAATTTTTCATTTTTAATTTTCCCACCAAAGACAACTCCTCCGTGATGGGGGAAATGCCGACAGGGGTGTTTCCTCTGGGTCCGGTGAGCGAGCTGCGGTTTCTGCCTCAGTTTCCCGAGCGTGCGTCGTCGGACTTGCCCCGGCCGGTCCGGGATGGGCGGGAGCCCGAGGACCGACCCAGCCTCGGGGCTACTGTTAATCCCCCGCCTCCCTCGTCGCTCTCCGTGTGGCTTCAACTGTAGGCCCGGCGGCCGGGGGCCGGGCGGACCGCAGCTCGCGTCCTCGGCCGCTGGTATTTGCTTTGAGGCCATTGCCGACTTCTTTTTTTCGCCTTCAGGCCGAGAGGCTAGCGAAACACATGTCGGTGTACCAGCAGGATCTGGCTCCAGACATCACCACAGATGCCAGCTACGCCGCGGAGGCTAAAGAGGCGCTGATAAACGAATGCGAGGAGCTCTGGAAACAGATGGAAGAAGTAAGTACCAGAACCACATTCCTTTCATTCATTCAGTAATATTTATTGAGCGCTTACTACTAATATAATGTTGGTGTTTGTTAAGCGCTTACTATGTGCAGAGCACTGTTCTAAGCGCTGGGGGAGATCCAGGGTCATCGGGTCGTCCCACGTGAGGCTCACAGTTAATCCCCATTTGACAGATGAGGTCACTGAGGCCCAGAGAAGTGAAGTGACTCGCCCACAGTCACACGGCTGACGAGCGGCAGAGCCGGGAGTCGAACCCATGACCTCTGACTCCGAAGCCCAGGCTCTTTCCACTGAGCCGCGCTGCTTACTTTGTGCGGAGCGTTGGACTGAGCGCTTGGAACGGACGATTGGGCACCAGAGAGAGACCATCCCCGCCCAGTGACGGGCTCACGGTCTAAACTGTGACCGTGGGAGAGTCACTTCACTTCTCTGTGCCTCAGTTACCTCATCTGTAAAATGGGGATTAAGACTGTGAGCCCCACGTGGGACGACCTGATTCCCCTGTGTCTACCCCAGCGCTTAGAGCGGTGCTCTGCACATAGTAAGCGCTAAACAGATACCAACATTATTATTAAGGGGGGGGGGGGGACAGACGGCAGAGCAAAGCAGAACGAAACAAGACAACATCAAGAGAAATAGAATCAAGGAGATGTACACCTCAGTAACAAAATAAATAGGGTAATAAATAATATATACTAACGAGCACAGTGCTGAAGGGAAGGGGGAGGAGCAGAGGGAAAGGGGGGGCTCAGGCTGGGAAGGCCTCCCGGAGGAGGTGAGCTCTCACATTCTGCTTAGTCACACACGGGGACGCAGGTCTCTTGTAGAGAAAAGGTCAGAGGAGAAATTCTCCAGGGGCGAGCAGACTCCTTTCCGTGCTTGGGAAATCTGGTCTCGGAAATAGCGGATTTGGGCCGGGAAGGGCGGGTGTGGTGAAGTGGACATCCGGCGGTAGGCGTAGAAAACAGCGCGGCGAGTTGCCCGACCTGGGGTGCACGAGTAACTGCTCCCCAAATTTTCTATAATATAATTACGATATTTATTCAACGCTTAGGTGCCAATTCGCCGCACTCAGTGCCCATTCTACAGTTCCTAAGTCCCCTGTCTAAGAAGTAGGGAGAGTAAGAATAATATATTGTGGCATTTGTTAAGCGATTACCGCGTGCCAGGCGCCGTACTGAGCGCTGGGGTGGATACGAGCAAATCGGGTTGGACACAGTCCATGTCCCACACGGGACTCACAGCCTCCTTCCCCATTTTACAGATGAGGGAACTGAGGCACAGAGAAGTGAAGTGATTTGCCCACGATCACCCAGCAGACAAGTGGTGGAGCCGGGATTATCCCATTCGTCAAATAGGAAGCAGCATGGGTTAATGGAAGGAGACGGGGCTGGGGAGTCAGAGGTCGTGGGTTCTAATCCCGCCTCCGCCCCCTGTCTGACGGGTGACCCTGGGCAAGTCACTTCACTTCTCTGGGCCTCAGTTGCCTCATCTGTAAAATGGGGATTAAGACTGTGAGCCCCATGTGGGACAACCCGATCACCTTGTATCTACCCCAGCGCTTAAAACAGTAAGCGCTTAGCCAATACCATCATTATTAAATAGGAGTCTCATCCCATTCATTCATTCAGTTGAATTTATTGAGCGCTTACGGTGTGCGGAGCACTGTCCTAAGCACTTAGGCGAGTACAATACAACAATAGACAGAGTCCCTGCCCACAGTGAGCTTACAGTCTAGAGGGGGAGACTGACACGTCTGTAAATAAATTACGTTGTATAAATGAGGAAACTGAGGCCTAGAGAGTTTGAATGTGTTGCCCAAGGTCACCCAGCGGGCCAGGGACAGAGATGGATTTAAAATTTGGCTCTTCTGTCTCTCTGTTCCATGTTCCTTCCACTAGGCCACGCTGCCTCCCACTTCTAACTTGTTTAATGTTCATTTTTGGTTCACTGTGACAAAAGAATAACAATCAACGCGTCTCCTCACGTTTGGTGTTTTCTCTTTCGACGTGCCCAGTCCCCAGATGCTCCGTCGAGCGGGAGTCTTTCTTGGCTCCTGTCCTCCAGGGATCCGGCTTCTCCCACTCTCCCCGGCCGCTCCTTTTCCCTCCCTTCTGCTCCCTCGGTCGGCGACGACCCTCAAGCCTCCTCTTCCTCACCGCTCCCTCGGCCCGCGGCGGCCCCCCGACCCTCTCTCCCTCCTGCCGTCGGCCTGTGACCCCAGCCCGCCCCAGCGAGCCGGAGCTCAGAATGAATCGTTCTTGAACGCCGGGACCTCGGCCGTATTGTTTTTGGAAGCGTATTAACCTGGCCGAGCGAACGGAGAAGGGAGGGGACAATTTGGACTGCCCAGAATGTAACCGGTCTTCTTTTATTTTCGAAATGTAGTGTCAGAATAAGTTGAGCTCTCTTGGACCTGAAACTCTTACAGATTCAGATGCTCAGGTAAGCGTTGGTGGAATCCATTCGTTTCTTCTACCGGTAACAGTGCGTGTGTCTGGGAGTCGGTCGTATTTCTGAAGCACCTACTGTGTGCACAACACTATGCTAAATGCTTGGGAGAGTTCAGTATAACAGTAGAAGAGACACATTCCCTGCCTGGTATGTAAAGAAACGCACGTACACACACCTGTATCATGCCCGTGGGGTATATTTTCGGTCATAATACGCGTCACTCCCCGTTGGAAGTTTCTTGCTTGGTTTTTATTTATTAATAATAACAATAATAATAATGATGTTGGTATTTGTTAAGCGCTTACTACGTGCAGAGCACTGTTCTAAGCGCTGGGGAGATACAGGGTGATCAGGTTGTCCCACGTGGGGCTCACAGTTTTAATCCTCATTTTACACATGAGGTTACTAAGGCACCGAGAAGTGAAGTGACTCGCCCACAGTCACACAGCTGACGAGTGGCAGAGCCAGGATTCAAACCCATGACCTCTGACTCCCAAGCCCGGGCTCTTTCCACTGAGCCACGCTCTGCCCGCAGCTTCCCCCTCCTCCCTAAAGAATTTCACAGCTCCGAGTTTTGGCACGTGCAGCCTAAAATGGGAGCCAACACTGTAAGCTCCCGGAGGGCAGGGAATTCATTCAATTCATTCAGTAGTATTTACTGAGCGTTTACTATGTGCAGAGCACTGTACTAAGCACTTCGAGTGTACAATTCGGCAACAGATAGGGAATGTGCTCCTTACTTCTGCGGAACTTTCCCTAATGCTTAGTACTGTGCTTCTCCCTCAGGAAGCACTCAGTAAATGCCCCTGATGCCGATGCTGAATGCTTTAATGATAATAATAATAATAATGGTGTTTCTTAAGCGCTTACTTTGTGCCAAGCACGGTTCTAAGCACTAGGGTAAATACAATGTAAATCAGGGTGCCCCACGTGGGGCTCACTGTCTTCATCCCCATTTTCCAGATGAGGTCACTGAGGCCCGGAGAAGTGAAGTGACTCGCCCGAAGTCACACCGCTGACAAGTGGCAGAGCCGGGATTAGAACCCACACCCTCTGACTCCCAAGCCCGCGCTCTTTCCATTGAGCCACGCTGCTTCTCTAGAGCCCGGGCCTGGGAGTCAGAAGGTTATGGGTTCGAATCCGGACTCTGCCGCTGCCTGCTGTGTGACCTTGGGCAAGTCACTTCGCTTCTCTGGGCCTCAGTTCTCTCCTCTGTGAAACGGAGACGAAGACCGTGAGCCCTGGGCGGCAACAGGGACTGTGTCCAGCCCAATTGTCTTGTACCTACCCAGCGCTTAGAACAATGCCTGGCACATTGTAAGCAGTTAATAATATCATTATCATTATTATTATTATTTAGATTATCCGTGCTAATGGGCAGAAGTAGCGCGGGTGATCCGTTCCAGAGAGATGACGGTCAGTCAGCGGCATCTAGACCGTAAGCTCGCTGTGGGCAGGGAGCGTGTCTGTCGGCTCTGTCGTATCACGCTCTCCCAAGCGCTTAGTAAAGTCGTGAAGCCGCGTGGCTCGGTGGAAAGAGCCCGGGCTTTGGAGTCAGAGGTCATGGGTTCGAATCCCGGCTCGGCCACTTGTCAGCTGGGTGACTTTGGGCAAGTCGCTTCGCTGCTCGGTGCCTCAGTTACCTCATCTGTAAAATGGGGATGAAGACTGTGAGCCCCACGTGGGACAACCTGATGCTCCTGTGTCTACCCCAGCGCTTCGAACAGTGCTCGGCACATAGTAAGCGCTTAGCAAATACCAACGTTATTCTTATTATTGTCCGTAAGCGCTCAGTAGATGCCATCGCTGCGGATGATCTGATGAGGGGCTTCCGTGGGAGCAGGGTGCCGGGGCTGGGGTAGAAGCCGGGTAGCAGGCCGGGAGGGTCACCCGCGGGGGCCGGCTCGGAGGGGAGTCAGCCTCGCTGCCAAGAACTGAAAAATCTGCCGGGAACCCGTCAGAAAATCCACATAACCGCCAGCTGCCTAGAATAGAAGTCCGCACAAGGCCTGTTGTAATTGTATCTCATTGCAAACAAAGGAAAACATATTTCTGCCTTATTATCTCAAAGCCCAAGAGGTCTCCAGTCCTCCCTGGTGAGGGGGAGAGGAGGTTCGACCGTTACCGCTTGTTTTAGCAGCTGCCTCTTTACCGTAAGGATGTTTATTTTCCAGCCCTCCTCATTTCCTCCTCGTCTCTCCTTTATCCCCTCCTGGTAGAACGTTTTAAAAACCGAAACCGCCGACGTAGCTGCGTATGTTCTTCGGGGGGGTCAGTTTTTTCGCCGGTGATGATCCGCTCTGTTTTGATGTTGCTGGAGATTCATTTTTTTTACCTAAGATGACATATGCCGACGTCCTAAGCGGCAAACAGATGGGTGGCTTGAGTCAGAAAAGGCCGTCAGGAGGCGGACGCAGATCGAAAGGAAGTCAGCGGACTCCCCCCCCGTTTGGTTCCGGTGCTAACTTTACCGACCTCGTTCTCGACCCAACATAAAAGACCCAAAAACTAGTACGTCCGTTCAGAACTCAGCCTCGGGGGCTGGAGGTTGTTAAACGGGGCAACCTAGCGATGGAATTGCAGCCCTGAGCTCGTTTTCTGACAGGCCCGTGGCTTCGAATGATGGACGGCCGATGCCCGGAAGCCTGCCCGGGCTCCGGGGAGGTAACGTCCCAGCCTGGGCACCCTGGAGGCTCCCCGTCAGTCGAGCCGATTCATTCATTCATTCAGTAGTATTTATTGAGCGCTTACTATGTGCAGAGCACCGTCCTAAGCGCTTGGAATGCAACATTCCGAATGCCAGCCGAGCCGATGCCAGCCTGCGAACTGAGCCGAAGATCGGGACTGGTGTTTAGCTCTGCCGATGCTGACTTGGGCCGTCCGCCCGCCCCGGTGTTTGGAATTAAGCTCTCCTAGGACAGAAACAAAGTGTTTTCCTGAAAATTCCTCTATTTATCTGCCATTTCCGTAGGCGACACGGAAGGGAGGGGGAGAAGAGATAACGATACCCAAGTCGGGGAAGGCCTCTCCGGGGAGATGTGCTTTCGGTCAGGCTTTGCGGGCGGGGAGGGAGATTTTTCCCGTCGGATGACCTGGTCCCTGCCTTCGAGGAGCTTACAGTCTAGTTTTGCTTTGCTGTCTGTCTCCCCCTTTTAGACCGGGATGAGCCCGTCGTCGGGCAGGGATGGTCTCTATCTGTTGCCGAATTGTACATTCCAAGCGCTGAGTACGGTGCTCTGCACACAGTAAGCGCTCAATAAATAAGAAATGAATGAATGAATAGTGGCCCCTTGCAATCTTGTAAAGACCCATAGGCTTTGGGTGGGTCAGCAAATGACCGTCCCATTAAAAGAGTCCCATTATTTAACGCAGCCAACGACTTAAAAAGTGTTAAATGTTTTCTGAAAGGCCTCGGAAAGGAGCAGTTTATCTTTAAGAAGCTCTTTCCTCCCCTGCCAGGTCATTTTAACATGTGAAGCTGGCCGAGGCTTCAATAGCATAGCTGATTTTTGAATTCTTCAGTACGACAAAAGCCAAATTGTGTTGGTGCAATGTCTTGTGGAATGCGTTACCATTTTCAGTACATTGTGTACTTAAATACCCATTTGTTTCCAGGGACTTTGTTAGCCTTTTCAAAAATGTTGGCAAGAGGCTGCGCTGCTGCTCCATTTTTCATTTTTTAGTAGGATCTAGATAAAGATGAACTTAATTCACCTGGGCGGTGATATCTCCCCGCAGTCCTGGGCCCTGAACCTAGCCGCGGTTCTGTTTGCCTGAAGCCAGTGATAAAATTCTGAATTCCGATTTTGGACGGAAAGGGGGCTCGTAAGCGAGGTGCCGCTGTCAGTGACGGGGTTTCTGAGTCGGGTTTGGCAGAGTTTTGAAGGGGCAGGGTAAGTTCAGCTCCGCAGAGGTGCCTGGCACCCTGAGGTCCCAAACAGGTGCCCATCGGGACCTCTTACCTTAGACCACTGTCCTCCCCCACCATCCCCCCACCCCCTGGCCCCGGGCCCTGTCCCTCGGTGGGAGAATTAAGATGGATAAGTAGTTAAATCATTCTCCATTGGAACTCTCCGGGCCGTCCTCCCGAAAGCATTCAGGCTACAGATTCATTCATTCATTCAATCGTATTTATTGAGCGCTTACTATGTGCAGAGCACTGTACTAAGCGCTTGGAATGGACAGTTGGGCAACAGATAGACAATCCCTGCCCAACGAGGGACAGTCTAAACGAGGGAGACGGACAACAGAACAAAACAAGTAGTCGGGCGTCAGTGCCATCAAGATAAATAGAATCGTAGCTATATACACATCATTAACAAAATAAATAGAGTAATAAATAACATATACAAATATGCACCAGTGCTGTGGGGAGGGAAAGGGGGAATGGGGAGGGGAGGAGGAGCAGAGGTGAAGGGAGGGCTCAGTGTGGGAAGGCCTCCTGGAGGAGGTGAGCGCTCAGTAGGGCTCTGAAGGGGGGAAGAGAGTTAGTTGGGCGGCTGTGAGGAGGGAGGGCGTTCCGGGACAGAGGTAGGACGTGGGCCAGAGGTCGACGGCGGGACAGGCGAGAACGAGGGACCGTGAGGAGGTGAGCGGCGGCAGAGAAACGGAGTGTACGGGCTGGGCTGGAGAAGGAGAGACGGGAGGGGAGGTAGGAGGGAAGCAGGAGGTCTCTTGTGGTTTGGTGATTTTTTTTTTCCTTCCTGCTTTCTTTGTAGCTCTCGTTATTAATTATGCGAGTGAAAGGCCTGACCGCCGAACGCAATCAGTGGCAGAAAAGAACTCCTGAAAGTAAGAATCGCTTTTGACTTGGCAGCATTTCCCTGTGAGATTAGAGTCAAATACTCTATCTACCTGTAAACAATTCCAAGAATACCGTCCGGACGATCGATTGTGCAGGCACCCGGAAGGAAAGGAATTTCATTCATTCGTTCAGTCGTGTTTACTGAGCGCTTACTGTGGGCAAAGAGGGCCGAGAGTCAGTTCTTCCCCACTCACCTTCACCAGCAGACAAGCACGTTCTGTGTCTGTTTATTGTTGCCTTGTGTTCTCCCAAGCGCTTAGTACAGCTCCTCTCTTTTCCTCAGCTCCCCCTCCCCTCCGCGTCACCTCGATTCCCTCCCTTTGCTCTACCCCCCTCTCCCCACCCCACAGCACTTATGTATCCATCTCTCTATAACTACTTATTTCTACTGATGCCTGTTTACTATTTTCGATGTGTATATATCAATACTTCTGCTTACATCGATGCCAGTTTACTTGTTTTGATGTCTGCCTCCCCCATTCTAGACTGTAAACCCGGTGTGGGCAGGGATTGCCTGTCTTTATTGCTGAATTGTACTTTCCAAGCGCTTAGTACGGTCCTCTGCTCACAGTAAGCGCTCAAAAAATACGATTGAATGAACGCATACAGTGCTGTGCACCCAGTAAGCACTCAGTAACTCCGAATGAATGAACACGGATGGTCACGTGTCCGCGCTCAGTGGTTGGAACGCCACCCTCCCTGGGGGTAATCCCATGCAATCCCACGTTTTTGTCCCGGAGAATCGATCATTCGGTCGGGGTTATTTACCGAGCGCTTACCGTGCGCAGAGCCAGCGTTTTGGATTCAACAGTGTTGGTAGACACGTTCGCTGCCCACAAGGAGCTGACAGTCGTAGGGGAGCCGGACGTTACGATAAATGACTACGTTACGGATATATACACAAGTGCCGTGGGGCCGAGGGTGGGGCGAATATCAAGATCCAACCCTCTAGGTTCTTTATTGCCGAATTTTACTTTCCGGAACAGTGCTCTGCCCGCAGGAAGCGCTCAATAAATACGATTGAATGAGTGAAGAGTAGGCGTCCTTTGCAACCGAGTCGTTGGCACCTCTGAAGCTCGGGACCTCTCGCCGGGCAAAGGGGTCACAGCTCCGAGCTGCCGGGCGGGTTTAAAAGAAAGAAGCCCAGCGTCGGGGACCCCGTCAGTCGGGGTCTGTCTGAAACCAGTCGGTCGGTTCCCTTTATTGTTACCCTCACGGACTCATTTTGCTCTAAGCCAAATCTTAAAAATCTCCATAGGCTCGTTTGAGGCTACCCTGGTTGTCAGATGGAAGTTGGTGATGGAACAGTGGTCCGTTTTGGGGCCCTCGTGGGCCAGGGCCCCGTGTCCCGACTGACCGTCCTGAATCCATCCCCAGTGCTTTGTCCCGAGCTTGGCGAGTAGGAAGCTCTGTCCGAGCGCCACCGGTAATCGACGGACTGTCGCTGGCGACAACTGGCAACCGGCAGCGACTCTCGGTAGGAGAGGCTGGAGGAATGGGGCCGCTACGGGCTCTGAACTTCCTCCCCTCCGGCTGATAGCGGCCTGTCGGGTCCTTGGTCGCCTGACGAGGGAGGGGACCCCGGGATGATGTGGGCGGCGGGAGATGCGGCCTTTCCCCAGTGTCCTGCTGGGCGTCCTCCCACGAGCCGGCCTGGAAGTGCTCATTTTCTGCAAGCCTGAAAATGCTCATTTTCAGTCTCTCCGATAGGCGATCGTTTTGGCGCTTTTGCGGACGCTTCAATGGAAGTACAGTCGGGTTGGCTTGGATCGTATTTTCCAGCCCATTTTTAAATACTACTTGGCTCGTGGGGGCGTTCTATTCTAAACTCTGATGGCTATTTTTACAAGTTCAAAACGCTTTTGTCCTGTTGGTGATTAACGCACAACAGTTTTCGAGCTACGCCGCTACCCTTTATAAGCAAAAACCACCGATCCTTCGTCGGGGCCCGGGAAACCGGCGCGGCGAGGACGGTCTGGGTTCGTTGTCCGTGCCGCCGGGTGGAATTTCTGCTTAGAGGGGACCGTGCCAGAATGTGGGATGATTTATTTTCCTGAGGTGAAGCACAAAGAACTGACTCCCGATGAACTGATAGTTGCTGGGCCCCTGAAATTCTGAAGAAGAGGGCGCTCCGTTTTGTAATAATAATAATAATAATGTTGGTATTTGTTAAGCGCTTAGGATGTGCAGAGCACTGTTCTAAGCACTGGGGGAGATACAGGGTAATCAGGCTGTCCCACGTGAGGCTCACAGTCTTAATCCCCATTATAATAATTATAATAATAATGTTGGTATTTGTTAAGCACTTAGTATGTGCAGAGCACTGTTCTAAGTGCTGGGGTAGATACAGGGTCATCAGGTTGTCCCACGTGAGGCTCACAGTTAATCTCCATTTTACAGATGAGGTAACTGAGGCCCAGAGAAGTTAAGTGGTTTGCCCACAGTCACACAGCTGACAAATGGCAGAGCCAGAATTCGAACCCATGACCTCTGACTCCCAAGCCCAGGCTCTTTCCACTGAGCCACGCTGCTTCTCTAGAATGTACTGTCAAATCTGGGTTCCGGGCACCGAACCAACTGCCTCCCGACCACAGCTTTATGTTTTTTTTGTTACTATTTTTTGGGTTATGGTATTTGTTAAGCACTTATTACGTACCGGCGTCTGTACTAAGCCCTGGGGTAGATACAAGCTAATCAGGTTGGACACAGTCCATGCCCCAAATGGGGCTCACAGTCTCAATCCCCACTTTCCAGGTGAGGGAACTGAGGCACGGAGAAGTGAAGTGACGCCCCCGAGGTCACAGGGCAGACGAGTGGCGGAGCCGGGATTAGGATCTAGGTCCTTCCGACTCCAGGCCCCGGGGTCTCTCCGCTAGGCCGCCCTGCTTCTCACGATCAAATTTTATCACGGTCAATATTGGTCCGGATGCACCTGCGGGACCTGCCGCAGCTCTAAGCCCGTCAGTGGGCGGGGATGGTCTCTACCTGTTGCCGAATTGTCCATTCCGAGCGCTTAGTACAGCGCTCCGCCCATAGTAAGCGCTCAGTAAATGCTATTGAACGAAGTCGTCGGCGCACTCTGGCGAAGCCTCAGCTTTCCTCCACGCGGATTTGGATTCCAGAACTGCAGGAGGGGTCCGAGGGAGAAGAGCGATGGAAGGCGAAATTGCCGCTGTAGTTCCGGAGGCCGGGCGTCAGCCCAGCTGTTGCTCGTCATTCCCCTCATTCGTTCATTCAGTAGTATTTATTGAGCGATTACTATGTGCAGAGCACTGGACTAAGCGCTCGGAATGGACGGTTCGGCAACAGATAGAGACCATCCCTGCCCAATGACGGGCTCACGGTCTGATCGGGGGAGACGGACGGACAAAAACAAGACGACATAATCACGATAGATAGAATCAAGGGGATGGACACCTCATTAACAAAATAAATAGGGGAATAAAAATATCTACAAATGAGCAGAGTGCTGAGGGGAGGGGAAGGGAGAGGGGGAGGAGCAGAGGGAAAGGGGGCTTAGCTGAGGGGAGGTGACGAGGGGGAAAGGGGAGGGAGCAAAGAGGGAGTAGAGGGAGCAGGTTCATTCAGTCGTATTTACTGAGCGCCTACCGTGTGCCGAGCACCGAACTAAACGTTTGGCACAGTACGAGAGTAAGCAGGCACGTTCCCTGCCCACAACGAGCTTGCAGTCTAGAGAGGGGGAGACAAACGTTAATATAAATAAATGACACATACGGACGTTAGCGCCTTGGGGTTGGGAGGGGAAAAGAGCAAAGGGAGCGGGTCAGGATGACGCAGAAGGGAGTGGGAGAAGAGGAAAGGAGGGCGCAGGCCGGGAAGGCTTCCTGGAGGAGATGGGTCCTCGATAAGGCTTTGAAGGTGGAGAGACCGTCGGGTTTGTCCGTCGGGTTTGAGGAGGGAAGGTGCCGGAAGGGATCCGAGGGGCAGACGCAAACGCCTCCCCTTCCCGCGCCCAGGCGGCAGGTGGGCAGCGGCTCTCTTGGAACGCCCCTCCGGCTCCGGACCGAGCCGCCCGCAACCGTCCGGCCAGACGGGCGCGAGGAGCCCGGAGGGAGCGGGACTGCGAGGCAATCTGGCGGTCGTGACATTCCCGCTCCGGCTGAACCTCGTTCCAATGGAACCCAGCCTGAAAATAGTTTCAGAAATTATTTATGACTTCCAGTAAACAATGTAAAATCTGCAGAAATAGGTTCAGTGGAAAACTGGCAGGGTCTGCGTGGGGCAGATCAGCGTCTGAGAAGAACAATAAAAAAAAAAAATGGAATCCGCTGGTGCCTCGATTGGGCTAGGAATATCTGACTCATTAGCCAGTTAATCAGAATTGGACAGGCTCGCTCACCCCATTCTGTAGCCCCTTAGGTGGGGCTGGTGCGGCTAGGGAATTTTCGTCACGAGATTGGATCCTCGAGCCTTTTTCCCGGTTGTCCCGGAGGTGGGGTCGCCGTCCCTCCGACCCCCAGATCACGTGCAGAGCTGCCGGCGCCGCTCTTTTCCCCCTTCGCCCTCCTGCCGTTTCGGCTTCCAGTGGCAAGCTAACCTTCCTCCGGGCCCGGTTCGGACCGAGGGAATCCCAGGAAGACCCTCTCCAAATCACCGATTTTGCATTTGTAAATGCATGCCCGTCACACCGGGTAATGATAATCATCATTACGGCATTTGTTAAGCGCCTACTGTGTGCCGAGCACCGTTCTAAGTACTGGGGTAGATGCAAGGTAATCAAGTTGGGGCTTACAGTCTTAATCCCCGTTTTCCAGATGAGGGAATTGAGGCAGAGAGAAGTGAAGTGGCTTGCCCAAGGTCACACAGCAGACAGGTGGCAGAGCCGGGATCAGAACCCACGTCCTCTGACTCCCAAGCCCGGGTTCTTTTCAGGTGATGGAATGGGTTTTATGGTGCTCATGGAATTGAAAACGCACAGTGGACGGAGCACAGGCCTGAGAGTCAGAAGGACCTGGGTTCTAATCCTGGCTCCGCTCCTTGTCTGCCGTGTGATCTTGAGCAAGTCACTTCACTCTCTCTACTTCAGTTCCCTCCACTGCAGAATGGGGCTTGAGACTGTAGGCCCCATCCGGGACGTGGACGTGTGACCGACCTGATTATCTTGTATCTACCCCAGAGCCTACTACAGCAGCGTGGCTCAGTGGAAAGAGCCCGGGCTTGGGAGTCAGAGGTCATGGGTTCGAATCCCAGCTCTGCCACTTGTCAGCTGGGTGACTGTGGGCGAGTCACTTCTCTTCTCTGGGCCTCGGTTCCCTCATCTGTAAAATGGGGATTAAGACTGTGAGCCTCATGTGGGACCACCTGATTACCCTGTACCTACCATAGCGCTTAGAACAGTGCTCTGCACATAGTAAGCGCTTAACAAATGCCAACATTATTATGCCATGCTGCTTCCCACGCAGACTTCCTCGGGGAGAGTAGCTGGGGTGGAGGACATTCCTGAAGCCTCTGGATGGGTGTCCTTAAGAATAATAATAATTGTGGTATTTATGCAGCGCCTACTATGTGCCAAGCACTGTACTGAGCGCTGGGGAGGATACAAGCAAATCAAGTTGAACACAGCCCCTGTCCCACACGGGGCTCACAGTCTCAATCCCCATTTTACAGATGAGGTAGCCGAGGCCCAGAGAAGTGAAGTCCAGGGTCACACCCAGCAGACCCGTGGCGGAGCCGGGATTAGGCCCCATGACCTTCTGACCCCCAGGCCCGTGCTCTGCGGGGTAACCCCTCCCTGCCAGTTGTCCCCCTGAGGATTCCTCAGCGCTTAGGACAGTGCTGTGCACATAGTGAGCGCTCAATAAATACTATTGAATGAATTCCTCGCCTGGATCACGGGCCTCCTGCGTTCGCGGAGGAGGGCCGTCTCCTGCTGCGGTTTTTCATTTTCAGACCCAGCTAGAGTGTCCATCTGTCTGCGGTTCACTCCCCAGCACCGTCGTCCTGTGCTTAGAACAGTGCTTTGCACATAGTAAGCGCTTAACAAATGCCGTTATTATTATTATTCTCATTACTTCTGGGGAGCTTGGGGCTACAGAACATTTATTTGGTGCTCCTGTCAAACTGACCTCCTCGAGCACTCCGAGTTTGGCCAAATCAGAAACTCCTCCACATCCACGCCTTTTGGGACACAAGAATAAATATCCTCGGTACTGGATGAAAGAGGAAAAAATTGCAGATCAGATGCTCCCTGATCTTCTTCGAGAGTCCGTGCTATCCTCTCCGCATCTAGGCCAGAGTCGTTCCTGGAAAAGGATCGAAGTTGATGATGGAAAAAGTTGGAGACACCAGCCTCGCCGTCCTCCTCTGTCTCCGATGATGATGGCATTTGTGAAGCACATGTTATAATAATACTAATGTTGGTATTTGTTAAGCGCTTACTATGTGCAGAGCACTGTTCTAAGCGCTGGGGGAGATACAGGGTCATCAGGTCGTCCCATGTGAGGCTCACAGTTAATCCCCATTTGACAGATGAGGTAACTGAGTCCCAGAGAAGTGAAGTGACTTGCTCACAGTCACACAGCTGACAAGCGGCAGAGCTGGGATTCGAACCCATGACTGGCTCCCAAGCCCGGGCTCTTTCCACTGAGCCACGCTGCTTCTCTATGTGCCAGGCATTGCACTGGGGTAGATAAAATGTGCCCCCCGCCCTCCTGGGTAGGGTGGGAACATCTGACATCCCTATCGCTCCCCTCTCCATCCCTGACTCTCCTCCAGTGGGCCGGCACAGACCGTCCAACACAGCTCTCTCTCCCTTCCCTCTCCGTCACACGCGAGGATCCAAATAAGTTCATTTGCGCTAGAGTTAGATGAAGGGATGATATATAGCTCAGAGGGCCGGGGACTCGACCGGAGAAAACTTGTTGGAGGAGGTGGGACGTTAGGAGGGCTTTGAATGCGAGGGGAGGCTGTGGTTTGGCCACGTGTGTGGATGGAGGGGACGGGTCTGGGAGAGGCAAGAGTGAGGTACAGTTAGGAGGTCGGCTTGGGACGAAGGAAGACGGCAAATCGGGAAAAAGGGGGTAAAGCTTTCCCCTCCAAACACAAGCCGAGTGCCCCTTTGTAGGGTTGCCGACTGCGCGCTAAACATTCAACTCTTCCCTCCTTTGCCCTGCGCTAACTCCAAGTCGACTCAGCTACGTGACCGTATTTCCTCGCCTCCGAAGAGAACGTGACAGAGGGAGCCCGTATTCCGTTCTTTCTGTCACTCCTCCCGGTCTCGGCGTCGATTTCCGCGGAAGAGGAGATATTTTCTCACCCACCGTTGTCGGTGTGGAGCCGTCCGGCTCGCGAGCCCGCTTTCCGCCATCGGCACAGAGAAATGAGGAAACGCGATTCAGAGTTGCGAATGTTTATTGTGCTGTGGTTTTTTTTTTAAAAAAAAAACCCTTCGAAGATGGCTTCTTTGCCTTATATAGAGATCTTCCCCTGCTCCCTTGATTTGGGATTAAGTAAATTGAATGGAAAAAGTGCTTCATAGAACCAAAACAAAATGAGGATTAATTGATGTCAATTGCTTCTTTTCAAAGTGAGATGGTTGGGTGACACATGGTGGGCATGAACCAAAAAAGGGAAGGAGAACAGAGTGAAAAGAGGCAGACGGAGCCCCATGGAATTAAAAAAAAACAACAAAAAACAAAAACCCGGCCCCGCTGTGACTTTAACACAGTGGGTCAGGCCAAATAGGGAAAATGAGCCGTGCGGAGTGTGACCATGCAATCGATCGGGAGTCATCTCCGCTCGGGCCCGCAGAACTCTGCAGCCGCATTGCCGGTGGTTGGGTCGTGCACGGGGCGGCGTGTCCAAGTGGTGTTCTCCCCACTCGGTCCCGTTCACATTCAGCGCTCCGGCTTTGCGGGGGTGGAAGTCTCCCAACTATGGCGCTCTAGGGAAAGGGTTGCTAAGAAAAGAGAAATGAAAATGCCCCGGGCGGGAAACACAGGATGAGACAATGGTGGGGAAAAAGAAACAAGGAAGTGAGTCAGCTAGGAGTTCTGCTTGCCCTCTCGGGGTCTGACCTAGCCGAGGGCCACTTCGGCCTCAAGACGCCAACGGGGCCCCGGCTCCTCCCCGGCCCCTGGGGTCTCGTGGTCACTGACCCGACTGCCTGGCCGGCCCATGGGTTGTGTCTGGGGGTCGGGGCCCCCCACGCCGGTGGCCAGGAGGAAAGTCGGCGCCGAGCAGGCTAGAGGCCGGGGTGGCCCCTCCAGTGCTTGTTTTGGGCTGACCCGAGGAGCCCCGGGAGCCGCTGAAAGACTTTCCCGGAGCAGGGTGATGGGCCCCCACTGGGGCTGGAGGGAGCGTGCCGGCGTCCATCGCTTCCCTACTCCATGCCTACCTCTGTCCAGGAACGCCCTCCCCCTTCATATCCGACAGACGCTCACTCTCCCCTCGCTCAGAGCCTTAGTTGAAAGCACATCTCCTCCAAGAGGCCTTCCCCGGCCAACCCCTCATTTCCTCTTCTCCCCCTCCCTTCTGCATCGCCGTTACCCTTGGATTTATTCACTCCTCCCTCAGCCCCACAGAACTTACGTTCGTGTTCCCCCCCTTTATGCCTATCAGTGTCTTTCTCTCCCTCTAGACCGAAAGCTCCTCGTGGGCAGGGAAGGTCTACCAACTCTGTCATGCTGTACTCTCCCAAGCGCTTAGTACAGTGCTCTGCACACTGTAAGTGCTCAGTAAATATGACTGATTGATCGATAGACTGACCAACATCGCGGGGAAAAGCAGCACGGCAGTTCCTGGTCTGCCTTCCCCCACCCTCCCTTTCGCTTTCCCCTCTTCTTCCTTTTCCTCCCCTACTCCTTTTCTTCCCCTCTGGTATTTGTTAAGCGCTTGCTGTCTGTCCGACGCTGTACTAAGCACCGGGCTAGGTACAAAGTAATCGGGTCGGACACAGCCCGTGCCCTACTTGGGGCTCACAGTCTCGATCTCCATTCTACAGACGAGGGAATCGAGACCCGGGGAGGTGAAGCGACTTGCCCAAGGTCACACAGCAGACAAGTGGCAGTCGGAATTAGAACCCAGGTCCTCTGACTCCCAGGCCCTCGCCCTATCCGCTGTCCTCTTCTGGTCCACCTCCTCTCCCCTATCTTCTTCCCAGATGCTGTTTCTGACCAGGGGGATTTTGGTGGGAATCCTGGCCAGGCCTTCTTCCCTCAGAGAACCTGAGATCCGCGCCGAACGCAGTCTCTCCAGGATTCCCGCTTCCTTGAGCCTCTCCAGTGCCGTGGGGAATCCGCCACGGGCAGGGCGCTCCCACTGGGGAAGGCGAGGCAGCCTGGAATTGCGGGGGCTGCGTCTGTCATCCCGGCAACTCCCGGTTCCTCCTTCCCTCCTCGGGCCTGGGAGATCCCCCTGGAGCTCGAGGGGTCTCGGTCTTCTGCTTGGGGGGCTACGGCGGGTCCCCGTCTCCGCGGGCCCGGACCCTCTGTCACGGCGAGCAACGGCTCTCGGCAGTCCACTGGCTTCGAGCGCCTGAAGGGCCCAAGGAATGTCCAGCCTAGCGGAGAGCCCTGCTCTGCCAGAACGCCGTGGTATGTAAGTGGAGAGGGACAAGTGCCATCTTATGTAACGTTCTGGGCTGTTTAGCCAACCGCAAACTCTTCGTTTTGCTAAATTTAAACTTTTCTGAGAAATGTCTTGGATTCAGACAAGCCGAGGATGTACGTGTACATGTTATTTGCTTTGTCTGTTTTTTGTTTCCCCAGTAGTCCCAAACAATCAAGATATCCTCTCGGCATTAGGGAAGGAAGAGGTAAGTCCTAAATATAAGCCGTTGGAACTCTGTCGTGAAATCTTTGGGGAATGAAAAAGATGTCTCAAAGACAGGGACTCGAAGACAAGCCACTCGCTTCAAAAAGATCCCCCAGGGGCCAGGCGGCCTGGGACCCGTGGACAATTCCGACTCTCATCGGTTCCTGCTGCAGCCTACCCGAGTCAAGCTTATAGGGACCAAATCAATCTGAGCGCCGTTTTTATATTATTATTATTATTGTTACTATTATTCCGTAACACAGAGGAATTTTATGTCATGCCAGCTTCACTCCTGAGATCCCAGGACTGCAGCAATCAGCATGAGTAAATATTACATAAACTTAACGGGCAAGGGATGGATTCGCGGTCAGCTAGGAACTCCTCACCGGGCATCGAGGGCGTAGTTGGGGAAGACCTCTTAGCGATAACAGGTAGGGAGAGTGATCGTCTGTCGTATCTGAAGTTGGGCGGGTATTCCAGGCCAGAGGCGAGATGTGGGTGAGGGCGAGGAAGATGAGATCGAGGTACAATGAGTAGGTTGGCGTTAGAGGAGTGAAGTGTGCGGGCAGGGTCGAAGGAGGGAGCAAAGTGATCGAGTGCTTTAAAGCCGATGGTGAGGAGTTTCTTTCGGATGCGGACGTGGGTGGGCAACCTCTGGAGTTTCTTGAGGAGTGGGGAAAGGAGGACTGAAGTTCTGTAGCAAAATGATCTGGATAAGGGCTGTTTTCTGGCCCTCCCAATCCCCGCACGGAAACTATTAAGGGCGGACACTGCGGAGTCCTCGGCGTTTTCTGCTCCAAGCCCAGTTCAACTTTCCATTTGCTGTTTTCTCTTGTAGTTGCAAAAGTTAGACCAGGATCTTGAAATGGTGTTGTCTGCAGTTCAGGCCCAGAACGTGAAGCTGAAGGAAGACCTGAGGCGGTAGGTACTAGAAATACGATCGTAGACCCGCTTCCCTGGCGGCCCCGGGCCGAAACAGGCAACGGTCCTCTGGGCTTCCCTCCCCTTGACTCGGTTGTCTCCTTCTCCCCTCCAGAGAGCAGCAGTGGTTGAACGAGCAGGAGCAGCTGATAGAGTCTCTTAAAGTGACACACGACGAGCTGAAAACCCAAGAGGTTCACTTTTCGGAAGAAAGGTATCGATAGCGAGCGCCGAGGCCTAGCACGCGCCGAGGTACGGTGGGCATTGAGCCAAATAGGCAGTTGAGGAGAGAGAGAAATTGGGGCTCAAGGCCTGGTGACCTGCATCCCTAACTCAGGCTCCCTAGCCACCCCTCCGCTCCCCGGTCCCCAGGGTCGGCAAGTGATGTGGCTCAGCCCGGAACTTGCCTTTCCCATCACCTGTCTTTGACTGTGACTTTGACCGGCTCTCCCTGGGCCATCTTCGAATGGGACCGCGACCCTCGGGCAGGAACAGGGAAGGGGCTTAGTCCACCGGGGGACGGCCAAGCTAGGACCCGAGGATGGCTTTCTTCCGGCCTGGGGGCCGGAAGGGGGTCCGGGCTTTTAACCGGCTCACGGTAACGCGTACTTGGTTCTGAGCCAGGCGAGGGTTCCGAGTCACGGCGGGTAGGGTGGTGGTATCTGATTCTCCAAGCTTCGTCAGCCCCTCTTCCTCCTTCGCTCCACCCGCCACCACGTTCATCACGGCCCGTCGGGGCTCTCTAAAAGGAAGAGGTAGCCTGGAATGACTGGAATAACAGGGCTGGAATAACTGCCCACCCCTGTTCTGGTCAGTCCTCGAGCTACCTGAAAGAGTTAACCCAAAGTGCCCGTTTTTCTCCCAGGCAGGGACTTTGGGGATGGGCCCGATTGGAATCTTGAAGGGGATTAATGAACTGGGCGTGTCAAGGAAATCAAAATTGGTGTTTCACTCCGCGCGTCAGTCACCGTGCCTTTTTTTACTATCCCCTGGCAGAGCCGTTCGGGAATTAAAAAGTAAGATGATTAAAATCAAAGCGTATAAGGAGGAGCTACTGAGCGCCCTGGGCGAATTTCTGGACAATCACTTCCCTCTCCCTGAGGAAGATGAAAATGTCAAAAAGAAGAAAAAGGTACGCTTGAGAGCAGATCATTATGGTTAGGGTGGTTCTGTGGATGATGACGGGGACTCGCCTTGTGGATAGATTAAAAAAAGAATCGGTGAGTGTTTAAAATCCAAGAGTGGGTTTGTTGTCTCCTTACATTACCCGCCCTCTCCTCCATACCCCAGGTTTGGGGCAGCTCGAGGCAGAGGACTGGGAGGATCTACTCCAGCTTGGAGTGACCCAAGTGAATTATGGAAAAGGTTGCTCTAGGATTTTTTTGTCACCAACTGGGCCCTGCTTAGGCTCCTCCCGAAAGATGTATCCTCCCCGAGTTCTGCCCTGGCCAAAATGAGGGTCCCAAAGTAGGCTGAGAAATCGGGAGACGCTGAAGGCCTAAGTCAACTGGCCCGTAAGCGAAGTCCTGTGGGCCCCCAGATAATTTAGTGCCGGGCATTTTTGGTCCCTGGAACGGCTAAGATGGGCACCCTGGGCTTTGTTTCCCTCCTTTCTCCCTCCCTCCCTCCCTTCCTCACTCCCTCCCAGCCACTAGATTTCCTTTCACTCCTAGCTATGGAGCCATCCCAGTGACCTGTTTCTCTCTTCCTTCCAAGCATTCTAATCCCCCTACTGACCCAGACCCTCTTTTTCCACTCTGCTCCAGACCCTCTCTTTGTCTCTCTGTCTCTCTTTCTCTCTTTTTCCCCTTCCAACTCTCATTCCCGATAGACAGCCACTTCTCCTACTGACCTTCTGCAGGCCTCCACTGACCCCATTCCTTCCTCTTCCCCTTCTCCAGGAATCCCTGTCCCAAACCATTTTGCCTTTCTGTAATGGGTCTCCCTGTCCCTGCCTGGCTTTCCACCTCCCACGCTCCTGCTTCTCCTCGCCAGTGCTCGCTCTCTTCCCCGCTGTCCCTCATCATCATATTTTAAGGGGACAGAAAAAGCTCGTCCTCATATAATGCTTTTTTTTCCTCTCTTGGTGGTGGGCGGGGTTTTACCAGAATCGAATGCAATCCCATTAAAAACTGACATTAATGGTCTAACCTCAAACTGGAAGAGAGCATTGTTTAGTCCAGTGCTTCGCACTCTTTGGTCACGCAGCCAGAAGTGAGAACACGCGCCCCAAGACCAGTGCTCTGTGCTAATAACACGTTGACAGAACTTTGGAAAAACCCTTCATGAAAGTCCTCTGCAACCGCAATACAATTACTGAGACGCTTTGAACTGCATATTGGATTTTCTAGCTTGTTTGTCAGCCACTCTACGCAGTTCGGCATTGCGGATAATTGTCCAGATCATTTCAACGTCGTATTAAAATGCGCTAATTTAATCTACCGGATTACCTCCTGACGGTCAAAGTATGAGAAGAGAAAAAATTAGTCGACTGAGCAGCAGTATTTGAGAAGTTATAAAATGAATCCTTTCTCTTTTCCCCTCCATGTTCCCCCTTTCTTCCGCTATAGAAAAAGTGTGCGGGACCAACTGTACAACTAATCAGTCTGCATGAAATTTTAGAGGTGAGTACCTTGGGGTGTTCTCTCTTCTTCCCCAGACAGCGACTTGTAGCCAATCTGAAAGTAGTGGGGTTTTATTGGTTTGTTTTTTGTGATATTTGTTGAGCCCTCTTTTTTAAAATGGTATTTGTTAAGCATTTGCCGTGGGCCAGGAACTGTACTAAGTTCTGGGATAGAAACGGGTTAATCAGGTTGGACACGGTCCGTGTCCCACATGGGGTCCACAGTCTTAATCCCCATTTTGCAGATGAGGGAACTGAAGCCCAGAGAAGTGAAGTGACTTGGCCAGGGTCACACAGCAGATGGGTGGCGGAGCCGGGATTAGAACCCAGGTCCCTCTGATTCCCAGGCCCAAACGCTATCCACTAGGCCACAGTGCTTCTCATCATCGCTCTGCTTAGGTGGAGATGTCTCGGAGTCAAAGACTTTCGCGTCCAGAGTCGTTTTATAACCAAGGACAGTTGTTACGACTCTCCAGGACTTGAGAGAGAAAACTGACTGCAGCGGAACTGAAGATATAATAATAAGGGCAATAATTATGACAGTCGTTAAGTGCTTACTATGTGCCAAGTACTGGGGTCGAAACAAGTTAATCAGATTGGACACGGTCCCTGTCCCACATGGGGCTCAGAGTCTTAATCCCCATTTTACAGACGAGGTAACTGAGGCCCAGAGAAGTGAAGTGACTTGCCCAAGATCACACAGCAGACAGGTGGCGGAGCTGGGATTAGAACCCAGGTCCTTCTAACTCCCAGGCCCGGGCTCTATCCACTAAGCCATGCTGTTTCTCAAAATACACCCTAACACCCAACATTGTCCTACTCGTTTCAGTTGAATTCGGCTTCAAGTCACAATTATTACTGACATTTTTATGCGGTGTTTTTTTGAAATATTGTGGGTTTTTAAAAATATATATATATATACATATATATATTTTTGTGTGTGTGTGAGGAGAGGATCCAGAGTCATCTTCTAACGCGGCTTGAGATCCAGGTGCCCCCACAGTAGTCTTAAGACAAGTTTTTTTCGGTTCCTTTTTTTTAAAATGATATCTGTTAAGCACTTTCTATGTCGCAGGCGCTGTAGTAACCGCCGAGATAGATGAAAGATGGACAAGTTGGACACAGTCCATGTCCTTCGTGGGACTCACAGTCTTAATCCGCATTTTACAGATGAGGCACAGAGAAGTTAAGCGACGTGCCCCAAGTCCCACAACGAACAACTGGCGGAGCCGGGATTAGAGCGATCGATGGATCGTATTTATTGAGCGCTTACTCTGGGCAAACCGCCGAGCGCTTGGGAGAGTACAACATAACAGAGGTGGTAGAAACGTCCCCTGCCCACAGCGACCTTACAGTCTAGAGAGGGACGCAGGCGTTAATATAAATGAATAAATTACAGATATGTACATAAGTGATGTGGGTCTGAGGGAGGGATGAATGAAGGGTACAAACCCAAATGACCCCTCGCCCACATCCCGCCTCTGGCCTGTAACGCCCTTCCGCCCCAAATCCGACCGACAGTTACTCTCCCCCGCTTCAAAGGGAGCAGTGTGGCTCAGTGGAAAGAGCCCGGGCTTGGGAGTCAGAGGTCACGGGTTCGAATCCCGGCTCTGCCACTTGGCAGCTGGGTGACTGTGGGCGAGTCACTTCACTTCTCTGGGCCTCAATTCCCTCATCTGTAAAATGGGGATTAAGACTGTGAGCCTCACGTGGGGCAACCGGATGACCCTGTATCTACCCCAGCGCTTAGAACAGTGCTCTGCGCATAGTAAACGCTTAACAAATACCAACATTATTATTATTATTATTATTAAGGCACCTCTCCTCCAAGAGGTCTTCTCCTTTCCTCTTCTCCCACTCCCTTCTGCGTCGCCCTGACTTGCTCCCTTTGTTCATCCCCCTTCCCAGCCCCACGGCGCTTAAGTCCGTATCTGTCATTTATATTGATGTCTGTCTCCCCCCTCTTTAGACTATAAACTCGTTGTGGGCAGGGAATGTGTCCGTTTATTGTCGTATTGTACTCTGCCACACGGTAAGCGCCCAATAAATACGACTGAATAAGCGAATAAACGAAAGTGCGATGGTGAGTCCAAGTGTGAGATCTTCTGACTCCCAAGCCTGTGCTCTTTCCACTAGGCCACATTGCTTCTCATATCCCAGAAGCAGCGTGGCTCAGTGGAAAGAGCCCGGGTTTAGGAGTCAGAGGTCATGGGTTCTAATCCCGACTCCGCCACCTGTCAGCTGTGTGACTTTGGGCAAGTCATTTGACTTCTCGGTGCCTCAGTCACTTCATCTGTAAAAAGGGGATGAAGACTGTGAGCCTCCCATGGGTCAACCTGATTACCCTGTCTGCCTCAGAGCTTAGAACAGTGCTCGGCACATAGTAAGCGCTTAACAAATACCAACGTTATTATCATTATTGTTATTAAGGCCTTCAAAACTCTGACCCTAACACTTCCACTCGAACTCTTAGCTCCTGTTTTCTGACCCTACTAGGGAGATGAGCAGAAGCAGAAGGCTTCTAAAAAGTCCTAGGTCCCTTAGGAGAGAGGCTGTGTTTGGAGGGAACGCCCTCCCCCGTCCCCCAGATTGGTGATCGCCTCCATTCCACCCATAACCACACCAATGAAACAGAGCACGGGCCCGGGAGCCAAAAGGTCACGGGTTCTAATCGTGGCTCTGCCACTTGTCCGCCGTGTGACCTTGGACATGTCACTTCACTTCTCTATGCCTCAGTCACCTCATCTGTAAAATGGGGATTAAGACTGCGAGCCCCATTTGGGACAGGGACTGAGTCCAGCTCGATTTCTTGTATCCACACCTCCGCCTAGTACAGTGCCTGGCACATAGTAAGGGCTCAACATATACCGTAATTACAATTCACTCTCAGCAGCATGGCTCAGTGGAAAGAGCACGGGCTTGGGAGTCAGAGGTCATGGGTTCGAATCCCAGCTCTGCCACTTGTCAGCTGTATGACTGTGGGCGAGTCACTTCACTTCTCTGTGCCTCCGTTCCCTCATCTGGAAAATGGGGATTGAGATTGTGAGCCTCACGTGGGACAACCTGCTTACCCTATATCTTCCCCAGCGCTTAGAACACTGCTCTGCACATAGTAAGCGCTTAACAAATACCAACATTATTAAGAGAAGCAGCGTGGCTCAGTGGAAAGAGCACGGGCTTGGGAGTCAGAGGTCATGGGATCGATTTCCGACTCTGCCACTTGTCAGCTGTGTGACTGTGGGCGAGTCACTTCACTTCTCTGGGCCTCAGTTACCTCATCTGGAAAATGGGGATGAAGACTGTGAGCCCCATGTGGGACAACCAGATGACCGTGTATCTACCCCAGCACTTAGAACAGTGCTCTGCACATAGTAAGCGCTTAACGAATACCAACGTTATTATTATTATAATCATCATCACTCCCATCCTTCCAGCCCAACCGAAGGCAGAGTAACACTGACTGCCCTGGGGCTCCCACTTTGAGTTTTCCCCGTGACAAATAGCCAAGGTGTTAAACCGCATCGTTCCGGTTCAGCCCACCTTCAGCGAACACTGCAAAATGGTGGACGGCGAAGGCGGGGAGTCCAACCTTCGGGGTCCGTCGGGCTCAGAGATTCTCTCCGGAGAGTTGCACGGAATGGGGCGAGACTGTCCGTAAATATCAGCGGGCTTCTCTTATGATTCACCGATTGAAAAATTCTGACTTTCTGGCATTAAGACGTCTCAGCTTCCCGCTCGTGCCGACGTAGCTGCGCTTTCCTTTTAAAGCGCAGCCCGAGTTAGCCGCCCAGTCAGAGGCCTCAGAGTTCACGTTGTGCCCTTGGAAATGCCTTGGCATTTCGGCAAAGGCCAAACTGGGCAAGGTTTGATGAAGGGTGAGGGTCCGGGGTGGGATTTAGAGTGTATTTGGATGAAGTCGATCTGTGGGGTTGTAAACCGGTGGAGAGGGCCAAAGGTACAGCATTATCGTTAAGTTTAGATGAACTCAAGGTGTTTAAAAAAAAAAAAATTAATTTAGCTATCATCACAGCAGTCTGGAGCATCGGCCTTTATTTCTATAACGTTTACCCATTTCAGGGCATCAGTGAATCAGTGATATTTATGAAGCGTTTACGAGGCGCAGAACACTGTACTAAGCATTTGGGAGAGTAAAATACAGCAGAATTCTCCGCCCACAACGAGCTTCCAGCCTAGAGGGGGAGACTGCGGTAATATAAATGAGTAATTTGGAAAATAAGCTGGTTCTCCTCCAAATCCATGTTCAACCCTGAAAGCCAGATTCTCCCAGGCAGAGGCCCGTCTCGGGTAGACCTTCATTAATGGTATATATTAAGCACTTAATGTGTGCAGAACACTGTTCTAAGCTCTCGAAACCTAAGAGGGGGAGTTCTCTGCAAGGAGGATAGAGGAAATAATAATGACAGAGATGATGATGGCATTTATGAATCGGTGGTATTTATTGAGCGCTTACTGTGTGCCCAGCCCTGTGTTAATCACTGAGGCAGAATCAAGGCGGAGAGATCGGACACAGTCCTTGTCCCCCGTGGAAGGAGGGAGAACGAGTCTCTTATCCCCATTTTACAGATGGGGAAAATGAAGTGCAGTCCAAGATGTCACAGCAGATAAGAGAAGCAGCGTGGCTCAGTGGAAAGAGCTTGGGCTTGGGAGTCAGAGGTCATGGGTTTGAATCCTGCCTCTGCCACTTGTCAGCTGTGTGACTGTGGGCAAGTCACTTAACTTCTCTGGGCCTCAGTTACCTCATCTGTAAAATGGGGATTAACTGTGAGCCTCAGGTGGGACGACCTGATTACCCTGTATCTCCCCCGGCGCTTAATGCAGTGCTCTGCACATAGTAAGCGCTTAATACCAACATTACTATAAGTGGGATTAGAATCCGGGTCTCCTGACTCCTCGGCCTCTGCTCTTTCCTCAGGGCCCCGCTGCCACCAACCCTGAGTTGGTGGGGGTCCCCAGGGGGTTTCTCTCCTCTCCCCTCTCCTCCTCCAAGCACAGGAAGGAGAAAGGCTGCATGTCTTCGCCCGTGGGAGTAGGAAACATCTGTATCGCCCGAACCCTTGGGTGGTAACTGGCACGGCCCAGAGAAGACGGTGCTGTCAGTTTCAGCGGAAACGGGACATTCCTGGGCCCGTTGTGAAGGGGCGCCCGGGGTGGGTGGGGGCGGGGGCGACATGTATCCCGTCTTGGCCTCTGGCAGTCTAATTATGCAGGACAAGGTAGCCACGGGCCTTTGGTTTGGATCCCCCAGGGCCTTCAGCCGTGTCCTCCGAGACCAAGGGACAAGTTCCGGGAAAGACAAAAAGTAGGGCAGGAGTGAGCGTAGGAGTTGTGCTTTCAGGGGATGTTGGGGCGAGCGGAGGGAGGGAGCGCGTTCCAGAACGGGCGGAAGGTATGCGTTGAAGGCGCAGGGCGAGCCCTGGGGGATAGAGAGTTTGGAAATGGCCGCAAGTTTTGACTTTCCCGCAAAAGGGTACATCATAGGCTTCCGGAAATGACCGATCGGATATAATAATAATGTTGGTATTTGTTAAGCGCTTATTAGGTGCCGAGCACTGTTCTAAGCGCTGGGGGAGATACAGGGTAATCAGGTTGTCCCACGTGGGGCTCACACACTTTTAATCCCCATTTTACAGATGAGGGAACGGAGGCACAGAGAAGTTAAGTGACATGCCCACAGTCACACAGCTGACAAGTGGCAGAGCCTGGAGTCGAACCTCTGACTCCGAAGCCCAGGCTCTTTCCGCTGAGCCTGGCAGGCATTCCGAGTTCATTTTTTCTGTTCATTCATTTATTTATTCAACCATATTTATTGAGTGCTTATCGCGTGCAGAGCGCTGCATTAAGTGCTAGTTTGCTTTAAGGTTTAATGAGTCTTCCTGTGAGCCTTCAGTCGATTTTTTTGCAGGGGGCTTTTCCTCCGTTCTGCTTAAAGATGTCAAAGGGAAGTTGGAAATCAGCCAGAAATTTAAAAGCCCCCTTCCTCAGACTAACTACGGAGAAACTGCAGAAATGGGCTGGGAATTTTCTAAAAATGCATCTCTGAATTAAGCAGAGCTTCCCTCTTGGAGAGGGAAGATAAGCGATTGATGTCCACGCCTCCCTTGACAAATCGTCTTCATTCCGACCGGGACAACTTCTCACGAACGTGCGACTGATGTGGGCATTTTGAATTTCATTCTTCCCCCAGATTCTCATAAGCAAACTACTGACCGCCCCACACGAGCCCTATGTGGCAATTCAGGATTCCTTTTGGCCACCTTATATCGAGCTGCTGCTGCGGAGCGGGATTGCGCTGAGGCACCCGGAAGATCCGAATCGAATTCGCTTAGAAGCCTTCCACCAGTGAAAAGGCAGCCGGGAACCGGGCTCTCTTGCTGTGAGGAGACCACCCCCCTCGCCCGACCATCTTGCTGGACGAAGACCAGCGTCTGTCGAGAGACGGCGGATTGTGTTTAAGGCTGTGTTTTATAATAACCCTGAATAAAGTCTCGGTAATTACGCCCAAATGGGTGCGGCAGACCTCTCTGTGGGCTTGTAGGGGCTGGCATGGGGTGGACAGATTTCTCCCCGATTCCAGGATGGGGGAATCGAGTCCCCGCCTAGAGACTCATCCAAGGTAACAGATCCCGCCCGGCCGACCGGTAGAAGCCCTTGTGGGTGGTCAGCGGGGCCCGATCCCCTTCCCGTCCCAAACCCGTTAGATGTTAACGGAGAAGCAGCATGGCGTAGTAGAGCCCGAGCCTGGGAGTCAGGAGGTCATGGGTTCTAATCCCGGCTCCGCCGCCTGTCTGCTGTGTGACCTTGGACAAGTCACTTCTCTGGGCCTCAGCGACCTCATCTGTAAAATGGGGATTAGATTGAGAGCCCCATGTGAGACAGGGACCGTGTCCAACCTGATCAGGTTGTAGCTACCCCAGCTCTTAGAACAGTGCTTGACATATAGTAAGCGCTTAACTCAAATACCTTATTATTGCTACTATTAATAATAATATCCCTGGTGTGAGAGTTGTATTTAAGGGCACCGCATTGCTGAATACGTCCAGTGGCACGGGGCAACCTCTGTGAGAGGATCCCGGGCGGCCGCGGATAAATTTCAGCGTCAGCCGACGTGGAGCACAGCTCACACAGGCATGAAAGCATCACTGGGTAAGTAGCTCTCATCCCAGTAATACTAGGGGTCGGGTGGAGTTTGCTTTTTTAGCAGGGGATTCCCTCTGTTCCCCTTCAGCGTCGGAATGGGCTTTGGTGAGAAACCACCTCCTCGTTCATCCGGCTTTCCTTTCTCAAAGCGTCCGGAGGGCCGTCCGGGGATGAAATCTTCAAAGCAGCCGTAACTAGAGGAGGAGGAGGAGATTCGCCCTCAATAAGGCTTTGAAGGGAGGAGAGGGTAATTGTCCCACCATCGTAGTAGAAGTTGGCAATGTTGGTTAACCCAGCAGGATAACCCCTCTGCCTCTGCCCCCTACCCGGTCCCTGGCAGAGATCTACCAACAGGCTACAGATTAATCAGATCCTTGGGGCTCCCGGTCTTAATCCTCATTTTACAGATGAGGAAACTGAGGCCCAGAGAAGTGAAGTGACTCGCCCGAAGTCCCCCAGCAGACAAGTGGCGGAGCCGGGATTAGAATCCGGGTCCCTCCGACTGCCAGGCCCGGGCTTCTGCCCGTGGCAGCGGCATGGTGAATTTGGCCAGCCGGACGGTGGTCCGGGAGGTCAGCTGTCACGCTGGGCCTTGCCGGTCCCGGGATGCCGTTGTGGTGCTCGAGTGTGTTGCTCTGGGGCGGGCGGGAAAACCCAGTCCTCTCCCCGCCCCCTCCTCCTGCCCGGAGAGGCTTCTCCGGCTCCGCGCTGGGTCTGTGCTCACCAGTGGAGGAGGGAAGGAGAGATGACAAAAAGAATGAAATGACAACTCTGAGAGGAACGATCATCACGTTTTCCACTTACATCCCCCCGGGCCCGATTTCCCCGGCACACGTGATTTGTATGCTGCTCGGCGGTGGCCCGCTTAGGCTCTTTCCAGCTGTTGGCCGAGGCCCAAAGAAGAGGAGTTTACATCTCCCCCCCAGAGCGCAAGGGTCTTCTTCTCTTTGGGCTCCAGTCCTCCACCCAAGTGAACTTCTGGCAGGCTCGTGGGAAGCGCTCAGTACAGCCCTCTGCACAGAGTAAGCACTCACTTGACTCACTGATGGCTCCTGTATCCTTTCCACCTCCCAGGCTGCCCTTCCTTTTCCCTCCTCATCTAGAAAAGCCTTCCCCCTTCCCCCTCCCCACACCCTGCCACCATCGAGGCCAACCTAGGTGCCCCACGAAGTGGAATCGGATCTCCCTGCCCCTTGCCCAGCCAGCACAACGCAGTCCCTGACAGAAAAGTGCAGAAATAAACCAGCAGCTGGTCTTAAAAAAGAAGCACTTTGAGGCCAGGGGCAGCTCCACCTTGGGCAGAGGTGAAGTTAACACAACTGTCCCCGGTAAAACTGAACTATTACTGAGGACAAGCGAAGTCTTGAGAAGTCAGTGATGAGCCTTTCACAGAAGACGGCATAATCTCCTAGGAGACACTGCATCTTTGAGAAGGGACCTAGATGACCTCGGTGACCTAGGCCCTAGGTGACCTAGGTGATGATATTGACGCCAGACTACTTATTTTGTTTTGACGTCTGTCTCGCCCGTTTAAATAAATAAATGTTGGTATTTGTTAAGCGCTCACTAGATGCCGAGCACTGTTCTAAGCGCTGGGGGAGATAACAGGGTAATCAGGTTGTCCCACGTGGGGCTCGCACACTTTTAATCCCCATTTTACAGGTGAGGGAACTGAGACACAGAGAAGTTAAGTGCCTTGCCCACAGTCACACGGCTGACAAGTGGCAGAGCCGGGAGTCGAGACTGTGAGCCCGTCATTGGGCAGGGACTGATCTATCTGTTGCCTAATTGTCCATTCCAAGCGCTTAGTACAGTGCTGTGCACATAGTAAGCGCTTAATGAATACTATTGAATGAATGAATACTAATCATCAATCCGCTTTTTCTTTTTTTGCACGTCCCTGACCTGTAAATCCATGCTTCCAAGGGGTGTGATTATCAATTATTGGACACCGGGAGCCGCATTTTTCCATCGGACTTTTGCCTATAATTATCTGCAATTGACAAAATTTCTTTTTCCATTCTGTCCTTTTACCAGTAGGTGGTGGCAACCCTGCATTTTCCCCCGAACGATTTTCCGGCTACCAATAAAAATATGTGACCCGTCTGTACCTGATGGGGAGGAAACGAACTGAATTGGGTGAAATTTGCCTACTATTATTAACCAATCAATGGAAAACCTCTGGAATTGGGAACCATCAGTTCCCAATTGGGTAACCACCCAAGAAGACAATCTGCTCTGTGTTTGGAGGAATAATAATAATAATAATAATGTTGGTATTTGTTAAACGTTACTACGTGCTGAGCACCGTTCTAAGTGCTGGGGTAGATACAGGGTAATCAGGGTTGTCCCGCGTGGAGCTCACAGTCTTCATCCCCAATTTACAGATGAGGGAACTGAGGCACCGAAAAGTGAAGTGATTTGCCCAAAGTCACACAGCTGACAGGTGGTGGAGCCGGGATTAGAACCCATGACCTCTGACTCCAAAGCCCGGGCTCTTTCCACTGAGCCATGCTGCTACTCGATAATAATAACGATAATAATAACAATAACGTTATATAATAATACCTACTGTATATTATGATAGATGGTAATATATAATAATTATTAATAATCAAGGTATTTGTTAAGCGCTTACTATGTGCTGAGCACCGTTCTAAGCACTGGGGGAGATACAGGATGATCATTCATTCAGTTGGATTTTTTGAGCGCTTACTATGAGCAGAGGTGGACTAAGCGGTTGGAATGGACAACCGGGCAACAGATAGAGACCATCCCTGCCCAACCACGGGCTCACAGTCTAAACAGGGGAGACAGACAGCAAAACAAAGCAAGTAGTTTGGCATCAATATCATCAAGATAAATAGAATCATATAATCATAGATATATACACAATCAGATTGTCCCATGTGGGGCTCACATTTTTTAATCCCCTTTTTTACAGATGAGGTAACTGAGGCACAGAGAAGTTAAATGACTTGCCCAAGGTCACACGGCAGACAAGTGACGGAGTCGGGATCAGAACCCACGTCTTCTGACTTCCAAGCCCGGGCTCTCGGACACATAAACGCTCACACACACACACACACACAACATGCATCATCCTTGCCTCTCACTGTTTCCGCCTCTCTGAGTCCTAGGTTGGGACATTGGAGGCCCAGAATTAGTGGCTTTTACATCTCCTGGTGCGACCCACTCACTTGACAACCGGACAGTTGGATAATTAATTGTGGTACGTGTTAAGCACTTTTACTATGGGCCAGGCTCGTACTAAGTGGGGCGGATACAAGCAGAAAAATCAGCTGGACACCGTCCCTGTCCTTCGTGGGGCTCACCGTCTTAATCCTCGTTTTACAGATGACTACTCGTTTTGTTTTGCTGTCTGTCTCCCTCTTTTAGTCTGTGAGCCCGTCGTTGGGCAGGGATCGTCTCTATCGGTTGCCCAGTTGTCCATTCCAAGCGCCTAGTACAGTGCTCTGCACACAGTAAGCGCTCAGTAAATAGATAAATAAAATGAGGTCACCGAGACACTGAGAGGTGGAATGACTTGCCCACGATCACGTAGCAGATAAGTGATGGAGTCGGGATTAGAACCCAAGTCCTTCCGACTCCCAGGCACACGCTCCATCCATTAGGCCGTGCTGCTTTCCTATCAACAGACGGGAAGTTATTGTGTCAACCAATGGGAAATGAAGTGAATTGAAGGGTTTTAGTCCCTTCCCTGGCACTCGTGTATGTGGTTATATTATTATTTACTTATCTGTACACGCAATTATCGATTCAGCTAGTTCGACTGCATCCTTGTTCTTCCTCCCCTCCCCTTTTGTAAAAAATTTTTGTCTGCCTTCCCACCCCTTCCTTTGGGAACCCCCAAAAGATGGTAAGGTCCTCGCTGCAGGAGTCTCTCAGGTGCTCGGTCCACAACTTAGCAGTCGGGACCCGAATGAAAACCCTCAGCTGGCCAAAATGCCGGCAGGGGCTTGGGTGAGCCGAACGGACCCTCACAGATCCCTTGACGGGAGTCGTGTCTGTCTATCTCTCTCTCCCTCCCCTAAATGCATTCTAGATGTGCACTTTAATATTCTAGCCATCAGCTGCAATATAATGTTATAACTAATCACTCATTTGACTCCCACAATAGCTTCCTCACTGGCTTCACCGCCTCCAGCCACCCTCCCTTCAATCTAATAATAATAATAATAATGTTGGTACTTGTTAAGCGCTCACTAGGTGCAGAGCGCTGTTCTAAGCGCCGGGGGAGATACGAGGTGATCAGGTTGTCCCACGTGGGGCTCACAGTCTTCATCCCCGTTTTACAGATAAGGGAACTGAGGCACAGAGAAGTGAAGTGACTTGTCCACAGTCACACAGCTGACAAGGGGTGGAGCCGGGATTAGAACCCATGACCTCTGACTCCCAAGCCCGTGCTCTTTCCACTGAGCCACGCTGCTTCTCTATTTCATACTGTTCGGCCCGGATCATTTCCTAAAACATCCTTCCGAACGCATCACTGCGTGGGACAGCCCGATGACCCTGTATCTACCTTAGCGCGTAGAACGGTGCTCTGCACATAGTAAGCGCTTAACAAATACCAACATTATTATTATCACTGATCTTCAAAAGCCTCCCATGGCTCCCCATTTCTTTCTGCAGCAAACTGAAGCTCCTGACCATCGGCTTGAAGTTTCTCCATCATCTCTCTTCTCATTATTAGGTATCTTCTCTCTTTACCCACTACTTCTCACTCGGCATTCTTCTCCCCCCTTGAACGTTTTACGTCTCTTGCTCTCAGCTCACCTACTCAACATGCAGCACCCTCCCCCTTCAAATCCACCAGCCCACAGCTCTCCCCCTCTCTTTTAAAGGTCATGGGTTTGAATCCCGGCTCTGCCACTTGTCAGCTGTGTGACTGTGGGCAGGTCACTTCACTTCTCTGGGCCTCAGTTCCCTCATCTGGAAAATGGGGATTAAGACTGTGAGCCTCATGTGGGACAACCTGATTCCCCTGTATCTCCCCCAGCACTTAGAACGGTGCTCTGCACATAGTAAGGGCTTAACAAAGACCAACACTGTTATTATTATTTAAATGATATTTGTTAAGTGCTTACTATATGTCCAGGGCTGTTTTAAGCACTGGGGGTAGATTCCTGCTAACCAGGCCCGTTATTGGACAGGGACTGTCTCTATCTGTTGCCGACTTGTCCCTTCCAAGCGCTTAGTACAGCGCTCCACACATAGTAAGCGCTCAGTAAATAGTATTGAATGAAGCAGGGTGGCTCAGTGGGAAGAGCCCGGGCTTGGGAGTCAGAGGTCATGAGTTCTAGTCCCGGCTCCGCCACTTGTCGGCTGTGTGACTTTGGGCAAGTCACTTCACTTCTCTGTGCCTCGGTTACCTCATCTGTAAAATGGGGATGAAGACTGTGAGCCCTATGTGGGACAATCTGATTACCTCGTGTCTACCCCAGTGCTTAGAACAGTGCTTGGCACATAGTAAGCGCTTAACAAATACCAACATTATTATTATTATTATTATTAATGAATGCAGTCCCTGGCCCATGTGCGGCTCACAATTGGAGGAGGGAGAAGGGGTATCGAATCCCCCTTTTGGCATTGAGGAAACTGAAGCCCAGAGAAGTTAAGTGAGTTGTCCGAGGTCACGCAGCGAACAGGAGGCGGAGCCGGGATTGGAACCCTGGTCCTCTGGCTCCCCGGCCTGTGGAAGTAATACTAATAAAAAAGGTATTTGTTAAGCGCTTACTATGTGCCAGGCACTGTACTAAGTACCGGGATGGAGACAAAAAAAATCGGGTCAGACACAGTCCCTGTCCACATGGGGCTCACGGTCTTAAATACCAACATTATCGTTATTATTATCCCCATTTTACAGATGAGGTAACAGAAGCACAGAGAAGTGAAGTGACCTGCCCAAGGTCACACAGCAGATTAGAACCCAAGTACCATCTACTCGTACCCATTCTCTCCCTCTTACTTGACTGTGAGCCCCCGTGTCCTGCCGGATTATCTTGAGCCCGTCCTCGGACGGGGATCGTCTCTGTCTGTGGCCGAACTGTCCATTCCAAGCCCTTAGTCCAGTGCTCAGCACACAGTAAGCGCTCAATACGTACGATTGAATGAATGAATCGTACATCTACCGCAGCGCTCGAGACTTAGTAAGGGCCAACTTTTTACCATTAAAAAAAAGGAAAAATGGGGGAGGCTACTCTCTCCAGGCCGTGTGGATTCACGGCAGCGGAAGTCTAGGATCGGGTACGGGAGATGGAGCAGAGCTCCGGGCCGGGGGTGGAGAGCGGGGAGACAATGGCAAGTTTCTCCGCCGGGGCCTGGAAGGGCATTCTGGTCTTCCTCCAGAGGGGTTATTTGAGTTCATGTTTGTGTGGCATGGACTGTCCTGGCAGATCTCAGGGTGAATTTGACTTGCCTGGCCCAAGTCCCGGAGGGGGTAGGTGGGAAGCGGTGTGGCCGGAGCCCAGGAGTGGGAGTTGAGAGCTCTTGTGTGTAATCCTGGCGTGGCCGGGAGGAAGTGTGGTCTCCTTGGAAAGGAGGCTCAGGCGAGCTGGGAGAACTGAGCCGCTCCGCTGGCACCGCTCCGGCCCGCTGGTGGAAAACGGGGGCGGGTCGCTGCTCCGGCTCTCCAGACCCCCACGTCCCCTCCGTCGGGAAAATGGGATGCCACACGGCAACCTCCCCCGGCACGGCCGAGCCGCCGCCGCCACCGGGGCAAGGGTGACTCCGGACGGGTGTCCGGGCCGGAGTTCCGGAAGGTCGCTCCGTCTGGAAGCCGGCGGTCAAGCGGGGGTGAGGTCCGTTGACCTCTCCCGCCCGGTTCCTTCTGAGTCATTCCTAGGGGTCGAAACTTAACTTGACCTTTAGAAATCCCTCCCTCTCCCCCTCCCCCCACCCCGGGCCCCCCAAACCCCACTAGATTTAGTATTATCACCCTAGTGGGGTTTTCGGGGGGCTCCTAGCCTGCTCCTGCTCTCTCGGGGGGTTCCACCGTGTCTCCTCCAAGAGGCCTTCCCTGACTAAGCCTCCTTTTCCTCCTCTCCCACTCCCTCCTGCGTCGCCCCGACTTGCTCCCTTTGTTCTTCCCCCTTCTCAGCCCCACAAGACTTCTGTACGTATCTGTCATTTATTTATTTTTTCTGAAGCAGCGCGGCTCAGTGGGAAGAGCCCGGGCTTGGGAGTCAGAGGTCATGGGTTCGAATCCCTGCTCTGCCACTTGTCAGCTGGGTGACTGTGGGCAAGTCACTTCACTTCTCTGGGCCTCAGTTACCTCCTCTGTAAAATGGGGATGAAGACCGTGAGCCTCACGTGGGACGACCTGATGACCCTGTATCTCCCCCAGCGCTTAGAACAGTGCTCTGCACATAGTAGGCGCTTAACAAATACCAACAGTATTATTTTTAACTGCTGTCTGTCTCCCCTCCTCCAGAGCTTAAGCTCGTTGTGGGCAGGGAATGTGTCCGTTTATTGTTACGTTGTACTCTCCCAAGCGTTTAGTACAGCGTTCTGCACACAGTAAGCGCTCAATAAATACAATTGAATGAATGAATGAATGAATGAATGGCCCTGCCAAAAGGGTCTTTCATTTGAGCCCTCTCCCTCCCCCCATGACTGCGCTTTCTAAAAAAGCCAGCGCTTTCTAAATTCCTTTGCTCTCTCAACCCCTGTAGCCACCAAATTAGAATAATAATCTTTTTTTTTCCACCCTCTGGTCACCCATCAAAACATTTTTCCGATCCCAAAGGTGCTATTCTTGTGATTAAGGCACTGGAAGCCTCCATTTTCATACATATTCTTGGGCAAGGCCACCCCTCTGTCTTTCTTCAAATTGTTTCCAGGTTAAACAATGAATATTCCAGGGCAGCTCCACAGCGAGGGACTCTCCATAATTATAATCAGCCAGAGTTACAAAAAGTTCTTTGTTCTATAAAAGTTGAAAAATCCGTGCTTTACAAAATTTATTATAGCCAATGAAACTGAATCTCGCCTTCTCTTTTTGGAAGCCGTTTCTGGCACAGGTGCGCCAGATGAGGTTTGGGGGTGGTGGCGAGCCAGGACAAATGCAATTTTGGTGACATTCCTATAGCGTCGGAATGCAGGTCTTGTTTCAGTGAGCCGCTGGAGGCCACGCTTCCTGCAGCTCAGCGTTCCATAGCGGAGAGGCCTGGGTGAACGGTGAGGAATTCCTAGTGAATACGGGCTGAGTGGTTGCTTTCGTCCATTCAGTCCTATTTATTGAGCGCTTCCCGTGCGCAGAGCACACTACTGAGCACTTGGGAGAGGACGGTGTAACAGTAAATCAGACACGTTCCCTGCCCGCGACCAGCCGTATCCTTTTGGAAGGGAGCAGGTGGGGAGGCAGTCTCGTGGATCACCGAGCACATAATAATAGATAATAATCGTGGTCGTCGTTCAGCGCTAGGTGCCGGGGACTGTACTATGCGCCGGGGTGGATGCACGCAGATTGGGTCGGACAGCTAGCCGCTCTCTTCCCTGATCTGGTCCGACTTAAAGACAATTCTTCTCAGAAAATGAGCGCACGATCGAAGATAGTCCTCTGAACTGTAAGCTCACCGTGGGCGTCTACCCACTCGGTTACACTGTACTCGCCGGAGTGCTCAGTACCCCGCTCTCCGCATAGTAAGTGCTCAATAAATGCCATTGATTGAAGATACGCAGCTGATCATCGTGAGCGGTGGAGGATTATCCCCTCTCAAACGATCCAGACTGTGTGATTCTCGAGGGCAAGGGTCCGTCTTTTGTTTGCAGGGTGAGCTCTCGACCTCTTGCCTATGGTAGGCGCTCAGAAAAGCGCCCCGTGGGGTAGGCCTTCATCAGAGCGCTCAGTTCAGTGTTCAGCACCGCAAGAGGACGTCGGCGAAGGACACTGACGATGATCCAGACAGTCGGTTTTGTCCCAGATTTGCCCATATAATAATAGATCTTTCCAACTAACTTTGGCTAGGAGTATGTGTGGGTTTTTGCATCCGTGTCTGTGTTTATTCGTACTTCAGTTCTGTGCTGAGCGTGGACTGTTCTGTATTGCTTCAAGTACCTGTTTGTGCAGGTTTGATATGACGACCGACGGAGCAATCTGCCCGGTGCTTAGCGCCATCTTCCAGAGCGCAGACAAGCCACTCCCAGGAGCGGACGCACATGTGTGTATCTCTTTCACGTTTGAAGAAGTCTTGTCTTATGCCGTCATTCATTCGGTCGTATTTGTGGAACACTTACTGTGTGCAGAGCACTCTACTGAGTGCTTGAGTCGTTTCCGACCCATAACGACCCCCTGGACACATCTGTCCCAGAAGGCCCCGTTCTCCATCTGCAATCGTTCTGGTAGTGGATCCCCAAGGTTTTCTTGGTAAAGATCCAGAAGTTACCATCGCCTCCTTCCGCGCAGTAAACTCGAGTCTCCACCCCCGACTCTCTCCCGGGCCGCCGCTGCCCGGCACGGGGGAGTTTTGACTCGTAGCCGATGGCCTGCCACTCGCTAGCCACTGGCCAAGCTAGGAATGGAACCGACGGGCCTCTGCTTGACTCTCCCTCCCACAGCCGAGACTGGTACAGGACTGGAAACTCTCTAGGTGCCACCCTGAGAGGGAAGTTTGAAGGAGGGAGGTTATTTTTATCTGTGGAAGAGTGAAGACCGATGTCTACTGATGAGGCCCTCTCTCCGAAAAGTCCCTTCGCTCCCCTGCTCAATCTCCTCTTTGCAGGTTGTCACGTCACTTTCAATTCTGCCTCCTGCTTTTGTGTTCTTTCCCAACTTTAACGCTTGGCTTCGAAAGGCTGGACCAGACTGTTGTTTCAGTAACGTCTGGCTCCCAGGACCCGGCTCTTTCCCCTAGGCCAGGCCGCTGCTCAGTGCCGGCGATCTGTAAATGCTCGTCTCTCCCGAGAGTCTGTGAGGTCCTTGACTTCTGCTTTTCTTCTATTTTTATTGTACGTTCCCTCGTCTCCCGTGTGAACTTGGGCAAGCCGCTTCACTTCCCTGTGCCTTAGTTCCCACATCTGCAAATTTGGAGATTCAATACCCGTTCTCCCTCTTTTTTTTTAATGGTATTTGTTAAGCGCTAATCAGATGGGCTACAGTCCACGTCCCACCTGGACTGTGTTCCGGAAAGCCGGAAATTCACTGTACGTTTTTCTATCGGATATTTCGTTTTCTTTACAGGTAAAAAATTCGGAGCCTCTATTCCAGATCTACTGGGTCAAAGAAGAGAAAAAGGCAACGTAGAAACTACACGTGTCAAAGAATTTAAAGAAGAAATGATAGGTGAGGTAAACCAGGTACTGATCCAAGATGACAGGCATCATCAGTGATATTTATTGAGAGCTTACAGCGTGGGGAACACTGTACTGAGTGCTTGGGAGAGACCAATATAACAGAGTTGGTCGATACTTTCCCTATTTAATCCATTTCTTCTCAGTCCCAGTGATTTTGGACCTACCTGCCATTTGAAAGGGATAGATGTGTAACAGATTAGACGAAAGGCTTTCTGTTTGTGGCTCAGACTGTGACTTTCCCGCTTTGGTCCTTCCCTGTCCTCTCCCTTCCCCACCCAAGCCAAGCAGGCCAGTTACTCTTTGCAAGGTGGCAATAATTTCTTGGGCGGGGCTTGCATTTGTCCATGTGCTCTTCAAATCCCAAGGGTGACTCTAAGTCCAGAGGGATGTTTGATGTGCGGGTGCCAGGTAATTCATATTTTAAAGGCTCAGTGAAGCAACGGTGCAGCTGATGTTCGAGAGACCACCCCAGCAGACAGACAGTGATAATAATAATAATGGTAATGATCATAAGTGCCGGGGTAGGTACGAGATAATCAGGTTGGACACGGTCCCTGTCCCACGTGGGGCTCACACTCTTAATCCCCATTTGACAGATGAGGGAACTGAGGCCCAGAGAAGTGAAGCGACTTGCCCAAGGTCACACAGGAGACAGGGGGCGGAGCCAGGATTAGAACCCGGTCTCTTCCGAATCCCGGGTCTGTGCTCTATCCACTAAGCCATGCTGCTCTTCTACACTGTGAGCATTGTTGGGCGGGGATTGTCTCTATCTGTTGCCGAATTGTACTTTCCAAGAGCTCAGTACAGTGCTCTGCACACTGTAAGCGCTCAATAAATACGATCGAATCAATGCTCTGGTGGGCGGCGGCCAGGAGAGGGCTTGGAGCTGGAGCGGAGAGGTCCGAGATGGAGGATTGGGGGAAATCAGCAGAACCAGAGGCGGGCAAACAGCAAATAAGCCTGACTGGGGCAAGTATATCAAGGAAGCAAGGAGTTGGAGGTAATAGGAGTTGGTTACTTAACTTTAAATACACACAGTGTGGAATGTTGTGGTATTTATTGAGTGCTTACTGTGTGTAGAGCACTGTACTAAAAACCTGGGAGAGTACAACAGAGTTGGTTGACACTTTTCCCGCCCACACCGAGCTTACGGTCTGGAGGGGCAAGAATGATTTCAACTACCATCCTTTTCCACACAGGTAAACTCCCACTGTCCATAGTTTTTGCCTCCAGGACAGAGATTAGAACTATAGGCATATAATAATAATGATAGTGATAATAAAAATAATAGTATCTGTTAAGCATTTATTATATGCCAGACACCGTACTAGATGCTGGGGTAGATACAAGCAAATCGGGTTGGACACAGTCCCTATCCCACATGGGGCTCACAGTCTCGATCCCCATTTTACAGACGAGGTAACTGAGGCACAGAGAAGTGAAGTGACTTGCCCATGGTCCCACAGCAGACAAGTGGCGGAGCCGGGATTAGAACCCAGGTCCTTCTGACTCCCAGGCCCGGGCTCTTCCCACTGGGCCACGCTGCTTCTCTACACAAGTGCGGGGAGATGTTCGTGAGTGGTGGGGGAGGCCGGGGGGAGCGTTGCTCACCCTCGGGATCGAAAAGTGCCACCCTTGGGGAAGTCTTCTCCATCGGAAGGAAAGCTCCCCGAAGCCAGGCGGGCTGTGGGTTCAGCCCCGATCCCACCACGCGGAGAGCACGCCACCGACGTTAAAAGCGGCAAATCCCTAAAATAAGTTTGTACCTTCCAGCACGGCTAATTACGCAGATCTATCGAAAGGAACGAGCGAAAGTTGTTTTTCACCCCGCAGCCTAATTTGTCCGTTGGAAATACTTCGATTCCAAGGGTAATTAAAGTCACTCGTCCCGGAGATGCCGTTTCCAAAGAAACGTTCCTAGGAGACGAGGCCGATAAGTAGTTTCCCAGGCCAGTTGCCCCTGGCAGAGTAATTCCTGCCTGTGAACGGAGCCTGGGGTCGGTATTCTTTACATCTAGATGCAGAGATTTGGCCCGTCGGTGCATTCCTGGGCTTCGTGCACACACGTGACTATAACCGCTGATAAGAATAATTGCTTTTTTCACCTGCTCCAGCCCAGCTGCCTCTCCTCTGCTTCTCGATAGAGATAATATTAATACTACTAATAATAATGACGACATTCATCGAGCACTTACGATGTGCCAAGCACCATTTTAAGTACTGGGGTAGAGACAAGGCGATCGGGTTGGGCGCAGTCCCTATTCCTCATCGAGGTCACAGTCTTAATCTTCATTTTACAGATGAGGTCACTGAGGCACAGAGAGAAGCGCGGTCGTTAGCCCAAGGTCACACAGCGGACATGTAGCAGGGCCGGGATTAGAACCCACGCCCTCCGACTCCCAGGCCCGTGCTCTTTCCATTAGGCCACACCGCCTCCGGTGTCACCCGGTCAAGGGTCCGTCCACGAGCAGGGTTCGGGCGGCCTTGGCCTCAGTCAGCCATTTGTGAAGATGTTTGGAAAAAGCTGGCGGGGGAGGTGGCAGAGACGTGAGCAAGAGAAGCAGCGTGGCCTGGTGGGTAAAGCACGGGCCTGATAGTCAAAAGACCTGGGTTCTAAACCCAGCTCCACCACTTACTGATAATAATAATGATGTTGGTATTTGTTAAACGCTTACTATGTGCAGAGCACTGTTCTAAGTGCTGGGGGAGATACAGGGTAATGAGGTTGTCCCATGTGAAGCTCCCAGTCTTCATCCCCATTTTACAGATGAGGTCACTGAGGTACAGAGAAGTGAAGTGACTTGCCCACAGTCACACAGCTGCCAAGTGGCAGAGCCTGGATTCGAGCCCATGACCTCTGCCTCCAAAGCCCGTGCTCTTTCCACTGAGCCACGCTGAGAAGCCCCATGGCTTAGTGGAAAGAAAATGGGCCTGGGAGTCAGGGGTCCTGGGTTCTAATTCCAGCTCCACCACTTCATTCATTCATTCATTCAATAGTATTTATTGAGCGCTTACAGTGTGCAGAGCACTGTACTAAGTGCTTGGAATGTACAATTCGGCAACAGATAGAGACCGTTCCTGCCCAGTGACGGGCTCACGGTGTAATCGGGGGACACTTGTCTGCTGTGGGACCTTGGGCAAGTCTTTTAACATCTCTGGGCCTTGGCTTCCTCCTCTTAAAATGGGGATTAAGGCTGTGAGACAGAGAAAGAGGGACAGGGACTGTATCCCACCCGATTATCTTGTATCTACCCCAGTGCTTAGTACAGTGTCTGGCATGTAGTACACTATTAGAGAAGCAGCGTGGCTCAGTGGAAAGAGCCTGGGCTTGGGAGTCAGAGGTCATGGGTTCAAATTCCGGCCCCGCCACTTGTCAGCTGTGTGACTTTGGGCAAGTCACTCCACTTCTCTGGGCCTCAGTCACCTCATCTGTAAAATGGGGATGAAGACTGTGAGCCCCACGTGGGACAACCTGATCACCTTGTATCCCCCCAGCGCTTAGAACAGTGCTTTGCACGTAGTAAGTGCTTAACAAATACCATCATTATTAACAAATACCACAGTTACCATTATCATTATCTGTTGTGTTCTCCCAAGTGCTTAGTACAGTGCTCTGCATATAGTAAGCTCTCACTAAATACCAATGATTGATTGAGGACAGCCAAACCAGGGCTGGCTCGGGGCTGCCAATACACTGTGAAAGGAAGCATTCATGGGTGAGGTAATAATAATAATAATAATAATTATGGCATTTGTTAAGCACTTCCTATGTGCCAGACACCGTACTAAGCGCTGGGGTGGTTACAAGCCAATCAGGTTGGACACAGTCCCTGTCCCACATGGGGCTCACAGTCTCGATCCTCATTTTCCAGATGAGGAAACTGAGGCATAGAGAAGTGAAGTGACTTGCTCAAGATCACATAGCAGACAAGTGGCGGAGCCAGGATTAGAACCCACGACCTTCCAACTCCAAGGCCCGGGCTCTAGCCTCTACGCCATGTCGTCCCTGAGCTAGGGAAACATTCCACCTCGGGCAACTTCAGCCGAAGCAACTTACTGCTGGAGTCCGATTTAGCCCCAACCGTTATCTGAATTTTTTTCTTTGTCTTTCATCCTCATTAAGAGAGGGCATTGTTAAGCATCTTCCGTTTGCTTGACACAGCGCTAAGCTGTTGGGAGAGTAATAATACTAAAGATAAGGGTAGTGGTTGTGAAGCTCTCGCCATGTACTGAACCCTGTGCTAAACCCCGCGGGAGAAGCAAGATAAAATCAAGATTCAAGATAATCGAGGGAAGCCGCGTGGCCGCTCGGCCAGGGAGTCGGAGGACCTGGGTTCTGATGCTCCCTCTGTCGCTTCTCTGTGTCCAACCCGATCATCTTCTGTCTATCCCACCACTCAGTACGGTGCTTGGCACGTAGTAAGTCTACCGCAGTGCTTAGAACAGTGCTCTGCACATAGTAAGCGCTTAACAAATACCAACATTATTATTACCAAATACCATAATTAAGTCAGACGCAGTCCCTGTCCCCCTTGGGGATCGCAGTCTAAGCAGGAGGGAGGGCAGGTATTGAATCCCCAATTTTCAAGTGAGGAAACTGAGGCCTGGAGAAGTAGAGTGGCTTTTAATCACTCATATTTATGAAGTGCTTACTGAGCACGGAGCACTATACTAAGCGCTCAGGGGAGTACAGCATAACAGAGTTGTTAGGTTCCCTGCCCACAGTGAGCCTAGAGTCTAGAGGGGAAGTCAGAAACTAATATAAATAAATTACAGATGGGTACGTAAGTGCTGTGGAACTGAGGGAGGGGCGAATAATAATAATAACGTTGGTATTTGTTAAGCGCTTACTATGTGCAGAGCACTGTTCTAAGCGCTGGGGTAGACACAAGGGAATCAGGTTGTCCCACGTGGGAGTCACAGTCTTAATCCCCATTTTACAGATGAGGTAACTGAGGCCCAGAGAAGTGAAGTGACTTAGCCACAGTCACACAGCTGACAAGTGGCCGAGCCGGGATTCGAACCCATGACCTCTGACTCCAAAGCCCGGGCTCTTTCCACTGAGCCACGCTGCTTCTCAAAGGGAATAAAGGGAGGAATTCAGGGTGATGCAGAAGGGAGTGAAGGGAGAGGAAACGAGGACTCAGGGAAGGCCTCTTGGAGGAGATGTGCCTTCAGTAAGGCTTCGAAGGCGGGGAGAGTAAACGTCTGTCAGACAAGAAGGAGGACGTTCCAGCTCAGAGGGTGAGAGGGGGTGGGCGAGAGGTCGGCGGCGAGACGGTTGAGATGGAGGTACCGGAGAGCAGGTTGGCACCAGAGGAGCCAAATGTGCAGGGTTGCGTGCAGGCGAGCGGCAGAACTGGGTCTAGAACCCAATTCCTCTGCTTCTCAGGATTGAACTCTTTCCTCGAAAGCCACCGGTTAGAAGACACGATCCCTTTCCTGAAGGAACTTACAGCCTAGAGAGGGGAGAACCTCATTTAAATTAAAGCCAGGAGGAGGAAGAGGGCAGAGAAGGTACGTGCACAATTGCTACAGAGAAGCAGCGTGGCTCAGTGGAAAGAGCCCGGGCTTGGGGGTCAGAGGTCATGGGTTCTAATCCCGGCTCCGCCGCTTGCCAGCTGTGTGACTGTGGGCGAGTCACTTCACTTCTCTGGGCCTCAGTTACCTCATCTGTAAAATGGGGATTCATTCATTCATTCAATAGTATTTATTGAGCGCTTACTGTGTGCAGAGCACTGTACTAAGCGTTTGGAATGGACAAATCGGCAACAGATAGAGACGATCCCTGCCCAGTGACGGGCTCACAGTCTAATCGGGGAGACAGGCAGACAAGAACAATGGCAATAAATAGAGTCAAGGGGAAGAACATCTCATAAAAACAATGGCAAAGACTGTGAGCCTCACGTGGGACAACCTGATCACCTGGTAACCCCCCAGCGCTTAGAACAGTGCTTTGCACATAGTAAGCACTTAACAAATACTACCATTATTATCATTATTATTATTATTATTATTATTATTATGGGGGTTGTACTCCCTGCAGTGGATAGGTGGAGGATATGAGGTAGAAGATCGCTGCCTGCTTGGGGAAGCTTTCCTGGAGGAGATGAGCTCTCTAAAGGGCTCTGAGTATTAGAAAGAGCGACGTTTTGATGATTTTAAGGGAGGAGGGAGTTCCAAGCACGGAGAAGGATGTGAGCCAGAGGTTGGAGGCAAGGAAAGTTGACCCTGAAGCTTGAGAAGGACAAAGATTGCGAGCTGGGGTGTGGTAGGAGAGGAGAGAGAATAATGGAAGAGGGAGAGAGCCGACGGAATGCCTTGAAACCAGTGGTCAGGAGTTTCTGTTTCACGCAGAGAAGAATGGCCCAGTATTGGGAGTTATTTGGAGACTTAGCTAAAAATAACAATAATGACGGCATTTGTTAAGCGCTTACTGCTTAGGAAGCAGCGTGCTTTGTGGAAAGAGCCCGGGCTTGGGAGTCAGAGGTCGTGGGTTCTAATCCCGGCTCCGCCACTTGTCTGCTCTGTGACTCGGGGCGACTCACTTCGCTTCTCTGGGCCTCAGTGACCGCATCTGGAAAATGGGGATGAAGACCGTGAGCCTCACAGGGGACAACCTGATGACCTTGTATCTACCCTAGCGCTTAGAACAGTGCTCGACACATAGTAAGTGCTTAACAAATACCATCATTATCATTACTGGATGCCAAGCACTGTTCTAAGCGCCGAATCTCAGAAGCAACGTGGCCTAGTGGGTATACACAAGCCCGGGAGTCAGACGGACCCAGGTTTTAATCCTGGCTCTACCACTCATCCGCTGTGTGACCTTGGGCAAGTCACTTCACTTTTCTGGGACTCAGTTACCTCATCTGTAAAATGGGAATTAAGATCGTGAACCCCATTGGGGGACATGGACGGTGTCTAACCTGATTAGCTTGCATTTACCCCAGAGCTTAGTACGGTCCCTGGCACATAGTAAACGCTTAACAAATGCCATTAAAAAAAGTGGGGAGAGATGTTTTAGAATGATTTCCCAAAATGATCTGGGCAGCAAACTGGAGAGGAGAGAGGCTGGAAGCAGGGAGATCACTGAGGAGACCGATGCGGTAATGGAGCCCACATAGGACAGGTGCTCGGATCGGCGTGGTGACCGTTTGGGTAGAGGGGAAGAGGTGGATCTGGAAAAGTTGTAGAGGAAGAATTTGAAGGACTTGGCAACAGATCGGATGTGGGGGATGAAAGAGAGTCAAGGATAATAATGGGGTTATGGGCTTGAGAGATGGGGAAGGTGAGGTGGGAGAGGGCGTTTGTTGGGGGAGATGAGTCCATCCCCTGGATTCTATTTATTGCTATCTTTTTTGTCCATCTGTCTCCCCCGATTAGACTGTAAGCCCCTCAATAGGCGGGGGATGTCTTTATCTGTTGCCAAATTGTACATTCCAAGCGCTTAGTACAGTGCTCTGCACATAGTAAGCGCTCAATAAATACTATTGAATGAATTTGGGGGCATCCATATATAAGCCTGCTGCAAGCGAGACAAGATGAGATTGCAGCAAAGATGAAAGTCTACATAGGTAGACCTGGGAGTCCTTTGGGTAAAGGTGGTGGTTGAAGTGAGGGGAGCAGATGAGCCCCCAAGAGAACAAGAGTAAATTGAGAAGCGAAGCGGATCCAGAGGGGAGACTTGAGGGCCACTCACAGGTAAGATGTGGGAAACAGAGGAAGAGCCCGCTAAAGGCATCAAGAAGGACTGACCAGAGAGGTAAGAGGAGAAAACAGGCAAAAGGGGGCAGAGAATCCACGGGAGTGCTCCTAAGTGCCAAAGGCAGCCCACGGATCGTGGACAATTAACGATAGAATGGAGTCTGTTTGTGTGGACAAAAGCTAGTGTCCTTGGAGAGAGTGCTCTTGGTGGGAACGATTGTAATGGGTCAAGAAGGGAGGTTTTGGTAGGGGTTGTAGGAGAGAAGATAGGTTAGAAGGTTGTGACCGCATGGCTTAGTGGAAAGAATATGGGCTTGAGAATCAGCAGACCTTGGGCGCTCACCCCAGCCCCGCCACTTGCCTGCTGTGTGATCTTGGACTAGTCACTTACCTTGTCTGTGTTTCAGATTCCTCATCTGCAAAACAGGGATTCAGTATCTGTTCTCCCTCCCCCTTGCAGTGTGAGAGGGACAGAGACTGTGTCCATCCGGATTATCTTCCTCACATTTACCCCAGCGCTTATTGCTTGGCACATAGTAAGTGCTCGACGGATGCCACAGTGCTTATTGTTGTACTCTACTGGGATAGGCAGACAAAACTTATTTGCCCATAATGGGAATGGGAAAAAGAACATGACTATGAGAGGTAGGTCTCTCCCTCTGAGTGAAAATTTGTGGGCAGGGATAGTGTTTCATGCTTCTCTCGTACTTTCTCAAACCTTGCAACTAGTGAGTGCTCAAAAGCTACCTTCCTGTCATAACTAACATTATTAACAGATAGTAGAAGAAACATAAGAAGAAAGAGTTAAATAATTGATTGTACAAATGCAAATTGCAATAAAAATATACATAGGTTCAGAAGTGTTGATAGGAATCAAATCTATTCCTATTCTCAAATCTATTTGAGAAGCAGTTTGGCTTAGTGGAAAGAGCGAGATCTTGGGAAATGGAGGTCGCGGATTCTAATCCTGACTCTGCCACTTGTCAGCTGTGTGACGTGGGGCCAGTCGCTTAACTTCTCTGTGCCTCAGTTACCTTATCTGTAAAATGGGGGTTAAGGTTGTGAGCCCCACGGGGGCCAACCTGATGACTTCGTATCTACTGCATCGCTTAGAACAGTGCTTAGCAAATGCCATCATTATTAATCAAATCCCTAAATTCTAAGGGCGGCTGAGAGGCTGGTGTGATGCCAGTAGTGTGAATTATTCGGAGAAGGTTAAACAATTCCTGGAGGAGGAGGGATTTTTTTTTTTAGGAGGATTTTAAAGATGGGAAGTGGTGTGATGTCTGATGGGACGTCTGATGGTTCTGGGGGCCAAGAGAGACACCTAAGCGAGGTGTTGGAGGCAGAAGCGTCTCAGAGACGTCGTGTGAAACGGGGATGATCCCTATTTGCCCTACCTCTTAGACTAGGACCCCCATGTTGGTCAGGGGCTGCGTTTGACCCGATTGTCTCATCGCCACCCCAGCACTTCTCACAGTGCTTGGCACAGAGTAAGCATTTAATGAATGCCAAGGGTGTTAACATTAAATTGTGTCATGCTATTGGTGTCCATGCTATTTAACAGGGAGACCTGAGGTCCAAATCCTCCAAGACAACACTGTCATCCCGGAAAATCAACTCCACAGACCCGGCGGTTTATAGGCAGTGTTGTTAACGCACAGCATCCCTCTCAAAGCCGGACCTCACCCACGTTGAAATGTTAGCCTCCTTTCTGGTGCTTAGAACAGTGCTTGGCATATAGTACGTGCTAAACAAACACCATCATTATTATGATTATTATTTCCCCCTGGGTAATTTGGATTTCCCATTGATGGGTCATTTTGCAACACTCTGGGATGCCCACTCCAACCCCTTTCTTTCCTACATTGACATGTGTCTCTCCCTCTAGACTAAGTTTGTTGTGGGCAGGGAATATGTCTGTTGTATTTTATATTGTACTATCCCAAGCGCTTAGTACAGTGTCCTGCACACAATAAGCACTCAATAAATACGATTGACTGATCGACTTCCCATTCTGTCCGCTACTAGTCAGTCAACCAACGAATCAGTTGTAATTAGTGACCCGTGTGGTCTGTTTTAAAACGCGTTCTTTGATGAGAAGTGGGCTTCTGATTTCCTTTCCTTTCTGGATATGCATCCAAGCGTCGCACTGAGAAGCAGCGTGGCTTAGTGGAAAGAGCTTGGGAGTCAGGGGTCGTGAGTTCTAATCCCAACCCTGCCACTTATCAGCTCTGTGACTTTAGGCAAGTCCCTTCACTTCTCTGCGTCTCAGTTCCCTCATCTGCAAATTGGGGATTAAGACTGTGAGTCCCGCGTGGGACACCCTGATTACCTTGTATCTACTCCAGTGCTTAGAACAGTGCTAGGCACATAGTAAGCGCTTAACAAATGCCATCATCATTATTATTATCATTGCGTCCACTGGCAAAGAACCACAAAGCTGAGGATACGGTGTTCACCTCAAAATGGAGGGACGGTTAGAGAGCAAGAAGTCTTTGCCCACTCTTGGATTATTTATATATAACAAGTGACTTGTCTGAAGTCCAGACATCAGGGATATCAGGTTTTTTTGTATATATATATATTTTTTTGAGTCATCACTACCCAACAGATTAGTGTTTTTCCAAAGAAACAGGAAACCTTCCTCGTCATTTCTCCAACTTTTTCTCCAGTGAGGTGGCCTGAGTGGGAGCTCAGACCTCTTGGGTTCCTGCCTGGCTGTTTCCCTTTCTTTCTGTTGCTCGGAACAAAACCCCGTAATAATCCTCTGTTCCGTGCAGAGTTCTGTTCCGGGACCACAGTCTGCCCCCGTTCTCTTTTTCCTACCAGCCTTCTCGTGCCATTGGACGTGGGTGGGTGGATGACTCAGTCCAAACCATCCCACTACTACTGCTTAAACAACTCGAGCAGAGCGGCTTAGTGGATAGAGAATGGGCCTAGGAGTCAGAAGGACCCGAGTTCTAATTCCGCTCTGCCACATGTCCGCTGTGGCCCGGGTCAAGTCATTTCACTTCTCTGTGCCTCAGTTACCTCATCTGTAAAAAATGGGGATTAAGAGTATGAGCCCCACGTGGGACAGGGACTGTGTCCAACCTGATTAACTTGTGTCTGTCCCAGCGCTTAGAACGGTGCTTGACACAAAGTGAGCACCTAACAAGTACCGTAATTATCATGATTGTTATTACCCTGCCGGCAGGGGACGGACCTTTCTCCCAACTTGGTGACTGAGCGATGCTCACCCAGAAAAAGGGCGGCTTTTTCTGAACTCACACTGTGCTTCCATCTCACCGATCTGACCGCCGACCCTTAGCCCGCGTCCTGCCTCTGGCCTGGAAGGCCCTCCCTCCTCAAATAATAATAATAATAATAATTACAGTATTTGTTAAGTGCTTACTGTGTGCAAAGCACTGTTCTAAGCGCGGGGGTTGATACAAGGTAATCAGGTTGTCCCACTTGGGACTCACAGTCTTAATCCCCATTTTACAGATGAGGTCACTGAGGCACTGAGGTCATCTTCAAACCGCAGGGCATCCCTGCAAATTAGAGGAACATGTACCCCCTAGGGGATGGAGGAGAGAAGCAGCATGGCATAGTGGAAAGAGCCCGGGCTGGGGAGTCAGAGGACGTGGGTTCTAATCCCGACTCCGCCACCTGTCTATGTGACCTTGGGCAAGTCACTTCACTTCTCTGTAACTCAGTTACCTCATCTGTAAAAATGGGGATTAAAAAATGTAAGCCCCACATGGGACAATCTGAGTACCCTGTATCTACACCAGCGCTCAGCACATAGTAAGCACTTAACAAATACCATAATTATTATTATTATTTCTCAAGAGGCAGCACTGTTTTGGCCCAGCCTGAGGGGAGGGAGGAGCCTTGACCCCGCAACAAGTTTGATAAGGGGCCTCAGACACGCTTTTGAGCCTTAGTGACCGCTAGGTCACGGAGAGGTCGGCGGCCCCAAAGGAAAAGTCTCTGGGCCAAAATGCTCTCAAATGTGCAGGAACCCTCATATTTAGGTGGCTGAAGAGTGCCGAGAAGGGGACAGTTGGAATCAGATCTCGATTCGGGACTGTGCCCTTTGACGGAAATAAGGACTCGATCACGGCTTTCGCAGTAGCTTCATTAGGTGCAGTGACGGAGGAGGCAGCAGGATTTGGAACTCCCACTATGCCGAGAACAGTAATTGGGACGTTAGAATTTAACTGTTCCCCACCCGCTTCAGCAGCTGATTTTGGAGTTGACATGGGACTGTTCCTTCCAGCTCATGGGCTTGTTGCATCGTTCATCCAATCAATGTATTTACTGAGCGCTTACTGTGTGGAGAGCACTGTACGAAGTGCTTGGGAGAGTATAATCTAACAATAAACAGACTCCTTCCATGCCCACAACGAGTTTACAGTCAAGAGACTGGTTGTTTAGAAGACACTGCTTCTAAGAATATGCTAGAACCCAGCTGTGTTGTAGCCAAACTCGGGCCTTATCTCCTGCTTCTTAGGATTTTGGGAAATTCTAGCTCGTGGTATTGAAAGAAAGTCACTTGACGCAAAGCTCAATCAATCAGTCAATATTTATTGAGCACTTTCTGTGTACAGAGTACTGTACTAAGCACTTGGGAGAGCACGATATACCAGGGTGGGTAGACATGTTCCCTGCCCACAGCGAACTTACGGCCTAGAGCGGGGACTCTCAGCAACCAGTAAGGAGTGGTAGGAATAGTATTTCTCTATTATAATAGTAGAATAGATTATATATTATAATGCATGTATTATATATAACATATTATAATATAACATATAATATAATATTATAATAATAGCAATCACTGGATGCAGTTCGCTGTCAGAAGTGCCTGAGGCTTACAAAGTACCGTATCCCTCATTCACAGAGAACTTACACTCCAACACTCTTCCCCTTTCACACGCTTCCTTCTTCAACCCAGCCTGCTCTCTTGACCCCCCAACACCAACCTGCTCACCCTACCCTACCTTCACCACCCTGAAGCAGCGTGGCTCAGTGGAAAGAGCCCGGGCGTGGGAGGCAGAGGTCATGGGTTCGAATCCCAGCTCTGCCACTTGTCAGCTCTGTGACTGTGGGCAAGTCACTTAACTTCTCTGTACCTCAGTTACCTCATCCGTAAAATGGGGGTGAAGACTGTGAGCCTCACGTGGGACAACCCAATCACCCTGTATCTACCCCAGCGCTTAGAACAGTGCTCTGCACATTGTAAGCACTTAACAAATATCAACATTATTATTATTATTATTACCTGAATATCGCCCATCTCGCCGCCATTTCCCCATAATGGCCTTGGCCTGAAATCCTTCCTGATTGTCATTCTGGAGCCAAAATGGCAGCCGGCAAATCCCGTCAACCCATCACACCCGGCTCCCTCGGTCTGTCGGGTGCCAGAAGAGTCTTAGCTCTTCCAGCCCTAAGACTGTAAGCTCGTCGTGGCCAGGGAGCTTGCCTACCACCTCTGTTGCACCGTACTCGCCCAAGTGCTTAGTACAGTGTTCCGTAAGCGCTCCATAAAGACAACTGATGATTGGCGATTGTAACATCTCCAAGTCCCTGAGGGGAATTGCTCATTTTCTCTTCCATTCTTGAAACTAGATCTGCCAGAAAAGGGAGATTTGTTATTCCTGATCGTGGATGTTGGGCTTTCCGCCAGAGTCCCTGTCATGAAGCAGCTGGGTTTTTTTTCCCCTTTTTATAGCTCTGATATATGTTTTTTGGTTTAAGTGCTGTGTGATGAAGCCAGAGGTTGGAGTGTACTTGATCAAAAATGGAAAACTACCGACCAGAATGCATTGTCCTCGCTCTGAGCGGAAAAGGTTGCAGTGTCGAAAAACCTTTATTATTGGCCTGCTAGGGTGGCCTCCCTCACCTCTGGAGCTCTGTGATTCTCACATCTCTCTTGCGTGAAGAAAAAAGCCACCCTCCAAGGAGCATCTTGTGTTGGGTTTTACCGCTTCCAGGCACCCGCTCATTCTTTCTCCCGTCATCAGGTTTTACCAATAGGTAAGGATCTAGTCGTCATCAAGAGAAGCAGTGTGGCCTAGTGGACAGAGCAAAGGCTTGGGAGTCAGGGGGACCCGGGTTCTAATCTCAGCTCCAACGCATGTCTGCCGTGTGACCGTGCAAGTCACTTCCCTTCTCGGTGCCTCAGTTCTCTCATCTGTAAAATGGGGATAAAGACTGTGAGCCCCATGAGGGACAGGAACTATGTCCAATCCAAATAGCTTGTTTCTACCCCAGCGCTTAGTACAAAGCCTGGCACATAGTAAGTGCATAACAAATTCCACAATTATAATTATCTTTATTCCAGCGGTCCCATAATCCACTACTCAATTTCTAGCCAGATATTTAGACTGTGAGCCCATCATTGGGCAGGGATTGTCTCTATCTGTTGCCCATTTGTACATTCCAAGTGCTTAGTACAGTGCTCTGCACATAGTAAGCGCTCAATAAATATTATTGAATGAATATTTCCGTTGGAGTGGCCTATATACTTCAGAAGGATGACCCCTCACTTTTCTGCATACCCTTCCCAATCTCTAAAAATAACTTCCCCTTCCCCTCTGCCCATCTCCCCAGGCCCGAAGACGCAAATGGCGAATCCCAATCCAGTGTAATTTACTGTCTCTGTCCTGTGGGTTTTCTGAACGTTCTGGCATTCCTGAAGTCCGACGCACCGTGCCGATCTCATCCTGGCAACCGGCCGGGACCGTGATAGGTGAGATTGAGAGGCTTTTCCTTTTTCTTTTTTACTGGATCGCATCCACACCTGGGCCAAGACCTCCACCCCAAATCCTTTCTGACCCTCTCTTCTTAGGCTCACAGTAGTCACCTCTAACAACGGAAGCGATAGCAGAGTCTTAGGTTCCTCATCCTCTAGACCGTAAGCTCGTTGTGAGCAGGGAACAGGTCGGCCAACTTTCCTAAGCGCTTAGTACAGTGCTCTTCATATGGCGCTCAATAGATACCAGTGATCGATTTCGCGATAGAGATGAGCTCATGGACCCGCCCACTCTGGGAATCTATTAATAATAATAATGATGGTCTTTGTTAAGCGATTACTATGTGTCGAGCACTGTTCTAAGCACTGGGGTAGATACAAACTTATCAAATGGGACACGGTCCCTGTCCCACATGGGGCTCACAGTCTTAATCCCCACTTTACAGATGAGGGAACGGAGGCCCAGAGAAGTGAAGTGACTTTCTCAGGGTCACACAGCAGACAAGAGGCGGAGCCGGGATTAGAACCCAGGTCCTTCTGACGCCCAGGCCCGGGCTCTACCTACTAGGCTGTGCTGCTCTGTTTCACCGCACCGCTGTCCCTTATGGTGCCTTCACTTTGGCACGGGTTGGCCCCAGACTCCATCCCCGGTTTCACTCGACCACTTTCCAGTGGACCACGACACTTCCAGATTGGTCCGGTTTAGCAGCTTAATAGTAATACTAATAATAATTATGGTACTCGTTAAGTGCTTACTATGTGCCAAAGACTGTTCTAAACACTGGGGTAGGTACAAGCTAGTCAAGTCGGACACAGTCCCTGTCCCACATGGGGCTCACGCTCTTCATCCCCATTTTCCAGATGAGGTAACTGAGGCCCAGAGAAGTGAAGTGACTTGCCCCAGGTCACACAGCAAACCTGTGGCGGAGCCAGATTAGAACCCATGACCTTCTGCCTCCCAGACCCATGCTCTATTCACTAGGCCATGCTGTTTCTAAGGGGAAAGGCCACCTCTCCACGTCAGTCAGTGCGGAGAAGCAGCGTGGCTCAGTGGAAAGAGCATGGGCTTTGGAGTCAGGGCTCATGAGTTCGAATCCCAGCTCTGCTACTTGTCGGCTGTGTGACTGTGGGCAAGTCACTTCATTTCTCTGTGCCTCAGTTCCCTCATCTGTAAAATGGGGATTAAGACTGTGAGCCCCACGTGGGACAACCTGATTCCCCTGTGTCTACCCCAGCGCTTAGAACAGTGCTCGGCACATAGTAAGCGCTTAACAAATACCAACATTATTGCAACCAGCCATCCCCCGGGGGGGAAAGAAATGCAGTCGGGGGAGCCGGAGGTGCTTATCTGGCTGCCTGTCCTGACTGCCCCTTACCCTTGGAGTCCAGGCAGCGCTCAAGTGCTCAGTACTCTCTACACAGAAAGTGCTCAATAAATATCATTGAGCCACAGAGCCCGAGCTGCCTGTGCGAGGGTGGCCCAGCCTGGAGTTGTCTGAGACCCAGGCAGAGAGAAGTGACCAATAACAGCATGGCTGAGCGGAAAGAATATGGGTCTGGGAGGCAGGAGGCCCAGATTCTAAGCTGGACTCTGCCACCGGCCTGCCGCATGACCTCGGACAAGTCATTTTACCTCCCCGGACCTCGACTGCCTCATCGGTGAAGTGAGAAAATAACACCCCCTCTCTCGGAGTGGGATGATTGAGGTGAGTGGCCTGTGGAAGGATGAAAACAGCGCTCCTTTGAGCCCAAGTGCCATTCCTAAGTTTGTTATTTTCCTGTTTCTTCCGCCCTCTCCAGGGATATTGTGAGGGCAAAATGAGATACCTGATGTGAAAGCGCTTCGGAGAAAAAAAAAAAGCCCTAATCAGATTTGAAACAAGCTTTTTATTGTTTACCCCTCTTGGCTCCGAGGACTATTGGATTTTGTGGTCAGGAAGGGGTCTGGATATGTGACTCCGCCATCTCCATCCAAGGGGACCTTCCCCCTTCTCTGCCCCCCTCCCCTTTCCCCGCCATTCATCTTGGCAACTATCGACTTGGGTTAACCACCTGTGTGGCTGGGTTAAACATTAGGGAAACATTCTTTGGTGGGGCAGTTGAAGGCTAGAAATGTTTAGCTAAGGGAGGTGGGGAGTGGGGGTTTGGGGGTGGGGGCGGGCGGGGGCGACTCTCCCTTCCTATGACTTCGAAGGGAGCCTCTGAAGGAGGCCAGTCTCTGAAGGAGTTACTGGTGACGGTTTGGGCTCTTGCACCGCCGCCTGAGGTGGTCCCCGCAGACCTCTTCTGGAGGGGCTTCCGGACTCCTTGCCCGTGAGTCAGTTGTACAGGAGGGGTGGAGAGGGGGAAAGGTTTTTAAGATGGGGAGTTGAGAATTGAAATTACGGAGAGATGGGAAATTTGTCCCGAGCCACGTACACAAGGGGAACAGAAAGTTCCTATTTTAGGGGGCCAGACTCCCGGGCCCGGCAGATTTTACTCCCGAGTGGCTCTGTGTTAGGGGAGGGGAGACCAGAGGTGTGTTGGGGGTGGGTGGAGGTGGGGGACGGGGACAGGGAGGGAGGTGTAAATGAGGTGGTGAGACAGGGATTGTCTCTACGTGTTGCCGAATCATACATTCCAAGCACTTAGAAAAGTGCTCTGCACATAGTAAGCGCTCAATAAATACTATTGAATGAATGAATGAATGAGACTGGACTTTGGAGAATCTATCCTTCAGTGATATTTATAGTGTTTTCTATGTGCAGAGAACTGTACTAGGCACTTGGGAAAATACAATATATTAGAATTGGTAGACACAATTCCTATCCACCAGGAGCTTAAAGTCTAGAGAAAGTGAGAAGCAGCATGGCCTAAGGGAAAGACCACGGACCTAAGCGTCAGAGATCCTCGGTTCTAATCCCGGCTCTGCCACTTGTCTCCTGTTTGACCCTGGGCAAGTCACTTCACTTCTCTGGGCCTCAGTTCGCTCATCTGCAAAATGGGAATTCAGTAGCTGGAATTCCCAGTTAGACTGGAAGCCCCAGGTGGGACCTAATTATTTTGTATCTATCCCAGTGCTTAGTACAGTAAATGCTTAAATACCGTAATTATTGTTTTTATCATTACTATTATGGGATGAATGCCCCAACTGTTCTCTGTCATATCACATCAGGAGTGGGATTCACTTCAGTAGCCTTTATACTAGGCTTGGAAAACCCAATAAGTTGGTCTGTCTTTAGTGGGTCATGGCAGTGTCGGGGAGTATTTTCCCTAGCTGACCTTTCAGTGGAGGTCTTCCCCCAGTGGGACTTCCTGGGGGAAGAGGAGTGAATGGTTTTGAAGTCAAACACCGTCAGGTGCTTTGAATGGAGAGCTCCCTCTAGACTGTGAGCTCGTTGTGGGCAGGGAATGTGTTCGTTGTGATATTGTACTCTCCTTAGCGCCTAGGACTGTGCTTTGCGTACACTAAGCGCTCGATAAACACTATCATTAATGATTCGAATAAATATTATAGTGACAATCAGAATATGGCTCCCCAACCCAGAGGAAGCAAGCCCCTTTCAGTGGCTTCCTTTTAAGCGATATCCCACAAGAGTTTGGCGTTGATTCTGTTTCACTAACGTCTCGGTAGCTGATGTGGAGGAGGAACGTGAAATCCCATTCATTATTTGCAGATGATGTTAACCCAGGAAGAGATGGAAATATAAGCCGGGCACGGGAGATTGGAAAAGCAGACCAATAAATAGGTCGGGGTTGGATCTGAAAAGATCCAAGTCGATCTGCATCCGCAGAAGGATTTCCTAATTCTGAAGTCCTCCGGGAGACAGACGCAGCCGTCCGGGAGACAGACGCAGCCGTCCTGGGCCAGGTGTTGGGTGAGAGCAGGGAGGCAGATAGAGATCCAGGAAATTAATTGAAAAGCCAAATTGGGGGCCATTTGAGTACATCAGTCCTAACGTCCCCAGATGAATATCTCTGTCTCTGTAGCCCCGACCCAGTCGCTTGCCACTGTGAGGAGCGCCTTGCCCCCCCGGGACATGATTGATGAATGTTTATGGGGGTCCCCAGACCTGCGGAGAGCCAGGACCTGCTGCAGCGAGGCTCCCCCGGTTCAGCAATGGCCCTGGGGACCCCTTGACACTTCCCTGGGCTGTTCCAGTCTCCCTGTCCTTCGGTAAGCTGTGACGGATTGCCAGAAAAGCAATCCTCCTGTCTCTTCTCTGTCAGCTGTGTGACTTTGGGCAAGTCACTTAACTTCTCGGTGCCTCGGTTACCTCATCTGTCAAATGGGGATTAAGACTGTGAGCCTCACATGGGACAACCTAATTACCCTGAATCTACCCTAGCGCTTAGAAACGTGCTCGGCACATAGTAAGCGCTTAACAAATACCAACATTATTATTATTACTCCCTTTTGTTCTTTCAGTTGTATTTACAGAGCTCTCCCAAGCGCTTAATACGGTACTTCTCACACAGGTAAGGACTCAATTATTGTGTGCAGAGCACTGTACTAAGCACATAGGAAAGTACAGTACAACTTCCTTCCACTTCACCCCACACCCAATTGATCTCCAACTGTTACTAAGCCCTGGAAAGTGTTTTCTTTCCTCATTCTATCTCCTTCTTTCACTTTTTTTTTTACCCTAGTGCTTCTGCAGTGCAGCAGGAGAGGTTTTTTTATGGTATTTATTAAGCACTTACTATATGCCAGGCGCTGTAGTAAGTGCTGGGGTGGATACAAGTTAATCAGGTGGGACCCAGTCCCTATCCCACACAGCACTCACAGTTTCAAACCCCATTTTGCCAGTAAGGTAACTGAGGTCCAGAGAAGTGAACTGACCTGTCCAGGGTCACACAGTTGACAAGTGGTGGAGCTGGGATTAGAACCCAGGTCCTCCCATTCCCTGGCCCATGCTCTTTCCATTAGGCCACGATGCTTCAGTGATTCTCATCCCCAGAGCTTAAGTCTTTGCACCCAGAGGGCTCAGCTTGGCAGGTCAAAAATCCAGGCCAACACACTGAAGGCGGACCCTACTTTGGTTGCCATCTACCCCGCCTCCATTGTACCCAAGTTCCCGCTCCTTTCCCCTCGATTTCTCAGCCTCTGATCCGTTCCCACCCCTTGGTCTCTCCCTTCCCTCCCATGATTGCCCAGACTCCCTCCCACCTGGTGTGGCTTTTCCCAGTGGGAGCAGCTGCCTCTTCCTGCTGATCCACTGATAGCATCAGATTGAATCCATCTAGCTGCTTTCATCAGTGAGCAATCGCTTATATTTCCTGAGGGCAGAGCACAGGCTAAGCACTGGAGAGAGGACAAGAGGGCTCCATCTATGCCCTCAAGGAGTTTACCATCTAATAATAATAATAGTGATGGTATTTATTAAGTACTGTGTGCCAGGCTCTCCTCTCAGTGTCGCACCAGGAGAGTTTCCAGGACTCCACCAGTCTCAGCTGCGGGAGGAAGAGTCAAGCGGAGACCTGTCCTTTCCATTCCTAGCTTGGCCAGTGGCTAGCGAGTGAAAGGCCATCGGCTACAAGTCAAAACTCCCCCGTGCCGGGCGGCAGCGGTACGGGAGAGAGTCGAGGGCGGAGACTCGAGTTTACTGCGCAGAAGGTGGCGATGGTCAACCATTTCCTGATTTTTGACCAAGAAAACTCTGTGGATCCACTACCGGAATGATTGCAGATGGACAGCGGGGCCTTCTGAGAGAGATGTGTCCGTAGCGTCGCTATGGGTCGGAAACAACTCGACGGCATAAGGCAAGATAAGATGTGCCAGGCACTGTACTAAGCACTGGGTTGGATACAAATGAATCAAAGTGGACACAGTGCCTGGTCATTTATTCATATTTACTGAGCACTTACTGTGTGCAGAGCACTGTATTAGCGCTTGGGAAAGTACCATAAAACAATAAACAGACACATTCCCCGCACACAGGAGCTTACAGTTTGGGGTGGGGTCGAAAGACATTAATATGAATAAATTACAGAATGTACCTAAGTGCTGTGGGGCTGGGAGGAGGGAAGAAAAAAGGGAACAAATCAAGGTGAAGCAGAAGGGAGTGGGAAAAGAGGAAAGGGGGGGGGGCTTAGTCAGGGAAGGCCTCCTGGAGGAGATGGGCCTTCAGTAAGGCTTTGAAGTCGGGGAGAGTGGTTGTCTGTCGGAATTGAAGAGGGAAGGTGTTGTACGCCAGAGGCAGGATGTGGGTGAGGGGGTGGCCCATGTGGGTCTCACAGTCTCAATCCCCATTTTACAGAGGAGGTAACTGAGGCATACAAAAGTGAAGTGACTTTCCCAGGGTCACACAGCAGACAAGCGAAAGAGCCGGGATTAGAACCTATGACTTTCTGACTCCCAGGCCTCTGCTCTATCCACTGTGACATAATAATAGTAATAATAATTATGGTATTTGTTAAGCGCTTACTCTGTGCTGAGCACTGTTCTAAGTGCTGGGGGAGATACAGGGTAATCAGATTGACCCACGTGGGGCTCACGTTTTTTAATCCCCAATTTTACAGATGAGGTCATGGAGGCACAGAGAAGTGAAGTGACTTGCCCAAGGTCACACAGCAGACAAGTGGCAGAGCAGGGATTAGACTCCACGACCTTTGACTCCCAAGCCTGGGCTCTTTCCACTGAGCCTTGCTGCTTCTCTATGCTGCTGCTTCTACTTACAGTATAATAGAGCTCCATCCCCTCCCTCAAGGAATTTACCATCTAGTGAAGCAGTTTGCTGTCTAGTGGGCCCCAGGCCCTCCAATTCCAGGAAGTCTACCGTGATAATAATAATGTTGGTATTTGTTAAGCACTTACTATGTGCAGAGCACTGTTCTAAGCACTGGGGGAGATACAGGGTCATCAGGTTGTCCCACGTGAGGCTCTCAGTCTTAATCCCAATTTTACAGATGAGGGAACAGAGGCACAGAGAAGTTGTGACTTGCCCACAGTCACACAGCTGACAAGTGGCAGAGTGGGGATGAGGAGGAGGAGGCCCTGAAGCAGTGTGGTCTAGAAGAAAGCACATGGGGCTGGGAATTAGAAGACCTGGGTCTCTTCCACTTGTCTGTTGGCTGGTCTTGGGCAACTCACTTTCATTCATTCATTCAGCAGTATTTATTGAGCACTTACTATGTGCAGAGCACTGGACTAAGCACTTGGAATGGACAATTCGGCAACAGAGACCATCCCTGACCAGTGACGGGCTCACGGTCTAATCGGGAGAGACAGATGGACAAAAATAAGACAACGTCATCAAGATAAATAGAATCAAAGGGATGGACATCTCATTAACAAAATAAATAGGGGAATAAAAATATATACAAATGAGCACAGTGCTGAGGGGAAGGGAGAGGGGGAGGAGTAGAGGGAAAGGGGGCTTAGCTGAGGGGAGGGGAAGGGGGGAAGGGGGAGGGAGCAGAGGGTGGAGGGGGAGCAGAGAGGGAGCAGAGGGAAAAGGGGAAGCTCAGTCTAGGAAGGCCTCCCGGAGGAGGTGAGCTTTCAGTAGGGCTTTGGAGAGGGGAAGAGAGTTAGTTTGGTGGAGGTGAGGAGGGAGGGCCTTCCGGAACAGCGGGAGGACGTGGGCCGGGGGTCGACGGCGGGATGGGGGAGAATGGGGGACGGTGAGGAGGTGGGCGGCGGAGGAGCGGAGCGTGCGGGGTGGGCGGTAGAAAGAGAGAAGGGAGGAGAGGTAGGAGGGGGCAAGGTGATGGACAGCCTCGAAGCCCAGAGTGAGATGGGCAACCGCTGGAGGTTTTTGAGGAGGGGAGTGACAGGCCCAGAATGTTTCTGCAGGAAGATGAGCCGGGCAGTGCAATGAAGAATAGACTGGAGTGGGGAGAGACCGGAGGAAGGGAGATCGGAGAGAGGCTGACACAATAATCCAACCGGGATATTATATCACTTGCCTTCCCTGTGCATTTAGTTTCCTCATCTGAAAAATGGGGGATTAAATCCTACTCCCTTTTACCTAAACTGTGATAGAGACTGTGTTTAAACTGATAATGATTATAAAAATAACTATGGTATTTGTTAAGTACTTACTAAATGCCAGGCACTATAATAATAATTATTATTATTGTATTAAGCACTTACTATGTGCCAAGCGGTTAGTAGAGTGCAGTTAGTACAGCGATTAGTACAGTGCCTGGCATAGAGTAAGCACTTAAAAATATCACCATCATCACCAACCATCATCATTAATTAATATAATTAATTGTAATATATAATTAATGTTAATTAACAATATAATTAATAATAATAATTCCTGACCCGAGGATGAGCAGTGGTGGCTTAGTGGAAAGAGCACAGGCTTGGGAGTCAGAGGACATGGGTTCTAATCTTGGCTCTGCCGCTTGTCAGTTGTGTGACTTTGAGCAAGTCACTTCTTGGTGCCTCAGTTACCTCATCTGTCAAATGGGGATTAAGACTGTGAGCTTCATGTGGGACAGGGACTGTGTCCAATCTGATTATCTTGTATCTACCCCAGCGCTTAGAGCAGTCCTTAGCACATAGTAAGCGCTTAACAAATGCCATTATCATCATCATCATCATGGTGGTGAAAATGGGCAAGGAAGAGGGAGGAGGTGTTGGTGGGAAAGTTGGCAGGCAGCTCTCCCAGTCAGAGACTGGGAGGAATGGGCCCCTTAGAGTAGAGTGCTCTGCACACAGTAAGCACTCAATAAATACTAATTAAATGAATGCATGAATAAATGTGGGGCTTGAGGCGAGGCCCTCAATGGGCCTCACTTCACAACATCGCCAAGATCCGCCCTTTCCTCTCCATCCAAACTGCTACCTTGCTGGTACAATCCCTCATAATATTCCGAATGGATTATTGCATCAACCTCCTCTCCAATTACCCATCCTCCCATCTCTCCCCGCTTCAGTCTATACTTCACTCTGCTGCCCGGATTATCTTTCTACAGAAAGGCCCTGGGCACGTCACTCCCCTCCTCAAAAACCTCCAGTGGTGGCCTACCAACCTCCGTATCAAGCAAAATTCCTCCCTCTTGGTTTCAAAGCTGTCCATCCCCTGGCCCCTTCTTACCTCACCTCCCTTTTCTCCTTCTCCAGCCCAGCCCTCACACTCCGCTCCTCTGCCCCCGCTCACCTCCTCACGGTCACTCGTTCGCGCCCGTCCCGCCATCGACCCCTGGCCCGTGTCCTACTGCTGACCCGGAACGCCCTCCCTCCTCACCTCCGCCCAACTCACTCTCTTCCCCTCTTCAAAGCCCTACCGAGAGCTCACCTCCTCCGGGAGGCCTTCCCACCCTGAGCCCTCCCTTTCCCTCTGCCCCTCCTCCCCTCTCCATTGCCCCTACTCCCTCCCTCTGTTCTACCCCCTTCCCCTCCCCACAGCACTTGCGTCTATTTGTATATATTATTTATGAATCTATTTTATTAATGATATGAATATATCTATGATTCTATTGATCTATTTTGATGGTATCACTGCCTGACTACTTGTTTGGTTTTGCTGTCCGTCTGCCCCGTTTAGACTGTGAGCTCGTTGTTGGGCCGAATTGTCTGGTGCCGAATTGTCCATTCCAAGCGCTTAGTCCAGTGCTCTGCACAGAGTAAGCACTCAATAAATACGACTGAATGAATGAATGATTGGAAGGCCCCAGCTGACCTGCCTCACTCTCTTCCTTTGTTCCGGCTCTCTCTGGTCCCCTCTGTCTCCCAGGGCCAGGCAGCCCCGGTTTCCAGGAAGATGAAGGGGGCGTTTGTTTTGGGCTACGGTTTCTACGCCCTGTCCCTCCTTGCCAGCCAGCAGAGCCCCCCTACTCTCTCCTCAGTGGGAAGGGGGTCCCGCAGCCTCAGGCTGGGGGTCATTTCTGGAGCAGAGGTATTTTCCACTGCAGCAGTTCCATCCTTTAAACCACCCCCTCCCCAGACGGCCTGGGGCGACTTTGGACCTGGTAATCAAAGACTTCCAGGGAGGGGGTGGCTTCTTAAGGAGCGGAACTTTCTCCTGCCCCCCAGGGCCTGGATAATGCAATTTGCCAGGGGCAGCTAAAGTGCTTATGCCAACCTATGCGCCCACGCACACATTCTCTCTCCCTCTCTCCTTCCTCCTCCTCTCTGTCCCCCTCTCATTAGGGAGCAGTCCAGGAGATGAACACTCTATTTCCATCTCTGCCCCTGGGCTGGTTTAGGTCACCTTGGGCAAGTCACAATCTCTGCGGGACTTAGTTTCCTCAACTGAAAAATGGGGATGAGAGAGATCTGCGCTCTCCACCTCACGATGTGTGTGTGTGGTGGGGGGGGGGGAGGGGCGTTGGGAGAGTTAAATAAGGTAGTGAATAATAATAATACTAGTAATAATAATAATGGTTTTTATTAAGCGCTTACTATGTGCCAGGCACCATACTAAGCGCTGGGGTAGGTACGAGCAATTCGGGATGGACACGGTCCCTGAGGAGCAGCGTGATGTAGTGGATAGAGCACGGACCTGGGAGTCGGAAGGTCATGGGTTTTAATCCCGGCTCTACCACTTGTCTGCTGTGTGACCTTAGGCAGGTCATTTCACTTCTCTGTGCCTCAGTTATCTCATCTGTAAAATGGGGATTAAGACTGTGAGCCCCACGAGGGATAGGGACTGTGTCCAACCTGATTTGCTTGTGTCCACCCTAGCACTTAGGAAAGTGCTTGGCACATAGTAAGTGCTTAACAAATATAATAATAATAATGGTGGTATTTGTTAAATGCTTACTATGTGCCAAGCAGTGTTCTAAACGCTGGGGTAGATACGGGGTAATCAGGTTGTGCCACGTGAGGCTCACAGTCTTCATCCCCATTTTACAGATGAGGTCACTGAGGCACAGAGAAGTGAAGTGACTTGCCCAAAGTCATACAGCTGACAGGTGGCAGAGCCAGGATTAAAACCCATCACCTCTGACTCCTAAACCGGGGCTCTTTCCACTGAGCCATGCTGCTTCTTATCATCATCATTCCTGTCCCACACGGGGCTCACAGTCTAACTCCCCATTTTACCGATGAGGTAACTGAGGCCCAGAGAAGTGAAGTGACTTGCCTAAGGTCACACAGCAGACAAGTGGCAGAGTCAGGATTAGAACCCATGGCCTTCTGACTCCCAGGTCTGTGCTCTATCCACTATACCATGCTGCTTCCCTGAATGTGAATGTGAATGGCTCTGGGAAAGGGCTTCGTCGTATTGTACTTTCCTAAGCGCTTAGTATGGTGCTCTGCATAAATAATGTTGGTATTTGTTAAGCGCTTACTATGTGCAGAGCACTGTTCTAAGCGCTGGGGTAGATACAGGGTCATCAGGTTGTCCCACGTGAGGCTCACAGTTAATCCCCATTTTCCAGATGAGGTAACTGAGGCACAGAGAAGTTAAGTGACTTGCCCATAGTCACACAGCTGACAAATGGCAGAGCCAGGATTCGAACCCATGACCCATAAAGTAAGTGCTCAGATAATACCATCAAATAAATGAATGAATTAAAGAAAATCAAGTGCTTCCCCACTCTCCCTTCCCCCATCCTCCTTAGAAGCAGCATGGTGTAGTGGATAGAGCCCAGGCCTGGGAGTCAGAAGGTCATGGGTTCTAATCCCAGCTCCGCCACATCTGCTGTGGGACTTTGGGCAAGTCACTTCATTTCTCTGTGCCTCAGTTACCTCATCTGTAAAATGGAGATTAAGACTGTGAGCACCACGCAAGACAACCCTATTACCTTGTATTCATTCATTCAATAGTATTTATTGAGCGCTTACTATGTGCAGAGCACTGTACTAAGCACTTGGAATGAACAAGTCGGCAACAGCTAGAGACAGTCCCTGCCGTTTGACGGGCTTATGGTCTAATCGGGGGAGACGGACAGACGAGAACAATGGCGATAAATAGAGTTGAGGGGAAGAATATCTCGTAAAAACAATGGCAACTAAATAGAATCTAGGCGATGTACATTTCATTAACAAAATTAACAAAATAAATAGGGTAATGAAAATATATACAGTTGAGCGGTTGAGTACAGTGCTGAGGGGATGGCAAGGGAGAGGGGGAGGAGCAGAGGGAAATGGGGGGAAAGAGGGTTAAGCTGCGGAGAGGTGAAGGAGGGGTGGTAGAGGGAGTAGAAGGAGAAGGGGAGCTCAGCCTGGGAAGGCCTCTTGGAGGAGGTGAGTTTTAAATAGGGTTTTGAAGAGGGGAAGAGAATTAGTTTGGCGGAGGTGAGGAGGGCTTAGGACAGTGCTCGGCACATCACGAGCACTAAACAAATACCATAATTATTATTATTCCCTGGGCCTCGGTTCCCTCATCTGGAAAATGGGGGCGAAGACTGTGATTCCCCATGTGGGACAGAGATTGGGTCCAACCTGGTTACCTTGTACCTACCCCAGCGCTTGGAACAGGGATTGACACATAGTAAACGTTTAACAGATACCATCATTTTATGTGTGATATATGTTATATAGAGAGAGCAGCAGCGTGGCTCAGTGGAAAGAGGCCGGGCTTGGGAGTCAGAGGTCATGGGTTCGAATCCCGGCTCTGCCACTTGTCAGCTGTGTGACTGTGGGCAAGTCACTTCACTTCTCTGTGCCTCAGTTACCTCATCTGTAAAATGGGGATTAATCGTGAGCCTCACGTGGGGACAACCTGATGACCCTGTATGAATTGTACATCGCCTTGATTCTATTTAGTTGCCATTGTTTTTATGAGATGTTCTTCCCCTTGACGCTGTTTAGTGCCATTGTTCTTGTCTGTCCGTCTCCCCCGATTAGACTGTAAGCCCGTCAAACGGCAGGGACTGTCTCTATCTGTTGCCGACTTGTTCATCCCAAGCGCTTAGTACAGTGCTCTGCACATAGTAAGCGCTCAATAAATACTATTGAATATTGAATACCCCAGCGCTTAGAACAGTGCTGGGCACATAGTAAGCGCTTAACAAATACCAACATTATTATTATTTTCACCGACGGAGAGCCGAGGACCTTTTGGTCTTCGACTCCTTTTCCTCGGCTTCGACGCAGGGAGGCGCCTCGTGAATGAGCAATAGCCCTGGGCTCTGGCCTCCAAAGTGGAGCATCTCTCCCTGCTGAGGGCCTTATTTCATCTCAATCTCTGCGGAAGCCCAGGCCCCGTTTGAGTATCAGTATTAATATCATTAGTATTAATATCAGTATCCACTATTAGGCAGTGAGGCTCCCCCAGGACCGCTCCTTTCCACAGTCACTACCGTCAAGGTGATTTAAAAGGACCGCGCCTTCCTCTCGCGATGGATGATAAATGCTAAGGCAGCCCCCCGCTCCTCCCCGCCCCCTCTCCCCATCTCCCCTTTCTTTCTGCTTTTGCTATTAGGGCCTCCGTTTCAACCCATCTCCTGAATTTATACGGGAAAGTCCGATTCCACTATGATAGCTCTTTATCTTAAAAAAAAACCCAAACCAAGCGTGCTGCTACCATGTGGCCCGTGTTTATTTGAAAGTGTCGATGCCGACTTCAGGACGTATTTCTGCGGGTTGGATGGCGTGGGGCCAGCTGCTGATTAAGGTCAAGATGAGGATTATTGACTGGGTAGATGGGGATGCGTTTCCCATTCAGGCCTGGAAGAAGGGGTGGATCTGGAAGGCCCCCTCCCGTTGGACCACGGCCTTCCAAATTCACGGCCTACCACCTCTGCGTTGGACAGGGGAGGGGGGCGTCAAGTGGGAAATAGGGACAGCCGCACTCAGGCTCTGCACAGAGGAGATTTAAGTTATCTCCATCCCCCTCCCCTTTCTCCCCCTTCCCCAGCCATCCCTCTTCTCCCCCCTCTGGGGTCGGAAATTGACTCTGCTGTGGCTGTTAAGAGCTGGGGTTTCAAGGTGCCAAATCCCTCTCCCCTAAACTAAGCCCCCTCCCCATCCTCAGGTCAGCAGACCCTCCCCCTCCCGCCAGACGTTGTTTTCCTGTCCCTTCCCCCTTCCCCCCACACCCCCTGCAAGCCTCCCCTGACTCTCCAGGTTTCATTCATTCATTTCATAGAGAAGCAGCGTGGCTTAGTGGAAAGAGCCCGGGCTTGGGGGTCAGAGGACGTGGGTTCTAATTCCGCCTCTGCCGCTCCTCTGCTGTGTGACCTTGGGCAAGCCGCTTCACTGCTCTGGGCCTCAGTGACCTCATCTGGATAATGGGGATGAAGACTGTGAGCCCCACGTGGGACAACCTACTACCCCAGTGCGGAGAAGAGTGCTTGGCACTTAGTAAAGCGCTTCACAAATACCACATTTATGATCATTCATTCAATTGTACCGATTGAGTGCTAACTGTGTGGGGAGCACTGTGCTAAGCACTTCAGAAAGTCCATCAATTATTCAATCGTATTGATTGAGCACATACTGTGTGCAGAGCACTTTACTAAGCACTTCTGAAGGTACAATACAGTAATGATGAGTGACAGTCCCCGCCCACAACCGACTCACAGTCCGGGGGTGAGGTGGGGGGACAGTGGGACAAGGACTGTGTCCAACCGATTTGCTTATATCCACCCAGTGCTTAGCACAATGCCTGGCACATAGTAAGCGCTCAACAAATATCATTATTATAAACAGAACTCAATATAAATAACTAAAAGGTGCCGGGTTTAAATCGGTGCCCCGACTCCGAGAGGGGTCATAGATAGAGGGGAAATGGGCAAGGGGACCTGGGGGTGGGGAGGGGGTTGAAATGCACCCCCAGACCCCCACCCCCCAACCAGGGAAGAATGAAAGTGAAAGCCGGGTGTGATCTCAGGCTCCGAGTCCGGGCGGGCATGGGGCTGGTGGGGGGTTGGGGGGTGAAGGGTCTGCGTGAGGTTTTGTTTGTTTATCTTGAGCTTGCAGGCTGGTCCCTGCTTTGTGTCAGCCTGGAGATTTATTTTCGTTGGGGGCAGCCATTGAAGTTTCGTTCAAAGGGCTGGCTGGAAAGGCCAAAGCCCTCCGGTGGCCTTCTGCACAGGCGGGCACTTGGACGCCGGGCTCTCCCCGGCTGACTCTGCAAGCAGGCCCGGGGCCCGGCCGACCTCTGCAAAAGCCCGAGGCCTCCGTCTGCACAACGTGGAAGCCAACGTGCTGGGCTGCGCTCAGCCCCCTGATTCCTCTCTGCTTTCACACATACACTCACACACACAGACACACTCATACCACCCACACTTCCATACGCCCTTTCTCCGCTCCCTTGTCCAGACTCTTTATTTTCATGCTCTCTTCCCCCTCCTCCCTGTCTCTTCTCCCTTGCCCACTCCATACACACACACACTCACACCACCCACACTCCCATACACCCTTTGACAAAAACTCTGTGGCTCTCCTTTCTCTGCTCCCTTTCTCAAACTCATTACTGTCATGTTCTTTTCCCCCTCCTCCCTGTCTCTCTCTCTCTCCCTTGCCCACTCCCATATACACACACATCACACTCTTTCTTCCTTTCTCAAACTCTTTATTTTCATGTTCTTTTACCCCCTCCTACCTGCCTTTTCTCCCTTGTCCACTCACAGACACACACACACACACACACACACACACACACACACACACTGTCTCCCTTACTCAAACTCTTTATTTTCATGTTCTTCTCCCCCCTTCCCTATCTCTCTCTCCCTTGCCCACTCCCATAGACACACACACACTCTCTCCCATATTCAAACTCTTTATTTTCATGTTTCTTTCCCCCCTCCTTCCTTTCTCTCTTCTCTCTTACTCCCATACACACACTGCACACATTCTCTCCCTTCATCAAACTCTTTATTTTCATGCTCCCTTCCCCCTCCTCCCTGTTTGTCTCTCTCCCTTGCCCACTCCCATACACACACTCTCTCCCTTGCTCAAACTCTCTATTTTCATGTCCTTCTCCCCTTCCCCCTGTCTCTCTCCCTGGCCCACTTCCCCCCCATCCCACCCTTTCTCCCTTCCTCAAACTCCTTATTTTCATGCTCTTTTCCCCATCTCTCTCTCCCTTGCCCACTCCCCCCACATTCACACACATAAAAATCCCACCCTCTCTCCCTTTCTCAAACTTCTTATTTTCATGCCCTTCTCTCTCCCTTGCCCACTCCCCTCCAACACATTCACATATACACAAAACCCACCCTCTTTCTCCCTTCCTCAAACTCCTTATTTTTATGCCCTTCTTCCTATCTCTCTCTCCCTTGCCCACTCCCCCCCATACACACACACACACACACACACACACACAAATCCCACCCTCTTTCTCCCTTCCTCATTCTCCTTATTTTAATGCCCTTCTCCCTGTCTCTTTCCCGTGCCCACTCCCCCCCAAATCCCACCCTCTCTTTCTCTCTTTCTCAATCTCCTTATTTTCATGCCCATCTCCTTATCTCTCTCTCTCCCTTATAATGTTGGTATTTGTTAAGCGCTTACTATGTGCCGAGCACTGTTCTAAGCGCTGGGTAGACATAGGGGAAGCAGGTTGTCCCACGTGGGGCTCACAGTCTTAATCCCCATTTTACAGATGAGGGAACTGAGGCACAGAGAAATTAAGTGACTTGCCCACAGTCACACAGCCGACAAGTGGCAGAGCTGGGATTCGAATTTATGAGTCCTGATTCCAGGGCCCGTGCTCTTTCCACTGAGCCACGCTCCCTTGCCCACTCCCCCCTACACACAAATCCCACCCTCTCTTTCTCCCTTTCTCCAACTCCTCATTTTCATGCCCTTCTCCCTGTCTCTCTCCCGTGCCCACTCCCCCCCCAAATCCCACCCTCTCTTTCTCCCTTTCTCCAACTCCTCATTTTCATGCCCTTCTCCCTCTCTCTCTCCCTTGCCCACTCCCCCCTACACACACAAATCCCACCCTCTCTTTCTCCCTTTCTCCAACTCCTCATTTTCATGCCCTTCTCCCTCTCTCTCTCCCGTGCCCACTCCCCCCTACACACACAAATCCCACCCTCTCTTTCTCCCTTTCTCCAACTCCTCATTTTCATGCCCTTCTCCCTCTCTCTCTCCCTTGCCCACTCCCCCTTACACACAAATCCCACCCTCTCTTTCTCCCTCCCTCATTTTCTCCTTATTTTCACGCCCTTCTCCCCCTCCTCCCCACTCCCCACCCCCTCCATCCCCTCCCTCCCTCCCTCCCTCCCAAAGTTGACATGAGCTGAGCCCTCCTAAGCCCCCAAGGTTGGAAGGTTTGTTTTCTCCGGTGGGTTGCCCAGTTTGGGGAGGGGGTCCCCTTGTCCCCTCCCCCTCCACGTGACGGGCGGGGACATGCGCAGGACGCCCCTCCGGCGCTCAGCACATCTGCAGACTGACGTCAGCGGGCCCAGCCTCCCTCCCAAGGACCAGACCTGCCAAAATTTCGCCTCCTGCGAGTCTCCCGCCGCCGCCGCCGCCGCTGCTGCTGCTCCTGCAAGCTCTCAACTTTGGCCGGAGGCCGGCATTGAGATTTGGGCTACTCCAACAAACTTTGCTGTGCCCTTTCCTCTCTTGGCTGCCTTTTTTCCCCCCTTTCCCCCCCCCCCCCCCTTGAAGCCTCTGGATGCCCTCCTCACGTGGCCCTGGCCCACACCAGCCAGGAGCCAGCCCTCCTAACAGAGAGCACCCCCAATAAGTCTCTTTTCTTTCCTTTCTTCCCTCATTTCTTTTTCTTCCCCTCCCCTTTTCCTCCTTTTTTTAAAGGGGGGAGAGAGACAGAGTTTAGCACAGACAACAATCTCAGGGTGAGGAGCCTGTCCTCCCAAGAGAGAGCACCCCCAATAAATCTCTTTTCCTTCCTTTCTTCCCTCATTTCTTTTTTTTTCCCTCCCCTTCTTTTTTTTTTTTTAAAGGGGGAAGAGAGAGTTTAGCACAGACAACAATCTCAGGGTGAGGAGCCTCCCCTCCTAAGAGAGAGCACCCCCAATAAGTCTCTTTTCCTTCCTTTCTTCCCTCATTTCTTTTTTCCCCTCCCCTTCTCCTTTTTTTTTTTTTTTGAAGGGGAGAGAGAGAGAGAGTTTAGCACAGACAACAATCTCAGGGTGAGGAGCCTGCCCTCCTAAGAGAGAGCACCTCTCCCACCCCCCCAATAAGTCTCTTTTCCTTCCTTCCCTCATTTCTTTTTTTTCCCCTCCCCTTCTCCTTTTTTCTTAGGGGGGAGAGAGAGAGAGTTTAACACAGGCAACAATCTCAGGGTGAAGAGTCTGCCCTCCTAAGAGAGAGCACCTCTCCCACCCCCCAATAAGTCTCTTTTCCTTCCTTTCTTCCATTTCTTTTTTTTCCCCTCCCCTTCTTTTTTCTTAAAGGGGGGAGAGAGTTTAGCACAGACAACAATCTCAGGGTGAGGAGCCTGCCCTCCTAAGAGAGAGCACCTCTCCCACCCCCAATAAGTCTCTTTTCCTTCCTTTCTTCCCTCATTTCTTTCCTCCCCCCCTTCTTCTCCTTTCTTTTTTCTTTTTTTTTTTTAAAGGGGAGAGAGAGAGAGTTTAGCACAGACAATAATCTCAGGGTGATAGACTGGGGCAATTGAAGGCCTGCCAAACCAGACCTTGCCTTCATTAGCCTCTCATTCCCTCCCCCCCTTTTTAGCCGGGCTAGAGGATTTTATTCTGGTTGCAGAATAACTCCGGTGTGGCTTTGCAAAGGGGAAGGTGGGGGGGAACACACAAAAAAACCAAAACCAACCACAGGAGAGAGGAAAAAGAACACTTGAATCGACCGTGCCATCCGTATTCCTTGAAACTTTTAATTTGAAGATGAAAACGGTAAGGAAGACTTCACGATATTCAATGAAACTTTCCTTTTTTTCACCCTCCCCTCCCTCCTTGTGCTCAGAACGCGTAGACAGACCTTTCCCGGGTGTGTTTTGTGTGTGTGTTGTCTGTTTTTTCTGTGTATTTTAAAAGCAACGGGCGATTGACCGAATTCATTTTTACAGCCAGAAAAGCTTTCTGTCTCCGAGCTAGCTAAGGTTGGAGAGGGGGAGATCTGGGGTGTGCTCCTGTCCTGGGATGCGAGTTATTATCCTGATATTACCGTCGTCTCTTTTTAAAGCGATTTTTGGAGTCTTTTGATGAAACCCCAGGAAAGGGAAAAAAAAATAACACGCAAAAGAGCATGGGATGGCTTTTCTGCTGGGTTGGTGGGGGGGGGTTATTATTTTTTTTTGCAGAAAAATCTCCAGCTTTTTCTAATTGCATGTCAGGGTGGACTTGAGGAGTCAGACAAGTGCATATTTTATGTCTGGGCATGCTGTAGGATATGTTAAGCTCTTAATAGGCTAATCAGGGCGAGGGGAGCGTGTGTTTCCGATTTATTTCTGACCGCTTGGGACGGGCGCGACTCCCTAACCTCGCCGAGGGGGGTGTGGGGTGTGTGAGTCTGTGTGTGTCTGTGTGTTGTGTACGGCATCGAGTTCAAAAGGACTTTTCCGCCCCTCACCTCCCCCTCCTCCTCCTCCTCTTCGTCTTTCGGGGTTTTATTGGAAATCTGCCTCCTGATGAAGTGTGTGTACGAAGCCTGCCTCTCTCGATTTCTTGCACTGTTGTATACATATAGAGAGTGTATATGTGCAGATTGCATGCACATGCATGAACTCTATATTTGCACAGTGCATGCACATGCATGTAGTGTATATATGCATAGTGCACGCGCATGCATGTAGTATACATGTGCACATGGCATGCACAGGCATGTACTCTACGCGTAGTGCATGCATATAGCATATACACACATAATAATAATAATAATAATGTTGGTATTTGTTAAGCGCTTACTATGTGCCGAGCACTGTTCTAAGCGCCGGGGTAGACACAGGGGAATCAGGTTGTCCCACGTGGGGCTCACAGTCTTAATCCCCATTTTACAGATGAGGGAACCGAGGCACAGAGGAGTTAAGTGACTTGCCCACAGTCACACAGCTGACAAGTGGCAGAGCTGGGATTCGAACTCATGAGCCCTGACTCCAAAGCCCGTGCTCTTTCCAATGAGCCACGCTGCTTCTCTATGTGCATGTAGCATGCACATATGCACATGGCATGCACATACCTGTATCGTGTGCATATTGTTTGCACATGCCTATAGTATAGATGCATATCGCATGCACAGGCCTATAGTATAGATGTATATTGTATGCACATGCTTATGGTATAGGTGCATATTGCACAGGCATGCATATAGTATATATATGCATATGGCACACACATGCATGTAGTATATATATATGCATATGGCACGCACCTGCTTGTAGTATACAGTGGAAAGAACACGGGCTTGGGAGTTAGAGGACGTGGGTTCTAATCCCGGCTCCCCCACTTGTCCGCTCTGTGTGACCTTGGGCAACTCATTTCTTCTCTGGGCCTCAGTGTAAAATGGGGATTAAAAGTGTGAGCCCCACGTGGAGCAACCTGATAACCTTGTATCTACCCCAGCACTTAGAACAGTGCTCAAGTGCTTAATAAATACCATGATTATTGTTATTATGCGTATCGCATGAACATGTATGTATTAGATGCACATTGCATGCACGTGTATATAGTATATGTGCATATTGCTTGCACATATATAGTGATATATATGATTAGACTGTAGGCCTGTCAGTGGGCAGGGACTGTCTCTATCTGTTGCCGATTTGTCCATTCCAAGCGCTTAGTACAGTGCTCTGCACATAGTAAGCGCTCAATAAATACTATTGAATGAATGAATATTTGTATGCATATATATATATATATTTTGCACGCACATATTGGTATCTGTGCATATAATATACGTGGCTATGTGTGTGCTGCTTAGACCCTTGTTTTTATTTGAGCTGCCGGTGCAACGCGTTTGGGCTCCAAGCCAACTGTCTGGGTCACACGCGTTTTATCCAAATAGATTTAGCGCTGCTGTCTGGAAAGGAGCTTGCCTGAATGGTAACTTTTAGGATCAACTCCCCCCCCGACCCGCTCAACGCGCCCCTCTATGTCCCGGGGGGGCCGGCGGGGGGAATTTATTTATTTTTATTTGTGATTTGCAAGGCCAGGGGTGTGATCTCCAGCACTGGCCTTTTCCCCCCTTTGGGTTTTTGGGGGGCCGCCCCGGGGCGGGAGGGACACCTCTGAGCCCCCACACCTGCAGCCCTTCCACCTGGTCAGCTGGTGACTTGATTTTAGGAGGGAAGGTGTCTCTGGCCTCCCCCATTTCCGCTCAGGGCTGGGTTTCTGGGTTGAACCCCCTTTCCCCCCAGGGGTGGGCATTTCTAGTGCCAGGGCTTGGAGACACCGGGGGGCTTCCGTGGGCTAAGGTGGGCAGCCCCAGGGGCCCGGCCTCGTCAGAGTACGGCCTCCCGCAGGTCTCTGTCCACCCCGTCCGTCTCTTCTGTCCGGCCGTCTGTCCGGCTCTGCTGGCGGCCGTCCCTCTGTCCTGTCTGGCTGTGCCGGCCGCCTCTCTGTCCTGTCTGCCCGTCTCGTCCAGCTGTGCGGGCAGCTGACCGGGTGCCTGGCTGGCCCTGCGCGGGTCTGTCTGTCCGCCCGGCTGGCCCTGCATCCGTCTGCCCGTCCGTCTGTCCGGCTTGGCGGGCGGCTTTCCGTCCGACCGAGTCTGCGGGCGGCTGCCCCTCTGTCCAGTCTGGATCTGCCCCTGTCTGTCTGCCCGCCCGGCTGGCCCTGCGTCTGTCTGCCCATCTGTCCGGCTTGGCGGGCGGCTGTCCATCTGTCTTGTCTGGGTCTCCCTTTGCCCGTCTGTCCGCCCGCCCGGCTGGCTCTGCGTCTGTCCGGCCGGCCGTCAGGCTCAGCGGGCGACTGTCCATCCGACCGAATGAGTCTGCGGGCGGCCGTCGGTCCGTCTGTATCTGTGGGTGGCTGTCTCCGTCTGGGTCTGTGGCTGTCTGTCTGGCTGGCGGGGTTTGCGGGCAGCCGTCCATCTGTCTGGCAGGCTCTGCCGGCGGCCGTCCGTCCATCTGGCTGCGGCTGCCCTGCCGTACGTCTCCGTGTACTCTGACATTTCCGCCATCTGTAATGTATTTCACTGTCTAGCTTCCCCCCCAAACACTCAACTCCTTGCGGGCAGGGATTGTTTCTGTCAACCCCGCTGCCCTGTCCTCTGCCAAGCGCTTAGTACAGTGTTCTGCACGCAGCAAGCACTCAACGCCATGGATGGGAGGTGTGTGTCCGGGTGGGCGGGCGCCTGCGGGTCTGCGTGTATCTGGGTCGGCGTGTGTCTCTCGGGGCCCGCTTGCGTCGATGTTTGGGTCCGCCCGTGTCTCCGAGCCAGCTTGGGTCTGGCTCTGCTGGTGTCCGGGTGGGCGTGGGTGCGAGAGAGCACGCGTGCTGTCACGGCCGTTTTACGGCAAGGCTTCTGTGAATCGCCCCCTGGAAGGGCAGTGTCCCCCGTGGGCAGCTTGGGGCTGGATTTCTAGGACCCCGTGCGTGTTTCTCGTGATGCAGTCGCTCCCTCTTTGGCTCCTGGTTGATAGAAGCCCGGCAGCCCGGCCCCTTGCAGTCGGAAATGGAGTGTGTGCTGGAGGTGTTTTCTCACTGAACAAACGACCCAGGAGGAGGAGGAGGAGGAGGAGGAAGCAGAGGCCGTGGCAGCTTTGGGAACTGGGTGCCTTAAGGAGGTGCCACCCCCCTCCACCTCCCACCCACAGACTTTTCAAGAGAGGCATGCCTATGATGATCACTGTGGCATTGGTTAAGTGTTGACTATGTGCCAGGCACTGTACTAAGCGCGGGGGTGGATAAGAGCAAATAAGGTTGGACATAGTCCCTGGCCCGCATGGGGCTCACAGTCCTATTCCCCTTTTTACAGATGAGGTTCGGTGCTCAGTACAGAGCTCTGCACACAGTAAGCGCCCAATAAATACGAATGATTGAATGAGGTAACTGAGGCAAGAAATGAAGTGACTTGTCACACGGCAGATGAGTCACAGGGCTGGGATTAGAACCCAGGACCTTCTGAATCGCAGGCCCATTTAGGGTAAATACACATACTTATGCATAGGCATGTACAAAAACCCAAATGTAGACATACGTTCACGTACATGTATGTGCCTGGAGATCCGGCCACACAAACCCAGATAGATTCATGTACAAATTCCCTTGGCCATACGTAAATCTGTCCACAGAAACTCATGTATCCGTTTTACAGTTGCGAACACATCTGTAAACACGTCTGTGCCCAAATCGATCAGTGGCGTTTATTGAGTACTTACTCTGTGCAGACCACTGTACTGAGAGCTATTGGCAGAGTACAGCACAGCAGAGTTGGTGGACACCTTCCCTGACCAGAAGGAGCAAATACTCCATCAGTACGTGCCCATAAATGCGTGCATAGACAGTTCCACAAACACAAATCCGGCCCGACACACTTGAGTTCCTACGGATCTACCCTGATGCACGCGCGTACCCAAATACCTCCACGTACCTCGCTCTGGTGCATCCGACAGAAGAACCAGACAAGGGGTTGCAGGAGAGCGGCAACTTCTGAATGTTTCGAGACTTAAACGTGACTGAATTTGGGGAGCTGTGCTCTTGCCCAGACATAGTGCTTGGGAGAGGGTGGGAGGAGGAGGAGCGCGTGCTTTGTTCTGTCCGACATCAGTCAATCAGTGGTATTTATTGAGCGCTTTCTGTGCGTGGAGGACTGTATTAAGTCCTTGCGAGAGTGCAGTGCGACAGAATATCTGACACGCTGGCTACACGCTAATAATTCAGCGGGGGAAGTCAGAACGTGGTCCGCACGTGAGTGGCGCGGTCGTAAACATCGAAGAGAGGCTCGGCGGGCAGTGGTCGATCAACGTAAATGCCCACGGGCAAGGCCGTCGGGTTTGGGGGCGACGATTAGCCGGCGGGCATCTGAGTGGAAGAGCAGCGAACCCAGGGATGGTCAGTCGGTCCTCTTTAAAGGAGTGGCCCCTCTAAATCAGTGCTGAGTAGTTAGTAAGCTCCTAGTAGTGAGTGCCCAGAGCTTAGTGCCGGGTGCTTTTTTTTAATGGGATGTGTGAAGCGCTTACTATGTGGCAAGCCTTGTTCCATGCGCTGGGATAGATCCAGATCGATCAGATTGGACACGGTCCCTGTCCCAAACGGGGCTCACAGTCTGAGTAGGACGGAGAAGAGGTATCGAATCCCCGTTTTACAATGGAGGAGGAAGACACAGAGAAGTGAAGTGATTTGCCCAAGGTCACACGGCAGACCGTCAGTCATTGGTTTCTGATGGTAGTGATCCTGCCTCCTAACGCTATTGCTCTCCTGACTGTAGGCTCCTCGTGGGCAAGGAACGTGTCTGTTTATTGTTATATTGTACTCTTCCAACATCTTAGTACAGTGCTCTGCACACAGTAAGCGCTCAGTAAATACGATCGAATGAATATCGTATTTTCCCAAGCGCTCGACCCTGGACTCTGAGCACAACAGGTGCTCAGCTAATCCTATCGATTGAATTCGGATTGCTGGTCCTGAAATCCGTAGATTTGCAGTGTCCTGGATTTCCAGCCCCCAGTGAGGACTCCCTAGCCAACTTTAATCTGTTTCTTGCCCCCAAGTTTCTGCAACTCGTGATCTTACGAATGGAGCGAGCCAGACAGAAAGTCCTTTTAGGCTATGGAAATGCCAATAAAAAAGAAGAGGAGTTCAGATTGGAAGCTCTTCGAGGGTGGAAAATGTGTTTCTTGCTCCTGCTAAACTCACCCAAGGTCCCGGTACACGGTGATTTGTGCTCAGCCCTCGAGGTAGAGCACTAATTGGGCAGTGAACATCCGGGAGGATATTGACGTAGCATCAGGTCCTTTTTCTGCGCAAATTCCCAGAAGTCGATCAGAGTTGTGGAGGCAGGTACTGGAGTGGAAGGACAATGAGGAAACCCAGTTTCTGTTCCCTGCCCTGCTTCCAACTCCGTCTTTTGGCCGGTCAGATCCCTTGACCTCATTGATCTAATTTTGGGGCCTTGGTGTTCGCTCCTGGGCAAGGTGGGAGAAAGCTCCGCTTGCCGCTCTCTGACTCCCAGAGTACAAGTGAAGCGTCGGAAAGGAAGGGCCTTGCCGGTTTGAGGTAATAATAGTAATGATGATGGTATTTGTTAAGTGCTTACTATGTGCCAAGCACTGTTCTAAGCGCTGGGGGAGATGCAAGGTAATCATGTTGTCCCAGGTGGGGCTCACAGTCTTTAATCCCCATTTTACAAATGAGGTAACTGAGGCACGGAGAAGTGAAGTTACTTGCCCAGAGTCACACAGCTGACAGGTGGCGGAGCCGGGATTAGAACCCACGACCGCTGACTCCTAAGCCTGGGCTCTTTCCACTGAGCCACGCTGCTTAGTAGTGTTGGTATTTGTTAAGCGCTTACTCTGTGCAGAGCACTGTTCTAAGCGCTGGGGTAGAGACAGGGTCATCAGGTTGTCCCTCAAGGGGCTCACAGTCTTCATCCCCATTTTACAGATGAGGTAACTGAGGCCCGGAGAAGTGAAGTGACTTGCCCAAAGTCACACAGCTGACAAGTGGCAGAGCCGGGATTAGAACCCATGACCTCTGACTCCCAAGCCAGGGCTCTTTCCTCTGAGCCACGCTGCTTCTCAGTATAGACACATTCCCTGCTCACAACAGGCAGTCTAGAAGGGGAGACAAATATTGGTATAGATATGTCCATACGTATAATGATGGTATTTGTTAAGCACTTACTATGTGCCAGGCACTGTACTAAGCGCTGGGGCAGAAACAAGCAAATTGGGTGGGACGCAGTCCCTGTCCCAGGTAGGGCTCACAGTCTCCATCTCCATTTTACAGATGAGGGAACTGAGTCCCAGAGAAGTGAAGTGACTCACCCAAGGTCACACAGCAGACAAGTGTCGGAGCCAGGTTTAGAACCCATGACCTTCTGACTTCCAGGCTTGTGCTCTATCCAAGTACCCTGGGGGTGGGAAAGGGGATGAATAAAGGGAGCAATTGAGGGCAACGTAGAAGGGAGAGGGAGAAGAGGAAAGGAGACTCCCCCTAAAAGTGGGAATGTTGCCTTCCGCTGGGCCCTTGAGATTCAAAATCATACCCGGTGTTTTCACCCAACTCTTTAGCTGGGAACATGTTTAACCACTCTGTTCTATTTATACTTTTCCAAGCGCTCAGTACAGTGACCCGCCCATGCAAGTGCTCTGTTAAATACCACGGATGATGATGAAATAGCCCGATTGTTTCCTGGGTCCTTAGTGATTTGGATTCAGCCCACTCCTTTGCCCAAGGCTCTCCGGGAGAGTAAAGATGGCTCCTCTCAAGCTCCCCCCCTTCTCTGTTGGCGACCATTGCCCTTCTGAAAGTATCGCGCCGGTTCCCGGTCTTCTGTTTAGTCTGGCAGATGTTTATTTGGACTCTGAAGAACAGCAGCGATCAAATTCAATTACCAGGTTATTTTTGAGTTGGCGGCATGGCCTAGCAGATAATTAATGTGGGGATTTGTTAAGTGCTTACTATGTGCCAAGCACTGTTCTAAGCCCTGGGGCAGATGCAAGGTAATCAGGTTGGCCCACGTGGGGCTCACAGCCTTAATCCCTGTTTTGCAGATGAGAGAAGTTAAGTGGCTTGCCCAAGGTCACACAGCAGACAAGTGGCGGAGCCGGGTTTAGAACCCACGCCCTCTGACTCCCAAGCCTGCGCTCTTTCCACCAGGCCATGCTGCTTTCAGAAGGACCTGGGTTCTAGTCCCAGATCCGGCTCATGTCGGCTGTGTGACCTTGGGCAAGTCACATCACTTCTCTGGGCCTCAGCCACCTCGTGTGTAAAATGGGGATTAAGACTGTGAGCCCCATGTGGGACAGGGACTGTGTCCAACCTGATTACCTTTCATCAACCCCAGCGCTTCGAACAGTGCCTGGCACATAGTAAGTGCTTAACAAATACCATAAAAAACAAAAGAAAACAAAACAGGTCAAAGAGAAGTCCGCGGGTTGCACCTCCTGGTTGGCCACGGGGAAAGGACCTCGTTGGAACTCATCTCTTTTCATCCCCTAGGTAAAGAAATGGCCCAATGTCGGTAACTCGCCAGCCTAATGTCTTAGCGGTCAGAATTTCTCCACGACGCGACTCCCGACTCCATATTGGCTCAAGAAAATGAATCTGCATGTAGAGGAGCGCGTAGGGGGTCGGACCCGAGGACCCGTTCCGGAGGGGGACCTCTAATCGTCTTGCGGGAGCCCGAGGGACTGGTATGGTGCGATCCCGGAGCGGTGTTACCTGTCCAGCCCGCAGGTCACCCTCCTGAAGAGGAAAACAGAAGAATCTTCCCGCTTCTCTAAATGATGGAAATTCTGTGGACGACGTGGACCTGGATTTTGAGCCTCGCCATGGCTGTGTCGGAGCTCCACAGCGACAACCGGCTCTCGTATCGCTCTCAAGGTAGGATTCCCGCGGGCCCAGCTGAACGGGCCCGGCGGGACGATTGGCAGGGCTCCTCTCCCGCGGAGCCGGGGAGCGAGACGGGGCCGACCTCGCCGGACGTCCGGTCTGAGTGCCCCCCGTGAGACACTGGGTGCGGTCAGATCCCTGGACCCGGGCTCTCCTCTAAAGAGCCCACCCGTGGGCTGCGTCTGGCCCGCCATCTCCGGGGGTGAGCACCCTGGGATCTAGCCGGGGCTCCGGGCACACTTTTCAAACACAACGGGGGACACGGGTCTCGGGCTTGGGTCCCGCCCTGCCCTCCGTCCCTCCCCCGGCCGGACAGCCGGACCCCAGGGTCACCCGCAGCCAGGGCCGGGGGAGCGGAGGGCACGGGGACACCGCCGAGGTTGGGTCTTGGCCTCGGGAAACTGCTTGGGTTGGCCGCAGCTGCCCCAGGCCCTCTGGGCACCTGAGGGGTGGCTCTAGCGGAGAACTTTAGGACAGCGCTTAGTGAGCGCTCAATAAATGCGATTGAATGAATGAATGAATGAACCTTAAACCTTGCTCTGGGAGGAGGAGGAGGGGGTAGCTCCCCGCCTGATTGGGGGAGGGACCGGGCAGCCTCTTGTTTCCTATCAGAGACAGAGTCTTGCTGCTTTACAGGGAATTTTTTCCCCCGTTCCCATCTGTCCCTTCCTCCCTCTGCCCGTCCTCCCCTCCCCAACCTGCTCCCCAAGAGGGTCTCTGCCCCGCTCCTGGGGTCGGCCAGACTTTGGCCATCTCGGGTTTCTGCTGCCTTGCAGGGTGGCTGGAGGGTGGCAGATCTGAGGAGGGTCTCTAGTGGATGAGAGAGAGTGTGCGGCCCCCCTCCTGAACACGCCTGGGGTCCCTCCGGCCACTTGGGCCCGGAGCTGGGATCGTCTCACATTGGACGTTGGGGGCTGGGCCCAGCCTCCTCCACCGGACTCGTCAGCGGACTGTTTCCTTTCTCCTCCTTGGGAGTGGCAATCTCAGGGTTCCCCTGGCATCTCAAGGTGCCCTCTTGCCAGCGGTTATTTCTTTGGCTCGAGGAGGTGCCAGGCAGACACACCCACCAGCAGTCAGGGGCAAAAGGGCCCAACAGGCTACCAGATCCGAAGGCTTGTCCCCTACCCCCACTGTGCGGGCCTATGCTTCCCTCCCCGCCCTTCAACTAGGAGGACTTCTTGCTTAAGGAAAGGGTAGGAGAAAGAGCCAAGTTCTGCTGTGCCCCAGGCTCTGCCAGTGAATCACCTTGGGCTGCTTGTATGCAGAGAGGATGATAGGGGTTCTGACCATCGGGTCCAGGAGCCGAGAGCCCACCAAGTAGGTACTGCCCCCGGGAGTCCATCCAAGGAGTCCTGGGGAGGGGTGCAGGGTGGGGAGATGTTCCCCTTACGCAGAAAATTCCCCGGGACCTGAGCCAGAAGAACCGGGGAGCCCCCGCAGTGGGGGAGATGGGTGGAAAATGAGGGAAATGGTGGGAACCATTGAGTTGGGGACCTGGTCTGGGCTGCCGGGCTGGGCTACCGAATTTTGGTTCGGGGCTACCTCGGCCTCGCCCAGTTTTGGAAAGGGTCGGACCCTCAGTTCCGCATCTGCGGCGTCTCGATGCCGAGCTGGGCCCAGAAATTAAATAGATTAGATCCTCTCGCACTGGGGAAGTGAATCTGATATCAGACATTTAAACCTCCAGAGCTGGGCTCCCGCTTTCAACTTCCCTGCTTCCCTCGGGTTCCAGCTAGCCAAAGTCTTTGGTTTTCTCACCGCCGCGCGGTGATCCGGAGGCGGATCGGGGATTGGATGTCACCGCCATGGTGGAGCTTTGTCTGGCTGTTGCTTTGCTCGGTTAAATTGTCTTCTCTTTCTTGCCCGCTTCCCGGACTGGCTCTTCCTTGGGATGGCAAAGAGGAATTCCTGTCTTACCTTGAACACTACCAGCTCACCATCCCCATCAGGGTGGATCAGAACGGAGCCTTCCTCAGCTTTACTGTGAAAAGTGACAGACACTCACGGAGAAGACGGAGTATGGGCATGTCCGACCAATCCCAGGCAGTCTCTAAATTATTTTTTAAACTTTCAGCCTATGGCAAGCACTTTCACTTGAACCTGACTCTCAACACCGATTTAGTTTCCAAACATTTCACAGTTGAATACTGGGGGAAAGACGGACCTCAGTGGAAACATGATTTTTTAGACAACTGCCATTATACCGGATACTTACAAGATCAGCATAGCACGACCAAGGTGGCCTTGAGCAACTGCAATGGGCTGGTAAGTACTCATCCTTATAGTGCTTATACTTTAAAAAAAGAAAAAAGCTAGAGCTATCCCATTCCAATCAATCAATTGTATCTACTGTAACAGCACGGTCTAGTGGAAAGGGCCTGGGAGTCCGAAGACGTGGGTTCTGATCCTGACTCTGCTACACGCCTGCTGTGCGGCCATTTGTATATATTTTATCATTTGTATATATTTTTATTATCCTATTTATTTTGTTAATGAGATGTCCATCCCCTTGATTCTATTTATTGCTATTGTTTTTGTCTGTCTCCCCCGATTAGACTGAAAGCCCGTCATTGGGCAGGGATTGTCTCTATCTGTTGCCGAATTGTACGTTCCAAGCGCTTAGTACAGTGCTCTGCACATAGTAAGCGCTCAATAGGTACTATTGAATGAACTTTGGGCAAGTCCCGTAACTTCTCTAGAGCTCAGTGACCTCATCTGTGAAGTGGGGATTAAGACTGTGAGCCCCATGTGGGACAGGGACTGTGTCCAACCTGATTACTTTGTATCTACCCCAGAGCTTGGAAGAGAGCTTGGCACATAGTAAGCACTTAACAAACATCCCAATAATAATAATCTTTATTATTATTATTGAGCATTTACTTTATGCAAAGAACAGTAAACTTGGGAGAGTACAATATAACAGACACCTTTCCTGGCCACAAAGAGCTTATCATAATCCTCATCTTTTAGTCCTCTTTTACAATTGTGCCATTGAATGTTAATGCGGGTTTTACTTTGTGTCCTCTCTATGGCTGCAAAGTTTACTTGGGCTTAACAGTAGTAATAATAATAATGATGGTATTTGTCAAGTGCTTAATATGTGCCAAGCACTGTTCTAAGTGCTGGAGTAGACATAAGGTAATCAGGTTGTCCCACATGGGGCTCCCGGTCTTAATCCCCATTTTACAAATGAGGTCACTGAGGCACTGAGAAGTTAAGCGGTTTGCCCAAAGTCACCCAGCGGCAAGTGGTGGAGCTAGAATTAGAACCCACGTCCTCTGACTCCCAAGCCTGTGCTCTTTCCACTAAGCCACACCGCTTCTCTATAATAATAATAATGATGGCATTTGTTAAGCACTTACTGTGCGTCAAGTACCATTTAAAGTGCTGGGGTAGATACAAGTTACGTAGGACATGTGGCCCACTTGGGGCTCACGGTCTAAATAGGAGGGAGAACAGGTGATGAAGCCTCAATTTACAGTTGAGGAAACTGAGTCACGGAGAAGTTAAGTGACTTGCCCCAGGTCACACAGCAGGCAAGTGGTAGAACTGGGATTAGAACCCAGGTCCTCTGCCTCCCAGGCCTGTGCTCTTTCCACTAGGCCAAGCTCCTTCCCACTTCTATCTAAGTGAGTTAGTTGTGGTTTACATGAAACACTTCCAAGTGTTCCACTTCCACACTATGTGCTCAGCACATAGTAAGGGCTAAACAAATACCAACATTATCATTATTATTATTATTCCTATGTGCTGAGCCCTGGGGTGGATACAAAATCATCAAGTTAGTCAGAGTTCCCGTCCCACAAGGGATTCCCAGTCTTACGGGAAGTGGGAGAACTGGGGTCGGATCTCGATTTTACAGATAAGGAAGCCATGGCCCACGGAAGTTCAGAGTTGGAAACAGCAAGAGCAGAGACATTTTGAAAAGAGAATTGGGAAAGATCCCAGCTCTTTCCCTTCTTTGAAAGTATTTCGACTGACTGTCAATCTAGCATAGATAATGGCGGCTCTGTTTAGCATAGATAATGACTACTCTAGGTACCTTTTTGCTTCTAAGGAGGTCAAAGGTAACACTTGAAAATGAAGTACTGCATTTACATATGCGCATAGAAACTCACTAAACAGAGTTTCCTTTTTAAGTGGTAACACAAATCCTCTCGGGACCAGGAATGACAGCTTTTAAATTGAGTTTTTTGTAGAGTGCCTTTGTGAACGCAGTACTTTGATTCGCAGAGGAAGCAAAGTCATGTGCATTGGTGTGTTCTCAAAATCCAAAATAATTATCCAAAGCAATAATCAAGAAGACAAAGAAACACACCAACTAGAATTGCATGTTCAGCGGCAGGGCAAAATCTGGCTGGGCCGATAATGATTTTAAATAAGGTGTTTTTTATTGTCTTGATGATGGTTCTTAAAATATTGTTAGAGACACTTCCTGTGTATTTTGAGAACACACTTAATGCACTTGATTTTGTTTCTCATGGGAAACTAGAATTGGTTTAGCACTCCGACCCTATTGTCTCGGAAGCTTTGGGCACGGAGCCTTTCTACCGACTCCGTTGTAGTGTACAATTCTGAGCGCTCAGTACAGCTCTCTGCACCCAGTGAGGGCTCAGTAATACCATTCATCAGTTGATGTAACAGATCTCGGGGTTCACTACTGATAGCTGCCCTTGTGGGAAAATAATTCAGGCCGCCAATTTCACCCATCACAGAGGGAAGAGCTCTTAGAGAAGCAGCGTGGCTCAGTGGAAAGAGCCTGGGCTTGGGAGTCAGAGGTCATGGGTTCGAATCCTGGCTCTGCCACTTGTCAGCTGTGTGACTGTGGGCAAGTCACTTCACTTCTCTGGGCCTCAGTTACCTCATCTGTAAAATGGGAATGAAGACTGTGAGCCTCACGTGGGACAACCTGATGACCCTGTATCTACCCCAACACTTAGAACAGTGCTCTGTATATAGTAAGCACTTAACAAATACCAACATTATTATTGAGAGCTCAAGGGTGAGGCCATTTCTGCCTTCTGGTCTTTGGGGAACTGTGACGCTCAATCAGTCGATAGTATTTATTGACCGCTTACCTTGTGCAGAGCATTATACTAAGCAGTAGAGTATGGTAGAGTATGACAGCACAATATAAAAGACACAACCCCTGCCCATAATGAGCTTACAGTTTAGAGGGATGACATTTGTTAAGCCGTACTCCGTGCTAAGCACTGAGGTAGACACAAAATACTCAGGTCTGACAGTCTCTGTCTCACCTGAGGCTCACAGTCTGAGGGGCAAATGTGGTCGCTTCGATCGTTAACAGAAGGCCCGGCTCTTTAATAATAATAATAATAATAATAATAATGGTATTTGTTAAGCCCTTACTATGTGCAAAGCACTGTTCTGTGCACTTGGGAGGATACAAGGTGATCAGGTTGTCCCACGAGGAGCTCACAGTCTTAATCCCCATTTTACAAATGGGGTAACTGAGGCACAGAGAAGTTAAGTGGCCTGCCCAAAGTCACACAGCTGACAAGTGGCGGAGCTGGGATTTGAACCCATGACCTCTGACTCCCAAGCCCGGGCTCTTTCCACTGAGCCACACTGCTTCTCTGCTTCTCTTTACAGTCCATGGCTTCCGTGTTTCTACGATGAATTGGACGATCATCCACACCCAGATTAATAATAATGTATTTGTTAAGCGCTTACTATGTGCCGAGCACTGTTCTAGCAACCAGCCTTCAGTTGGCCAGACTTTGGGTTGTCCCTTTTCAGGGAAAACCCAGGGGAGGGTTAGCTGACCCGGTCCTCTGTGGCAAAGTTCTCTTTCCTTAGTTGATAGGGCACCGCTGCTTGGAGCCAGTTGAGGCTTATCGTTAAAATGTCTAAACCACTATTGATAATAATAATAATGATTACTTGTGAAGTGCTTCCGATGTGCCAAATACTGTTCTCAGCGCTGGGGCTGATACAAGTCAATCAGGTTGAACACAGTCCCGGTGTCCCTGTCCCTCATGGGGCTCATACTCTTAATCCCCATTTTACAGATGAGGTAACTGAGGCCCAGAGTATTCATTCATTCTTTCAATAGTATTTATTGAGCATTACTAGGTGCAGAGCACTGTACTAAGCGCTTGGGATGAACAAGTCGGCAACAGATAGAGACAGTCCCTGCCGTTTGACGGGCTTACAGTCTAATCGGGGGAGATGGACAGACAAGAACGATGGCAATAAATAGTGTCAAGGGGAAGAACATCTCGTAAAAACAATGGCAACTAAATAGAATCAAGGCGAAAATAGAGTAATGAAGTGACTTATCTGAGTTCCCACAACAGGCAAGTGGCGGAGCTGGATTAGAACCCAGGTCCTTCTGACTGCCAGGACCGTGCTCTATCCCCTAAGCGACACTGCTTCTCTATTGAGTGAGCAGCCACAGTGTAGAGAGCGCCATGCTGGTGGTCTACTGGGTGCGCAGTGCTTTTTTAGAAGTGTACTGGTGCAGAACACTGCGCTGACCCTCACTCTGTGTACTTGCTGGGGGCAGTGCAGGATCACTACCCTATTTATTTTGTTAATGAAAATAACATTTTCACCTTGATTCTATTTATTTGCAATTGTTTTAATGAGATGTTCATCCCCTTGATTCTATTTATTGCTATTGTTCTTGTCTGTCCGTCTCCCCCGATTAGACTGTAGGCCTGTCAAAGGACAGGGACTGTCTCTATCTGTTACCCATTTGTACATTCCAAGCGCTTAGTACAGTGCTCTGCACATAGTAAGCGTTCAATAAATACTATTGAATGAATTAATGAATCCCCTCAGTTCTGTTGAAGGGATTATATTCTTGATGCCCCCTGCGTTATGGAAAACCTCGTGTTTTAGTACACATGACTGCACATGACCATTTCTTCCCAGATCGCTCCGCTGTCGTTCCAGACGGATGCGTATTGTCGGAAGAACGATCCTTAGTTTCCCAACGACATTCTGTCCAACGTGTGCAATGAAAAGGCAGGTTATGGAGGACCCGGGCATCCTGGGTGCCTGGGTAACCTTGAAGAGAAGTAGAGCACAGGATCTGCCTCTCGTCTGCTGTGTGACTTTGGGCAAGTTACTTCACTTCTCTGTGCCTCAGTTACTTCATCTTTAAAATGAGGATTATGACTGTAAGCCCCGTGTGGGACATGGACTGTGTCCAACCTGATTACCTTATATCTCTCAGCACTTAGAACAGTGCCTGGCACATGGTAAGGGTTTAACACATACTGGTAAAAAAGAAATCGGTGCCCTGGAGGACCTTACAGTGTAATGGGGGAGAGCATAGGCATAAGTTGACCAGAGTCAAGAGTGAGGACATGGTGTAAGTAACACCCGTGAATGAATAGCAAGATGAGTTCCTGAGTGCTGAAGTACCCGATGGAAAGATGTAGCTAAAGGTGGGTGAGTCGTTAGGGAAGACTTCCTGGAGGAGGTGACTGGAATTGGGGCATTTGAGCTGATCTAGGAGCAGGAGGCGAGTGGTGGCTGATGTCAGGGCGTGACCCACCGAGAAGCCCCATCCAGATCGTGGGATTTCTCCCGAGCTGCGGAAGGTTGCCGAGAGCCAGGCCTCAGCGCGGCTTCGGGCCCAGAGGTGGTTTCGAGCAGTTCAAGTCTCCACTTCTGTGACAGGCTGTATTCGTTCGGCCTCGGTGGATTCCTCGTTATATAGAGTGTCTACTTGGGCTGGCCCAAACGGTAGTTTCTCTGACATCGCGGCATCCTGTAAGTGTTCCCATCGGAGATTGGGTCCCGCGTTGAGTCTGGCTCAGCCCAAGTGGCTGGAGCAGTAGCATGATGACAATAATGATAAGCCCGTTATTATTATTTGAATAATGGTACTTTTAAAGTATTTACTGTGTGCCAAGCACGGTTCTAAGCACTAGCTTAATTAGGTTGAACAGAGTCCCTGTCCCACGTGGGGCTCACACTCTGAAACCCTGTTTTACAGAGGAGGGAACTGAGGCCCAGAGAACTGAAGTGACTTGCCCATGGTCCCACAGAGCAGACAAGTGGAGGAGCTGGGATTAGAACTCAGGTCCTTCTGACTCACCGGCCCATGCTCTATCCACTAAACCCCTCTACTTTTCCAGCAACTGTTGCAACTGCCTAGATCGCTCCCTTTCCTCTTCTCCTACTCTCTTCCGCCTCCTACTCTCTTCCTTGCTCTGACTTGCTCCCATTGTTCATCCCCCCTCCCTGCCCCGAAGCACTTATTCATTCATTCAATTGTATTTATTGGTCACTTACTATGTGCAGAGCACTGTACTAAGCTCTTGGACCGTACAATTCGGTAACAGATAGAGACAATCCCTGCCCAATGACGGGCTCATATGTCCATATCTGCAATTTACTTATTTATATTAAGTTTTCCCCCCCTCATTCCCCAACCTGTAAGCTCACTGTGCCAGGGAACGTGTCTTATTACTGGATTGTACTCTCCCAAGCGCTCAGTACGGTGCTCGGCACACAGTAAGCACTCAATAAATGCGATTGAATGAATGAATGGAGCATTAGTCTTGATACTGTAGTGCGTAGCTATTCTACATTCAGTTGATTTTCCTAAATAAGGCAACACCTGGGGAAGAGATTGGGGGCTTTCCTCTCTCCCCGCATTATCTCCATGTGCACGTAACCACTTGGACTAGGCAAGAGGGTTGAGGTGGGGTGGCAGGAGGAGGAACTGGGCCAGGAGAGAAAGGATGAGGCAACAGAACCATTAGTCCTCTGCCTCCGGGCTTCCAAAGGAGGCTTCGGAGCAGTCCCCACCCCTTAGTTGATGGCACGGCCGATTGGAGATTGGAGGCTCCCACTCAGAGGCTCCGGAGAACACAGCAGCAATGAGAATCTCAATCAGTTAGTCTATCAGTCGTATTTATTGAGCGCTTACTGTAAGGGCTTGGGAAAGTACAGTAGAACAATATAACAGACACATTCCCTGCCCACAACGAGCTTACGGTATAAAGGGGGAGGCAGAAATTAATAGAAATAAATAGATGACAGATATGTACATAAGTGGCAGAAATTAATAGAAATAAATAGATGACAGATATGTACATAAGTGCTGTGGGCCTGGGAGGGGAGATGAATAAAGGGAGCAGGTCAAGGTGACACAGGAGGGAGAAGAGGAAAGGAGGGCTTGATCAGGCAAGGACTCTTGGAGGAGACTGCCCTTCCTTCTTTGCCACCTGATGGGACCAGACCTGCAGGCTGAAAAACCAGATTGATATTGTTTAGGAATGGAGATTAGCTTAAATGAGGGCTTTTGAAATTTTTCTCCAAAGCACAATGACTTCAGTCATCTCGCTTTGAGATTTCACCATTTTACAGATGAGGAAACTGAGGTCCAGGCACTGTGTCGCTCGACTGGCTCCCTTTGTTCTTCCCCCCCTCCCAGCTGCACAGCACTTATGTATATATCTGTCATTTTATTTGTTTGTACTGATGTCTGCCGCCCCCCTTCCCCCCCCCCCCCCCCCCCGACTGTGCGCTCATGGTGGGCAGGGATTGTCGCTCTTTATTGTTGAATTATACTTTCCCAAGCACTTAGTACAGTTCTCTGCACACAGTAAGTGCTTAATAAATACAACCGAATGAATGAATGCATGAATGAGTGAAGTGACTTATCCAAGGTCACTCTGCACGCCAGTGGCTGGGGCTCCCAACTCCTAATCTTGCGTACTTTCTGCTAATCCACTTTTCGTAGTTATTGCATAAATAGTAATAGTCCAGAATCTTTACCCTTTCTCCTCTGGTTTCCCTAAAAGGAACAGGAGCACGGTCTAGTGGAAAGAGAACGGGATGGGTAGTCTAGATTGTAAGCTTGTTACGGGCAGAGAATGTGTCTGTTTATTATGTTGTACTCTTCCAAGCGCTTAGTACAGTGTTCTGCTTATAGTAAGCACTGAGTAAATATGATTGACTGACTGACTGCTACTAGTTCCAGCTCTGTCCCTGGCCTGCTGCGTGATTTTGACCGAACCACTTAACCTCTTTGGGCCTCATTTTCTTCATCTGTAAAATTGGAGTAAGATCCTTCTAGATTGTAAGCTCATCTTCTAGACTGTAAACTCACGGTGGGCAGGGAATGTGTGTCTATTGTTATATTGTACTCTCCCAAGCGCTTAGTACAGTTCTCTGCACACAGTAAGCGCTCAGTTAATGCAATTGAATGAGTCCTTGCTCTCCGTCTTAGATTTTGATCCCCATGTCAGATAGGGACTGTCTCTGATCAGATAACTTTGCATCCATCCCAGCACACAGTAGGGCTTAATAAATGCCATTTAAAAATAAAAGTATCGTCCCCCCATTTTTCAGAGATGGCAGAGGGAAGCGGCATGGTACAGTGGAAAGAGGTCGGGCTTGGGAGTCAGTTCATGGGTTCGAATCCCGACTCCGCTGCTTGCCAGCTGTGTGACTTTGGGCAAGTCACTTAACTTGTAAGCCCGTCAAACGGCAGGGACTGTCTCTATCTGTTGCCGACTTGTTCATCCCAAGCGCTTAGTACAGTGCTCTGCACATAGTAAGCGCTCAATAAATACTATTGAATGAATGAATGAATGAATTCTCTGTGCCTCAGTTACCTCATCTGTAAAATAGGGATTAAAACTGTGAGCCCCACGTGGGACAACCTGATCACCTTGTTTCCCCCAACGCTTAGAACAATGCTTTGCACATAGTAAGCGCTTAACAAATACCATTTTTTTTTATATTTTTCTGTGTGTGTGTTTTGGGGGAGTATTTTCATATGTTTTGTTTCTTTTTCACTCTCAGCATGGGGTTATTGCGACGGAAGATGAAGAGTATTTCATTGAGCCCCTAAAGAACGTCACGGAAGATTCTAAACACTTTACTTACGAAACCGGTCATCCCCATGTCATTTATAAAAAGTCCACCCTCCAGCAGCGGCACCTGTATGATCACTCTCACTGTGGAGTTTCAGGTAAGGGCGCCCCGAGACGGGGGGGAAAGCTTGCACAGGAGAGGGTCTCATCCTGCAGACGTCTCCCTGGGGTACCCCACTCCTCTCGCCTCCCTCCCAGACCCACTGCGGGGGCCTGGGGAAGGAATCGGCCCAACGGGCGTCGTGCGGGTGATCCAGGAGGTACAGTCCATGACGGCAGGCTGAGGGGCAGTTAGGGTTCCCCCTAAGCGTCCTCAACGTCGCCTCTGCGAATGTCGATCTGGATGGAGGTGGATCTGAGAAGCAGTAAAAAACCCAGGCCTGGGAATCAGAGGACCTGGGTTCTAATCCAGGGTCTGTCAACTTGTCTGCTGTGTGACTTTGGGTGAGTCATTTTACTTCGCTGTGCCTAAGTTTCCTCCTCTGTAAAATGGGGATCAGACCCTGTTTTATAATGGTATTTGTTAAGCACTTACTCTGTGATAATATTTAGTAATTACGTTATTTGTTAGGCACTTACTTTGTGCCAGGCACTGTCCTAAGCACTGGGGTGGATACAAGCAAATCAGGTTGGACACAGTCCCTATCCCTCATGGGGTTCACAGCCTGAATCCTCATTTTACAGATGAGGTAATCGAGGCACAGAGAAGTTAAGGAACATGCCCAAGGTCACACAGCAGATAAGTGGTGGAGCCGGGATTAGAACCCAGGTCCTTCTGACTCTCAGACCTATACTCTACCCACTGGGTCACGCTGCTTCCCTTCTCCCTCCTACTTAGACTGTGAGCCCCATACGGGACAGAGACTGTGTCCAACCTGCATATCTTATATCCACCCCAGTCTTTAGCACGGTGCTCGGCACAGTGTCGACGCTTAACGGGTACCATAAAAAAGGAGGCATTCTTGGCCAGATCCAGATTTCTGGGGATCCCGGGTGAGGTGGTCTAATTCTGGGGCTCCTCCGCGTTCTGTCCTTTTCAGGCCCCCAAGGTGGGTCTGAACTAAAGTGGAGTCCCGGCCATTCCCAGCTTGAGCTGAAGTTCCAAGCCGAGGGGGTTCTTTGCCCCAGGCCTTGCACACCTGTGAGTGGCAGAACCTCTTGGCTCCAAATCAGCCGTCCAGTACCATGAGTTCATGGGTTCAGCCTGGCGCGGGGTGGTGGGAGGTAGCTGAAGGAGGGAGGCGCGGAGGAGGTGAGGACAGAATCAGCCTCTAACTGGTAAGCGGTCCCACTCCTTAACTGGCTCCCCGAAATGAACGCTGGAAACACTGGCCTAATTTGCTCTGTGCCCCTCTGGAGCCCCTGATGATGAGGGTATTTGTTAAGTGCTTACTGTGTGCCAAGCACTGTTCTAAGCACCGGGAGAGAGACAGGGTAATCAAGTTGTCCCCCGTGGGGCTCACAGTCTTCATCCCCATTTTCCAGATGAGGTCACCGAGGCACCGAGAAGTGAAGTGACTTGCCCAAAGTCACCCAGCTGACAGGTGGGGGAGCCGGGATTAGAACTCCCGATCTCTGACTCCCAAGCCCGGGCTCTTTCCACAAAGCCAGGCTGCTTCTGTAGCCCGGCTGCTTCTGGGTGCTAGGCCTGCCGGTGTGTCCTCCAAAGCAGGAGTCACCCAAGATTGGGGTGGGTGGCTGCACCTTTTTCCCCTCCCCCCCATGCCAGTACTTTAGGATTGGGGCGAAGGTCCATTCTGGTCCAGAACCCACCCATCTGGAAGACCCCGGGGGTTCCAAGCTGCTCTTGAGCTCTGGGACCCCATCCTCGGGACTCCCTCCCAAGCCAGAGTTACTTACTGGATCCCGTGTCTGGGTCCAGAGCAGGAAGCCCAGAAATAATATAATAATGATGGTATTTCTTAAACAGTTACTATGTGCCAAGCACTGTTCTAAGCGCTGCAGTAGATCCAAACTAATCGGATTGTCCCACCTGGGGCTCACAGTCTTAATCCCCATTTTACAGATGAGGTAACTGAGGCACAGGGAAGTGAGGTGATTGCCAAGGTCACACAGCCAACAAGTGGAGGAGCCGGGATTTGAACCCACGTCCTCTGACTCCCAAGCCCGTGCACTTGCCACTAGGCCATGCTGCTTCTACTTCTGCTTCTCAGAAATGGTCAGAGAAGTCAGCAAGACGTGCCAGATGGGACCTTTGCCACCCAGCACCATCTTCTCCTGCTTCTTTCTTCTTTCTCTCCGGCTTTGGCCTCAAACTTTTGGGGAGGGCCTCTTGTGAGTGTTGTAGAAGGGATGTGCCTTGCCCACGTGAGATCAGATGGTCTGGGCTGTGGTTTTGAGGACCATGAAGGACCTTAGTGGTATAGTTGCACCCAGCGTAGCTCTTGGAGCTGAGCTTCTTAGCCATACTAGGGCACTAAAACTACTAGGGTTTTTTAAATAATGTTTGCTAAGCACTGGGGAGATATAAGATAATTAGAACAGACAGTTCCCATCCCACCCAAGGTCCACAGTCTACAGGGAGGGAGAAAGGGAATTTTATCCCCATTTTATAGGCGAGGAAATGGAGGCCCAGAGAGGTTGCCAGAGGCAGAGCTGGGCTTAGACCTTGAGTCTCCTGATTTCCCACAAACCCAGGCTTCTTCCACGTTTCTCTCCACTCCAAAACTTACCTTCGGTTATCCATTTGGCGTCTCATCAGTTCACAACACCTAGTCATCGGCTTTAAGGCATTCCATCAGCTCTTTTCCTCTCAACTGTCCACTGTCTTCTCCTGTCCCCTACAAGTTTCCACTCTCATTCCTCCAAGGCCCCTTAATTACTGAACTTTGTGCTAGACTCTCCCACCTCCACCACTGGGCTCACACCCTTCCTCCTGCCTGGAATCCCATCTCTCTTTGAATCCACCAGACCACAGCTCTGCTCCATCTTCCAAGTCCTTCTGGAATTCCACCTCCTCCAGGAGTTTTCCCTGGTTAATTTTTCTGCTCCCCAAGTCACATGTTCCCTACTTGCTCGACACACGGTAAGCGCTTAACAAATACCGACATTATTATTATCATTTTACTACTTTTGCATCAGTGTCGTCAGCCCTTTTGGGCAAATGGAATTCACCCGCTTTGCTATCAGAAGATGTCTTCCTCTTAGTGGTAATTGTCTTTTATCCCTGCCTCCCACTTATGTAGGAAGCTCCTTGGGGCCAGGCTTTGTCTGCTCCCGTTATCGTTTCAGTAAGTTTCAATAATACCACAGATCGATCGATTGTAGTGGAATTTAGGTTGCCCTGACACAGAGTTGGGGGCCAACCAGCTCTTCAAGGGGCCTTCCGGGACCGTCCATGACCTGACACCGCCCTCCTTCTCCCTCACCGTGGAACCTTATCTTGGGGCTCTCTTAGCCTCCGCAGAGCCGGTGAGGTGAATTCATGAGGGAGCATTAGCTTTATGCCCACCCAGGTGGAGGCTCCAGGGCATGAGGAGGAGGCGGATTTCAGTCTCAGGGCCTCATGGCATCCCTTCGTGCCGAGGATCCTTCTCGGCCGGGGCCCTCAGCATGGGGAGCGGCACGACCCGGTCTGTCAAGTGTGGCGATGTGAAGGGGCAAATGTGGGCCCCCCGAAATGCTTACCTAGGAAGTCCAGGAACAGGTGGAGCTGTAAGTCTGAGGTCGGCACTCCTGATTATGGGTAGCTGGAACAGCCCAGGACCCAGAGAAGCAGCTGGCTGGTGCTCTGTGCTGGAAGTAACAGAAATAGCCAGGGAGGAGCAGAGGGGACATGACCTTGTAGTTGGTCTCAAGGACGGCCACATGGGTGCTTAGGGTCCAGGAAGCAACAGGTAGAGGAGGTTTGGCCAGGGTAAGGACAGCGTTCTTCACAGTCCTCCGTCCGGCCTCTCTTCCGGACCTCCCTGGGAGAGAATTTGGCCGAGGCCTCGGTTCACCTCACTGAAATGCTTTGGTGTCAAGGTCCGGTGGAGGCAGGAAACTTGAGCGGCCCAGTTATCCAATGGGATAACAAGTCGGTGAGTCCGGCAGCACGTGGCCTCGGGATTCCCCCGGCTCTGGGTCCGAATGCCGGCGGCTCACCCGGACCGCGCCCACCTTCTGGCATTGGCTCCACGTCTCAGGGAAGCATCGGTGGAGGCACGGAAGGCGGACGGGAACCGTGGTGGAAGCAGCCGCGCACGGCCACCTCTTTGCGGATTCAAGGAACCCAAGGGGAGAAGTCAGCAAGATAAAGCAAATGAACTCTTGGAAAGCAAATTCTAACAGACTTAGGTCATCAGGAGGAAGGACTCTGTGGAAAGAAAGCTTAAGGAGCAGAGGAGTCCAAGAAATGTGCTGGCTGATCTTCAAACGTAGAGTTCTACAGACACGGGAACACGCTCTACCATTGCAAAGGAAGGACAAGGAGGCCTCTCCAGGTGCCAAGAACTCCTCAGACACCCAAGGGACCAAGGGGGAAGAGTGCAGAAACGGAGGCTGGGCTGGTCCCCCCAAGAGCAGCAGGGAAGGACCGGCGGGGTCGGGGAGGGATGAGGTCGGAAAAGTGGAAGCCGAGCAGGAGGGAGAGCAAAACGGGGAAGCAGCATGGCCTAATGGAGAGAGCACGGGCCTGGGAGTCAGGAGGACCTGGGTTCCAATCCCAGGTCTGCCCATTGCTTGCTGTGTGATCTTGGGCAAGTCACTTAACTTCTCTGTGACCCAGTTTCCTCAACTATAAAATGAGAACACCTGTTCACCCTCCTGCTTAGATTGTGAGCCCCACGCGGGACAGGGACTGTTTCCGACCTAATTAGTTCGTATCTACCCCAGCTCTTAGAACAGTGTTTGACGTATAGGAAGCACTTAACAAGTACCCTGAAGGAAGAAGAAAAAAGAATTAAAAACCATTGTTTGGGACTGCGAAGCAAGAAGCTGGAAGGGAAAACGGACAGCGGATGACAGTGAAGAGGTGAAGCCCGCTTAGCATTTGGGCATTTTCGTCCCCCCTTCGGTTTTTCCAGCTGGTACCGACGAAGGCGACTGGCGATGGGTGATCTGGGGAGGCAGCTTGCAGCAGGGAAGAAAATAGTTCAAGGGTGGCTAGATGCTGGGCGTGTTTGAATCAGCCCGGGCCTTCTGATATACCCCAGAGGTTCTTGAGAAACTGTGGGATGCTATCATGGGACACTAGGAGAGGGCAGGAGAAAGTCCTGGTCAGCAGGAGACAGGGAAAATTCATGTCCATCCTGACTGTGGAATCCACCTTGGATTCCACATTGGCTCAGCGGTGGGCAGGGCTGGGAGGGGAAGTCTGCCCAAATGAAGTGCCTCCTCCTCTTCCTTCTCCTTTTTATCATCCTCCTCCTCTTCTTCCTCTTCTTCGCCTCCAGCACCGACTGGGCGGGGCCGATCGAGATTCTTTGGTCTGTGCTCCTCTGAGGCAACGTGGCTCAGTGGAAATAGCTTGGGGAGGGGGATCGGGAGATCAGGGTTCTAGCCCCAGCTCTGCCCCCGGCCTGCGGTGCGTGAGAGCTTGGGTGAGTCATTTCACCTCTCTGGGCCTCAAGTTTCTTCATGTGTGAAATCGGGGAACAGTCCCTGTCTCTCTCTGCCTCCCCAGAAATGTCATGAGGACAAAATGAGATCATGGCAAACCACTCCAAACGCAAGGTGGTGGTCCCGGCAGGTTCCCATTTTCGAAATAAGCCGTCTGCAAAGCTTTGGATGAGCAAATAGGGCCAGACTGATGCAATCTCCTCCTGACAGGGAATGACTGGCTGGGTAGAGCAGGGTGATGAAGCCAGGGATGTCACCAAATAGGACTGCCAAGCACTGACAAATGAGAAAGATGGACTGGGTACAAGTGCAGCCAAAAAAGTTCTGGAGTGGCGAGCGGTGGGGTCATAGTGGACCCCAAGCCGAATAATGATGCTGGAATGTGGGGGCCATTATTTAGAAAAGCCAGTGGGGTTTTGGGGTGTATTAACTGGAGGGTAACCTCCAAGAGCTAAGAAGGTGACCTCTTCTCTGCCTCGCTCGGATCCTTTTTTGAGTATGTTGGTCCCTGCGTCTTGAGAATGCTTAGAAACTGGAGAGAGTACAGGGAAGAAAATTCATTCATTAGTATTTATTGAGCGCTTACTATGTGCAGAGCACTGTACTAAGCGCTTGGAATGAACAAGTCAGCAACAGATAGAGACAGTCCCTGCCGTTTGACGGGCTTCCAGTCTAATCGGGGGAGAAAATCAAAGATGGAGCTAAGGGAATAAAATCAAAGGGCCTTTAACAGAAGGCAGCAGGGACTGGAGCGACTGTTTTCAAGCTGAGGTGGCCAAGGTGAGGCTTGCTAATTGTCTCCAGGTATTTGGAAGGTTCCTGGGAGTTGTCCTCGGCTGGGACTGGTTGCAGCAGGAGATAGCTTTTCCATGGGCCGAACTTCTTGCTCACCAGCAGGGTAATAGAGCAATCTATTTTAATATCTTTCACCTCCTGTAAGACGATAAGCACCTTTTAATGGTATTTGTTAAGCGTCTACTAGGTGCCAGGCACTGTTCTAAGCACTGGGGTTGATATGAGGTAATCAGGTTAGATACAGTCCATGTCCCACATGGGGCTCACAGTCTTAATCCCCAGTTTACAGATGAGGTCACTGAGGCACAGAGAAATGAAGGGCCTTGCCCAAGGTCACACTAAGCCACGCTGCTCCTTGTCGGTAGGTCAGTCTGTCAGTCGTACTTATTGAGTGCTTATTGTGCGCAGAGCATTGTATTAAATGCTTGGGTGAGTACAGTTCAACAATAGAACAGACAAATTCCCTGCCCACAGTGACCTTACAGTCTCAAGAGAGAGACAGACATTAATATAAATAAATAAAACTACAGATATGTACATAATTTGAGGCAGGGATTGCATCTACCAACTCTGTTATCTTGTACCCTCACAAGTGTTTAGTACAATGCTCCTCACACAGTAAGAGCTCAATAAATATTCTGTGAAACAGAGCAGGGGCTTAGGCAACAGAAGGGGCTGGTGGCATCTCTCCTCCAGAGCTCTTTTAGAGGAGAACAGGCAGCCATCTCTCTTGTTGGGGGTCGTCTGTCCTCCAGCGAGAGGCCGAGCCTTGAGCCCGTGACCTCTGGGGAGGTCTGTGGTGCTCCGCTATCCTGTGAGATGCAAATCTATGAGAGGTTGCCGAGGTTTTGAAAACGCAGGTCCCAAACAGCGGGAGCATTAGCAGGGCAAGATTCCTCAGTTCTTTTGTTCATTAAACAGCATGAAAATCAATCCCAGACTCCAGAGAGACCGCAAGAGTTTTCACCTTACTGAAGCCAAGTAGCCTTTCAGGCCCCTGCCCAAAATGGGCAGAGGACCAGTCTTCGTGCCGAATCCCATTAAGGCGCCGGGCCCTGGACCCTGCCTTTGATTTAGCCGAATTTGGATGTAGCTGGGCTTCACTTGACCTGGACATCCCTCCAAAAGCTGGGCCCGGCGTGGAGCACGGTGGACTATTGCTTGGTGCCCAGGAAGGGGCAGGGCAGGGCAGAGAGGGTGCAACAGCTGATTCAGTTCCTCGGATACGGCTAATACCCTTTCTGACCCATGGTCTGTTGTACGTCACTGTCAACGCTTACAGAATTGTGCAGTCTTTAATGCAAGTTTGAACAAAGTGGCTTAGAACATTTTTGAGGGGAGAATAGGTTCCAATTCTACTCCAATAATTGACTGAAACCAAATCTACATGTCTCTCCAGCCTTAGCCATTTTCACTGCCAAAGGCCAAGCTGTTTCTCTTTCTCTCTCTCTCTCTCTCTCAAGAATAATTCCCCCATTTGCACCAGACATTTGTTAGAGACGCCCATGGAGTTCTAGGTGCTTTGCAGAACTGATAAAAATTCATTTCTGGGAAATGTTGGGCTTTTGGGGGATTATAGAAGGAACCCGATGGCCAAACGTCAAACACAGAGTCTCTATAAAAGGAAATAACTCTGGGTTAGCTGTACGACTCTAAATGACGAAAGGTAAGCAGACGCTCTCTACACAAATCCCCATTAACGCTCGTTATCTTTAGAATCCACCAACGTGTATAAAACAGGAAATGAGCTGCGCGGCTGCCTAAAATGGCAGAGTCCCGAGGTCCAAATGGAAGGCAGACCTGGCCAAGTTCTTTCCCGCAACCCCTGGTTCCTGGCCAGTTTTGGAAGAGCTCTGTCGGAGACGAACTGCCTAGCTAGGCAGATAGAGGGGTGCGCTTCGTAAGAGTCAGTGTGGTTTGTCAAGCCAAGACCGTCTTACATCCCTAGGATGCCCTGCAAAGGTTAGGATTCTTCAGAAACGCCACCTAAAAAGGGACAGGGTTGAAGCTTACAAAACCGTGAAGCAGGGTGGATGGGTGCCATTTACTGAATCCCACAGCGCCAGGACAAGGGGGTGCCCACTGGAGTTAAAAGGTGACAGACTCAGAGCAAAGAGCAACGGGCGGTTAACATCTGGAGGAGGTCCCCACATGGAGCTGTATGGATTCACATTCTCAGCAAGGTATCAAGAGAGGTTTGGATTCGTGGGGAAGGAGATTGTGAACAGTCAGGGCTGGAGAGGAGTGAGTCTGGGTTGTGGGATGATGGCCCATGCTAGGTTACTGATGGGAGAGAGTCAGGGTTGGGAGGTTATCCAAGGTGGGTCTCTAGGGTCAAGAGTCAGGAGTTTTGGATGGTCCTTCCGTGAACAAAAGGGTGGATGGCCTAGAAGCAGCGTGGAGCCAGGAGGACCTAGGTTCTAATCTTGGGCCATGACTTGTCTGCTGTGTGACCGCGGACAAGTCACTTAAATTCTCCGTGCATCAATTACCTCATCTGTAAAATGGGGATTAAGACTGAGAGGCCCGTGTGGGACAGGACCATGTCCAACCTGATTTGCTTGTATCCACCCCAGTGCTTAATACAGTGCCTGGCACATAGTGAACACTTAATAAATACCACAATAATTATTAACCCAACTCTTAGAATGGTCCTTGGCACATGGTATGCGCTTCACAGATACCATAAAAAAAAAAGGCCAGAAGGGTAACCACTACACAGTTCCTTTGAGCATCCCAGCACCCTTTTGGAGTCTGAGTCTTGGGCTAGATGGACTAAGGTTGGACCCGTTGCTGGTGATCCATGGGGTCTAGCTGCCATTGTCATCCACTGAATGACTGTTGGGTGAACGAACCCCCAGCCACAGCTTCCCCAGCCCCAAAAAGGTTAAGGGGAAACATGAGCACAGTGTCCTCTCCCTGGACTATTGGGTTGTCCCCCCTGACAACCGATGGGGCCTGGGTTCAACTCTCCCTCCGTCCCCGGGCCAGGAGAACTACAGGGTTGCAGGTTGGCTCAGCTCACTGAGAACGATCCCTCGGCCATCTCGCCGTCTCTGGGAAATTGGCGCCGGGTTTGAGTCTCTCTGGCTCCGGCTCAAATGCCCGACAGGCCTGAGGTGCTGCTGATAGGTGGCGGGAAAATCTTTGAGGTTGCGCCCAGCTGGGTAAGAGTGGCTGATAGCGAAGGAGCGTGTTTCCAAAATGCCAAGAAGGGGCCAGCCCGAAGCCGCACTGGGACCTCCAGCCTGCCTCGGGACCCAGCCGTGTTTCCTGACGCCCGGCAGCTGGGAGATCATGCCACGATCGAGGTCCCAGGGCCTGTGCCTGCCCCACGTGACCCCCCACCAATTGCACATACCTCTAAGCCCCTCCTTGTTCCCACTGTGCACAACTCCAGTGGTTCTGGGACAAAACCCCCACGCCCTTCCCTCCCTCCCACCCCCTCCCCCAAGATATCCTGTTCCCACGTTTCCTAAAGGCGCAACTATCTCTAATTTCGTTTTCCCTCATAAGAGCATAAGACCGTGCCCTCGGTCCCTGCCGGCCCAGACCACCACGGTCCATCCGGCACCGGGGCACTCGGAGGAACCGGGTGCCGCCTGCCCTCCGTGACATCCACCCTCCTGGTTAGGGGTGGACCATCTCACGGCCCCCGAGAGCAACGACAGTCGTTGGTAAAAGCAGGTGACCGAGAGACGCGGCGCATCCCAAGCCGCCGTTGTGGGTCTCGGGGCTGCGTCCCCAGTAGCTGCCCCTAGTGTGTGCCGGGAGGGTGGTAGAGCCCCCGCTCTGTTCTTGAAGGGGTAGGTTTCCCCCAGCATTCATTCAACACTAAGTTCAGTGCCTGGCACATAGTAAACACTTATCAAATGCCATTAAAAAAAAATTCGTAGCCGCTCCCTCTAGACCATAAACCTGCTATGGGTAAGGAACGTGTCTACCACCTCTCTTCTGTAGTACCCCGCTCCAAGCGCTTAGTACGGTACTCCGCACACAGAAAGCGCTCAATAAATAGGATCGATTGATTCATACAGTTTAAATGTTACTTCCAGCTGTTAAGGGAAAGGCTTTATCCACACCCTTAAAGGTGAGGAAACCCTTATCGGCACACATGGGTTTGGTATTTTAAAGAGGGGAGAAAAAAAGGGTGATGTTCCGGTTGTGCAAATCTGCTGCCGGATTATAGCAATCCCATTACGCTTTACTGTTGTTCCCAATCTGGCGACTCTTAGGACACAGTTGAGGGGATAAGATGTGATCATGTGCCAGAAGAATATGAACCTTGATGAAAATGCTGTTAATAAAAGTGCCTGCCATCCCGCTGAGATTATTTTCAGGTATTCATTAGCAGTTGGATATGGGTTCCTCCCTGACTCAAGCGCCTCCTTTGAGAAAAGAGTAGAGACACTTCTAACAAGTTTGCATCCAATCTCCCAACCTGGGAAAGCCTGTCAGGCGGCAGCTTCAAGAGACTCACACCAACAGGAGACAGCGGTATTTGAACAGGCTTAACTAGCGAACTCGTCTGAAGTGGCTAATTATTTTGATTCCTAGAAGACCTCCCAAGAAGCAGCAAACCTTTGTGGTTGAATGATACACCTGCTTCCGCAGCCTCGCTCCCAATCAATGACTCATTAAGTAGTCGGCGGCGGCAGAAGAGATCAGTAAGCATTGAGCGGTTTGTGGAGACGTTGGTAGTGGCAGACAAAATGATGGTGGGGTACCATGGCCGCAAAGACATTGAACATTACATTTTGAGTGTAATGAATATTGTAAGTTTGACCCCTCTACGTATTAACGTATAACTAACGTATTTTTCAGTCCAGACCGTTTCCGTCCAGCGCGGTGCTCCGCACTCAGTAGGCGCTCGGTCCATACCGGTGATTGCTTATTGACTGATCGATTGCAGCCCCTGTTGGGAATTTACAGGGAAGAGTGGGCGGGAGAACTCAGAGCAGAGCGCCAACTTAAGATGAACGGTGCCATTCAGAAAGAGGGAGAGCGCGATTCCTTTCTGACGCCGTTGCTCTGCGTTTCCCCGTAACACATCGGCACACCCTTGAATTGCCGCTCTGGGGAGTCCGCTGTGTTGGTCTCCTCGTCCGGATGACAGTGGCCGGCTTTAAAATAAGCCATGTCCCAAGGCGGCTCATTTGCCCCAAAGCCTTTCCCGGATCGCAGCCGTGGGGGGCAGCTGAAATGTGATGGGGTTGCGAGGGGGATTTCTCTTCGTGTGCTCTCGAGTGGTTAAATGATTTGTGCAAGGTTGTGTTTGACCTCAACCACCTCTTGCCTCCCCGCTGACTTTTTAAAAAAATTTTTAGGCAGCAGTCGATCGCTCCGTGTTTTATGTCTGACTTTGTGTCTTTTCTTATTTTCTGGAGGTCAGGTTGCCAAACTTTACCGGGACTCCAGCCTAGGAAACGTTGTGAATATTATAGTTGCTCGTTTAATTGTCCTCACGGAAGATCAGGTAAGCCTGAGCTTTCATTTCATTAAACCTCAAACCCCGAAAATTCGGGGCTCGGGATTGTGTATCAATCGAGAGTCCATCTGATAGCTGCCTCGAAGAGCGTATGTAAGGCGTCGGCCAGTTCAAGCACGATGAAAATACTGTAGGGGACTCTCTGTCCCATTGCATCTTGAAGCTCTATATTTATGTCCAAACCTTGAATGTTATCAGTGTAACTTGGAGCATTTGAGTGACAAGAGTTGCATAATAAAGGTTTTCTGTTTGGTTTTCCATGCTGATAATTGGAGTTTCTCTATTGACATAATCGTTAGAGCTGGAGCTGAAAGAATGCCTGTTCAGTAATACACCAGATGAACTCTAGGTCAGATTTTGCAGAGATAAAAATTGGCAAGAGGAGATTATTCCTAGAAACTACTGCTTCTAATTATAGTCCCGTTTTACTCTTCAAAAGGCTTAACAACTGACCTTAGTAATTTGTTTGGAACATTTCTGGTATGCATGTTGTATTGCAGCCAAACTTGGAGATAAATCACCATGCAGACAAGTCCCTCGATAGCTTCTGTAAGTGGCAGAAATCCATCCTCTCCCACCAAAGTGATGGAAACACCATTCCAGAAAATGGGATTGCCCACCACGATAATGCGGTACTTATAACTAGGTATGGTTTGTTGCAAGTATTTTTCCTTTCATTTTTGTTTGTGTGTGTGTGTCTGTGTGTTCTCTAGTGTCGTTGTGTCTGCTTCCCCCACCCGACGTGTCGTGTTCGGATGAGCCCGGTGGTGGGTGGCTGCGGCCTTACCGAGGGGCGGCTCGTCGTGGGGCTCTGAGAAAAGGGTGCCGAGTGGCGAAAATGTCCAACAGATCGCGAGGGGCCGAGGTGAAAAGTTGGAGGCCAGAATGGGGGCTCACCATGTGGGGAGCCCCCCTAACTGGCCTGGAGTTGTGCAGGGTGTCCGAGTATGGAATTGAATATAGTCTACCCTAACGAAAGTGCTGCGTTCCAATGGGGAGGGGAGGCTGAAGAGCAGAAGGGAGACCTTCACTTTCCTTCGGGCCTTCGTTCCCAAGGCTCTGAGTGGCCGAGAGCAGAGCTTTCGACTGGGGCTCTTTTCTTCAGTGCTCTCTCTCTCCAGCGTGTAGTTCATGGTTCTGAACAGGAGGAAGCAGTGAGTGACGTCTGGAGGACCGTGTCAGCCCTCGTGAGCTCAGAGTTGTCCAAGTGTGGGGCTTGTAGCGGGCGGTTGAGTGCTGTAGGCTAAGTGGATTCTTTTCAAAAGGAGAATTGGCCGTTTTAGGTTCATTTTCCGGGCCCGACTGAAGAGAGATACCGTCTGTAACCTAGGGGCGTTGATCTGAGGTAGTTGCCGCCATCCCGCTTCCTCCCCAGCACAGGTGTTCCGGCAGGTCTCAGTCAAGGGTTTCGTTCATAGCTCCCTTGTTCCATTGTTTGTTCCCATGCCCAGGGTCGGGGTTAATGGTTTCTTCACCGGTGAAACCCCTCAGACCTGATCTTTCAGAGTTGCCAGTGGAAATTCCCGATCTTCCGCCCCGCCTGGCTCCAGGGTCCTTAGTGTTTTTTGAAATGTTTCTGTTCGTAGATTGGTACCTAGAAATGCAAGCGAGGGATTCCCAACTCTTCATTCTTAGCCTCTCTTGTAATTGAATCTCTTGGCGTCCCGGACCGAAAAATGCCCCTCCCCTCCTCCCACTCCCATCCAATGATATAAGTAGCATCTCGTTCATGTAGGATTTTTGGGCCTGAACTAAGCCTGGGATCCCTAAGCTGAGATGCCGTGGGGCCATCACCTGGCCCTGGTTTGCAGTCCAGTAATCCAGAAATGCTCATTTACACCTTTGTTACAAGGCCTTAACCAGCCTTGTCGTCAGTCTGTGGAAATAGGGCAGTTGGTGCAAAAAAAGTTGGGGTAGGCTGTTTCAGGATCATTCGAGGTGGGGAGGGAAATTCTTCCGAATCTGCCTATTTCTGATTTCTGCCCTTGCTGTCAAGCTGCCCATGAGGCTGTGCATGCAGGAGGCCTGAGTAGGCCTGAGGAATCAGGAGGCTTGCCTGACTGCCTCCTGCAACTTTTGGAACTCGTTACCACGAGCGGGCCCCCTCCGACTCTGTTTCTCAGTAGAGTCCGGGTAGCTGGATGAGGCTTTTCTCATTTGCCGTGGGGATTCCCCAGCAGGCGGCTCGTGGGCATATCCTCCAATCGTCCCGTCTCCCCGTCGGGAGGGAAAAGGGTCTGGGAACCCAGCAGTTGTCCGACATGAAGGGCGGGTGGCACCAAAGTCTGGTTTGGTCTCCCTTCTCCCGCCCTATCCTGGAAACAGAAACAGATGCGGCCCAGGACAGGGAGCAGTCTGGTTGTCGGAGGCCCCGAGAGGGTCTTGGCCAAGGCTATGATCAGTTGTGGCACCGGGGACCTTAGTGTTAAACTTTGCCGTGATTCCCCTACACAGAGTGACCAGCACCTTCCGCAACCCGCCTTCTCCCCGCCACCCCCAACCCCAGCGCTGTTAATTTGCCCTCGGCATCACCAGAACCCCAAACTCCTGGACTCGGTACGATTTATTTAGGGGGCTCTCCATTTTATCCCCTCTGCTTCTGTTATTCTGTTATCCCCCCCAGTCAAGAGGAATGGGGGGGAGTCTTTTTGTGGAAATGGTGTCCCCGGTCTCGAGCATCACCACGTCTAGGCTCAGGGAAGGGGCCGACTTGAGTCCCGCTCCCTCGGCCCCCCTCTTCCCTGATGGGACCTGCCCACCTTTTGCTGAGGAGAGCGTTCCGGAGGAAAATAACTACAGCCTGCCTTTCCCCACAGGGGACCAAATTTGCTTCGGTGCTTTTAGCAGAAAAAACATTTAGAACTTCAACCCCTGAAAAAGATAATGTTTGCCATCCCCGAGAAATCAAGTGGAAAGTGTCCGGCTGCCGTCTCCCATTAGTAATAGCTTATGTAGTCGCTCTGTTTTATTGTTTTCTTTGAAAGGCAAACTTTGGGTGAGCTACAGAGCTGTCTGACTCCCCTGGCTAGACAGAATAATTTTGAGCAAACATGCAACAGCGGTCATAAAGGCTTTGGGGGTGACTTTTCACAGGGCACCATCAATCAGTTGCATTAATTGAGTTCTTATTGTGTGCAGAGGACCTTACTAGATGCCCTTTTTTTATTGTATTTAAGCACTTACTATATGCCAGGCCCTATACTAAATCCTAGGGTGGAGTCAGTCTCATCAAGTTGGACACAGTCCATGTCCCATGTGGGGCTCACAGTCTTAATCCCTACTTTACAGATGAGATAACAGAGGCACAGAGAAGTTAAGTGACTTGCCCAAGGTCAAGCAATAGGCAAGCCCAACCCACACATTTCGCTCCTCTAATGCTAACCTTCTCACTGAGCCTCAGTCTTGTCTGTCTCGCCGCCAACCCCTCGCCCACATCCTGCCTCTGGCCTAGAACGCCTTCCTTCCTCAAATCCGACAGACGGTGACTCTCCCCGCCTTCAAAGTCTTACTGAGGGCCCATCTCCTCCAAGAGGCCTTCCCTGACTAAGTCTCCCTTTCCTCCTCTCCCACTCGCTTCTGCGTCGCCCCGACTTGCTCCCTTTGTTCATCCCTTCTTCCCAGCCCACAGCGTTTATGTACTTAGAGGAGCAGCATGGCCTTGTAGCAAGAGCCTGGACTTGGGAGTCTAAGTTCGTAGGTTCTGATCCCCGTTTTGCCACCTGTCTGCTGGGTGTCTTTGGGCAAGTCACTTAACTTCTCTGTGCCTCAGTTACTTCATCTGTAAACTGGAGATTGAGACTATGAGCCCCATGTGGGATAATCCGATTACCTTGTATTTACCTCAGCATTTAGAACCGTGCTTAGCGCTTAACAAACACCATGATTATTATTATATCTATATATTTCTATTAATATCTGCCTCCCCTCCACTAGACTTTAAGCTCACCATGGGCAGGGAATGTGTCTATTTATTGTTGTGTCATACTCTCCCAAGCGCTTAGTACAGTGCTCTGTACACAGTAAGTGCTCAATAAATATGATTGAACAAATGAATGAATGAAGCGACGGATCCGAGATTAGAACTCAGGTCCTCGGACTCCCAGGTCCATGTTCTTTCCACTGGGCAACGCTTGGGAGAGGATGGTGGGGGCGGTATTCACTCATTCATTCAACCATATTTATTAAGCGCTTAATGTGTGCAGAACATTGTACAAAGCGCTCGGGAAACTACAATACCACACGAGCCCTTCCCACAAGGAGCTTCCCATCTACTGGGGGAGACAGTAAAGTAAATTACGGGCAAGAGGAAGGTGGGGAAGCAGATGGAAATGTGAGTTAGCACTTAGTAGGGAGTGTAAGTAGATAAACATACACATAAACCCAAGATTATGGAAATAAATCCTAAAGCCATCTCTTGAAACATTTCCAGCCAGGTATGAAATTTCTTGTCCTGTCAAGAAGCTGAAAATTTTAAAAAAGAGTTCAGAACCTTAAAGGAAGACACCTTAATGCTTTGAAATACGAGTGTAAATAAAGAAGACCTGTGGAAATGATGGTCGTATTCTTGGATCCACCTGTGCTTTTTTCCCTGAGTAGCAGAAAGTACGCTTAACTTTCTAAGCACAATGAGAGGGGGCATGGGTTATCGGACTCTCCTGCATCCGTCCTTCAGAACCAGTCAGCATCTTTCCTGGACAGACCCATGAGACTCTAAATTCATTGTGGGCAGGGAATGCATCTGTTTATTGCTGTATTGTCCTCTCCCAAATGCTTACAACAGTGCTCTGCACACAGTAATCGCTCAATCAAGCGCTCAATTACAATCAAATTGATGGCCTCTGCTGGCCATCTTGCTGGTCTTCCCCTCCTCCTTCAACAGGGCTGGTGAACTAGAACGGGCATCAGTCGACGATTAGGCACAGTCTAGAAGGTACTAATGGATGCCCAGTTGGGCAGAGGAGCATCACTTTGTAGTGGTCGGGAACAGTAACCGTAGCTCCCTAAGAGAGAGAACGCATAAGATAGTGTGCCCAGGAAATTGGGTTTCAGAAGGTAGAATCAAGGGCCGTTGGCATCTTTGAGCCACCTAACTGCATTTGAAACTTGGTGCCTCTTCCAAAATTTTCAGCTCCAATGCCGGGAACTCTGGAATTAAGAAAAGGTGAGCGGTCGATTGCTGCCGGAAGGGTAGGTTAAACTGCACTGTATGGGCAGGTCCTTCGTGTTTGCCCTTCTCAAAAACTGCAACGGGTTCAACTCCCCACCCCTCCGTGTTCTGGCGGTTGTGTGCGAGTTGTTGCTCAGTGGGAGTGAAGGAAGACAAGGGGGTGGAAAAAACATACTCAAGTCGTCGTCGCCGTGGCAGGGTTCACAACACTTTGGCCCCCTCGTCACCCTGGGCGTCCACACGCCCCCGCCTCAAAATTGGGGAGAATGCCTCTCCGTTTCCACTTGAGAGAAGGAATTTAGCCGGTGGTGAAGACAGGAAATGTTCCCCACAAGTTTAAAGCCAGCCCCATTTTCAAATTTGTTTTGTGGTGAAATCTCCAAGCAAGCCATTTATAGCCTGAACTTCAGAAAGGATTTAGTGGGCTCTGAGTGGGTTTGCGTCAGTGAGTTTTACATTTAGCAGCCAGCGTGAAATGACTAATAGGTGGTGTTACGTGGCTTCCTCGGACCGTGAATTTTCGGAGTCGTTTTTTTTTTTCCTTTTCCCGCGAGCAAGAGCTTAGATTAGCAGATACACACAATTGAAATTTTTAAGAATATTAGAGGGAAAATTTATGAAAGCTCAGGTTACTTAATTCTCCTGAGAACTCTTGGAATCATTAACTGGGCTAATCTGCTGTAATAATGTATTTTCCCTTTTCTAAAGGGCCATGGTTTGAGGAGGAAAGAAAAGTTTATTTATTTTTTAAAAGCACCACCCAAAAAGCCTTTTCAAATAAAGATGCTAGGAATCGGCTGGGCATTTAATTAATTGAGTAATTCGAAGTCTTTAATTAAAATGGAAAGTGCTTATCCCCATAGGAGGCCGGGACGGTTAGCTTTGATGGTGCTGGATTAAGAATTGGCCGGCCTCTGGGGCGGGCTGGCGGGCTCGCAGCCCCGCTTTTCAGGGGACGGCTTAAAGCGGCCGCAGAAATCGACCCCGCGGAGAAAGCAGTTCTTCAGCGTGGTATCCAGTCAGAAGAGTTTTCAGGCAATCGGAGGGAGGGTCGTTCATTCCACCCCATTCAAGCTCATCAACCGGGAAAATGATTCGTCCTTTTGAACAGTGACTCACCATCTCATTAGCGTCCAGTTAAAATTCCACCTACCGCCGAAGGATATGTTGCGCCTGTGGGATTGTCTTTGGTCTCAAAGTGAAAAGAAAATTCTTGGCTGTTTTCTTTCATCTCTGTGGGCCCAGAGGGACGGGGGTGCTCTTCAGTCCCCCACTTCACGAGTGCTGGGCAGCTCCAGCCTGCTTTAGGCATTTGTCATCCACTCCTTACTTCACTCTGATGCCCTGATCGCTTTTCAACAAAAATGTTCAGTCCATGTTTCCCCGCTCCTCAAGAACCTACAGTGGTTGCCCGTCCGCTTCTGCATCAAACAGAAACTCCTCACCATCGGCTTTAAAGCAGTCAAACACCTTGCCTCCTCCTACTTCACCTCGCTTCTCTTCTACTACTTCCAGCTTGCACACTTTGCTCCTCTCATGCCAACCTACTCAGTGTACCTTAATCTCGTCTGTCTCGCCGCTGACCTCTCACACATGTCCTGCCTCTGGCCTAGAATGCCCTCCCTTTTCATATCCGACAGACAATTACACTCTCCCACTTCAAAGCCTTATTAAACCCCATCTCCTCCAAGAGGCCTTCTCTGAGTAAGGCCTCATTTCCTCTTTTCCCACTCCCTCTGTGTTGCCCTGACTTGCTCCCTTTATTCATCACCCACCCCCGCCCCCAGCCTCACAACATTTATGTACATATCTGTAATTCATTTATTTATATTAATGTAGACTGTAAGCTTGTTGTGGGCAGGGAATGTGGCATAGTGGATGGAGCGTGGGCCTGGAAATAAGAAAAGTCATGGGTTCTAATCCAGACTCCCACATTGTCTGCTCTGTGATCCTGGGCAAGTCACTTCACTTCTCTGTACCTCAGTACCTCATCTGTAAAATGGGGATTGAGGACTGTGAGCCCTATGAAGGACAGGATTGTGTCCAACCCAATTTGCTTGTATCCGCCCCAGGGCGTAGTACAGCCCGGTACATAGTAAGCACTTAACAAATACTATAATTATTATTATATTGTCATGTTGTACTCTCCCAAGCGCTTAGAAAGGTGCCCTTGAACCCAGGAGTGCTCAAAAAATAGGATTGATTGATCACGACCCTCGTCACCTAGATGCATCTGTGGAACACTGGCTCAGGAGGAATTGGTAGCACCTGTTAGAAGTGCTTGTTTTGGATGCCTTTTTACCATGTCACCTACAGAGAGCTGTAGTTCAGTAATGTTCGTGTCCCCTTGTCTCGCCGAGGCCAAAAAAATCGGACGGTCAAGCGGTGAGCCCTAACCGATGGCTTGGGCGCCCTCCGAAGTAACGTCGGAATCGGTTCTCTGGCTGTCCAAAAGCCTGCGTCAGTTCCCCCAAGCCAACCCGGGCTTGGAGTCTTAACCCGACGTTTCCTGGCTTTGGGAGAGTGAAATCTGACCCGTACCATTTTTCCAACATAGATTTTTTTCTTTGTAGTTGAAAGGAATCAGATAGACTCTGTGGGAATTAAACCAACTCACACGGACCAATAAAGAAGTTAGAATGAGATTCTGAAAGGCTGCTTACTATGTTGCAAATGTCAACCAGCAGGTGATTTGCAGCTAATTAACAGGAGGATTATGTAAGTGGAATGTTTTCTGATGACTTCCAAAAGCCTGCGATTTGTCATTTGTGTTGGAGTTTGCTGAAGTCGCCATTTTCAGAGGAGTTGGTGAGCAGGTGTGTTTTCATATTGAGGACTGAAGGAAGAGGCTTTCTGGGTGTTGTGTAGTAGGAGTATTGATAGTGATAGGATTTACTGAAGAAGAACAGTGCTTGGTACAGAGTAAATGCTTAATAAAAACCGTCATTATTATTATTATTATTTCTGGGCCACCATTGGGTGCAATGCGTTGTACTGAGTGCTTGATGTCACGAGAAATGGCCAAATCATTTCAAAGGCCAAAATGTGAATGGGGTATTTTTGGCAGCCCTGGAAAGGGAATTGGTTATACAGTCTGATTGCTTTATTTAGCATTAGTGAGTTGGACTGAATGACTCAACAGGGACTGGAAAAAAAGACCCTCCCCACACCCCTTATTCCAAGCAAGTTTCCCCCGCTTAAAGTAGAGTTGAATCCATAATTTGCAAGAGCACCGAGAAATGGTTGCAGAGCCGTAGGAGAAAATGGTTCTTTGGTGGCTCCGTTCAACCTTGATTCGTGTTAGAAAAGTGAAGAGAAATGAATGAAAAATCCTCCTGTGCTCTGTGTTTCTGTTTTTATCAGGTGGCCACTTGCCTTTCCCACTGTGGGTCTCGGGGGTCAGAGAAACGGCTCCGATGAGAATTTTTCCAGGAAATGTGTCTTGTGGTGCTAGTTGGAGATGTAGTCTGCTAGAACGTTCAGTAACTCTTCTGCCAGAGAGTCAAGGAAGTATTTCTTAGGGGAGATGGCTGGTTTTCCCCATCTGGGTTTGTCTAATATGAGTGTACAGACCCAAGGATATCGGAACAGAGTTATCACTCAAAGAGTTTACATTTTAGCCCCTTAAATAACGCAGAGACCTTGACAAATGTTTTCTTGGTCTGTTTCAGTGGAGTTCAGCTGTCCCCAGAGGGGTAAGTCACAGTGGCACAGGTAGAAGGAAATGTTTAAAAGAAAGGTTTATCTTACACTGTTTCCCTCATTAGCCATGACTGAGGCGGATGACGCCTTAAATTATGGTTTTCTGTGACTTGACCGTCGAAGGGTCTGCGGATGAGTGAGGCAGCTTGCCGACGGACAGCATCCAGAGCAACCTTAGTAAGGGCTTGCTTGACCGGGCAGAGGCTGAAGGTGATGGATGGATCATCTCAGTATCTGGTGGGACGTACTCATCCAGACGTCTCATTGAGACGGGACCGAGGGAGACCCTGGGGTGGGACCAGGAAAGGAGCGGGATGCAGGTGGGGGAGGCTCCAGGTTTCAGCGAGTTCATGGGTCAGGAACAGTGGGAATCAGAAGGGCCTGGGTTCTAATCCTGGCTTCGCCACTTGTCTGCTGTGTGACCTTGAGCATGTCATTTCACTTCTCTGTGCCTCCGATACCTCATCTGTAAAAATGATGATGAAGATTGAGAGCCCATGTGTCCAACCGGATTAGCTCGTTTCTACCCCAGCACTGAGTACAGTGCTTGGCCCATAGTAAGTGCTTACCAAATACCACTACCAACCCCCCTGCCAACCCCCCACAAAACCCAAAAAGAACCCCCAAAGCCTCTGCTCCAGTGTGGAGTTTTCTGTGCTTGATTCAATTCTGGGGGATAAACTCTGCTCTTTTTATCTCTTCTCTCTTCTTAAATGCTTAAAAAAAACTTTGACCTCTTTAACGTTGTATCAGCCCAGCTCCAACACCCATCACGTGAGATGATTCTTCGAGGGTTATGTATTTCTCCGGAACACTGCTTGCATCTTGTTGTCCAGAGATGTAACCGAGGGCCAATTAGGCTCAGTGTCCCTCTCCCTTCCTCCCCCGCCGGCCAGTGTTTCGGGTCAGAAGTTGCTTGGAAGGGATGTTGTGAGGAGGAGGGGCTTCAGTCAATGTGCCTTTTAGACCATGAATTTATCTCAAGTGACAGCTAACAGTGGAACGATGGGTCAGAGGCAATGCCGCCTAGTGGAAAGGGCACAAGGCTAGTAGTCCTAATAATTAATAATTAATTATGGTATTTGCTAAGCATTTCCTGTGTTCTAAGCACTTTTCTACACCCTGGGGTAAATACGAGGTAATCAGGTTGTCCCACGTGGGGCTCACAGTCTTACTGTCCATTTTACAGGTGAGGTAACGGAGGCACAGAGAAGTGAAGTGCCTTGCCCGAGGTCACACGAGGTCATTGAGCCGGGTTTAGAACCCATCTCCTCTAACTCCTAAGCCCGTGCTCTTTCCACTGAGCCACGCTGCTTTGTAGTCAGAATTCCTTGGCTCTGGACCCAGATCTTCTCCATGGCCCCTTATAGCAGGTTACTTAACCTCTCTGGGCTCATCTGTAAAGTGGGGGCAAAAATTCCTCTCCCTACCTCTGTGGGATGTTGTAAGGACTAAATGGGATAATTGAGATGAAAATGCCGTGAATAGTAAAGACAGTTTAGAACTCTAAAATGCCATGTGCTTAAATTAGAAGATGAATTGCAAGGAGAATCCAGGGAACTATCCAGAAAGAATTCTGTCATTGCTTTCCGCTCGCCCTCTGTCTCAGTGCCACAGTTCCTGTGTGGTATCAAGGGGCAGGACATCAAAGGAGCAAACACGGCTTATTTTCATTACTTCCAAGCCAGGAGTTTCTACTTCAGAAATTGCTCCAAGGTCCTGAGGGGGGAAATCAGGGAGCCATTAGCCAAAGCCAGTGCTTATTTATGTTCCAAGGAGTCTGCATCCTCATTTGCATAGTATATCTGTGGTTATTTCAGAGGCAGGTGTTCCCTCACTAGTACCATAATTATTATATGATTATTAGCGTCCTTCAGCAGTATTGAGGATTTCAGTGGGTTGAAACGCAAGCCTTCCCGGAGCAGATGTGCCGTTTGGAAAAGCTGTGGTTGTGGAGGTAATACAAGTAGGTGGTCGTAGTCAAACCTACCAGTTTGACATCTTTCTCCAGAAGCCTCATGATCTCCTTGTCCTTACCCCGAAACTAGACAAGGAAACTGTATCGAGCCAGGAATGGCAGTCAGCCCGACCCGCTCCGATTCGGTCTGCCTAACTCAGAGAAGGGATGTGGAAGTGACTGTAAGTCAGTCATTCAGCCATATTTATTGAGTAAGCGCTTGGGAGAATACAGTGTGACAAAAACAGACACATTCCCTCTCCACAAGGAGCTTACAGTCTAGAGAGGAGGTGCAGTCCACCGCGGTTATTTCATATCTTTGGGCAGACCCTCCCCAGCCATCGTGCAGCGGCAGGGAAACTTGCCGATAGAGTTTAAGGGACAAAAGAGGACGTTCGGCCCCCTTTTCCGAGCTGCCCGCGTGGGGGGCCCAAGCATGCTTGAATACACCCGGTGAACGCCAGTGCACGGTTCCCGATTTCATGGTCAGACTTCTGAAGGATCGGCTGAAGAGGGGAAAAGAGTTGGGAAATGAGCTCCCGAGATTTTCATTCTCCGCAGCGGGGGCCGGCCTGCATCTCACGGGTAAGGGATTGAACTTTCCTTCTCGTATCTTGTGTCCCTCGCATATTAAGTGCCCGCCCTTGGGAGCTAAGGACTGGAACAGGATCTCCAGTGGGGAGACTTTGGACCATCCAGCCGCAGGCTCTGCACTGTTGCTGTCCTGGGTCAGACCCGCGGTCCACTCAGGCCGGTCCTCTGTCACCGGCTGGGTCTCCGTGGGCCACGGAGGAGTCACATGTACATATCTATAATTCTATTTATTTAAATTAATGCCTGTTTACTTGATTTGATGTGTATGTATCTCTAATTCTATTTATACTGATGGTATCAATGCCGGTTTACTTGTTTTGATGTCTCTCTCCTCCCTTGTTGTGGGCAGGGATTATCTCTCTTGCTGAATTGCTTTCCAAGTGCTTAGTACAGCGCTCTGCACCCAGTAGTGCTCAGTAAATATGATTGAAGGAAGGAATGAAAGGCAATGCTGGCAACCCCGGATGGAATCCAGCCCCTTTTGCAGGGCCTGGGCCTCTGGGAGGCTCCTTCTGGGCCCAGGTGCCCATCTTTCCTTGTGAGCAAGGGGCCGGAAATGGGGCAGGGGTCCCAGTGGGACTTGGGGCTCAGAGGGGATGTGCTTCAAAGAGGTAATAATAATAACAATGGTTTTTGTTAAGCGCTTACTATGTGCCAAGCACTGTTCTAAGCACTAGGATAGATACAAAGTCATCAGGTTGTCCCACCTGGGGCTTACAGTCATTCATTCACTCATTCAGTCGTATTTATTGAGCGCTTACTGTGTGCAGAGCACTCTACTAAGTGCTTGGAATGGACAATGAGGCAACAGATAGAGACAGTCCCTGCCCAACAACGGGCTCCTTTTTCCCCATTTTGTGTATGAGGTAACTGAGGCACTGAGAAGTGAAGTGGCTTGCCCCAGGTCACACAGCGGACAAGTGGCAGAGCCGGGATTAGAATCCACGTCCCCTGACTCCCAAGCCCGGACTCTTTCCACTAAGCCAGGCTGCCTATCATATGATAATCAGTGATATTTGTTAAGCGCTTACTATATACCTCACACTCTAAGTGCTGGGGTAGGTACAAGGTAATTGGTTGGTCACAGTCCCTGTCCTGCATTGGGTTCACAGATGTCACCCCCATTTGACAGATGAGGTAACTGAGGCCTATAGAAGTGAAGTGACTTACCCAAGGTCACACGGCAGACAAGTGGCAGATCCGGGATTAGAACCCATGACCTTCCAATTCCCAGGCCTGTGCTCTATCTGCTACACCGTGATGCTTTTAGCGGGGCGGAGAGCGGCCTTTGGGATGTTTTGCACTCTGGACAGGAACTCTTTGATTTTTGTCGGAGATCTGGGAGGCACGAGGCTGGAAGTTGAGCTCACAAAGCTTCAGAGGACTGTCACCCTCTCTTGCTCAGGGGTAGGGGGCACCTATGATTCTCGATAAGCCCGTTTCAACATAGGGTCACCATGTGCCACTTTATTTCTTAATAACTTGATTTGTTATTTAACATTTCTTATTTGTTAATCACAATATGCCATGGAGCAGCACGGCGTAATGGATAGGGCACCGACCTGAGAGTCAGAAGGTCGTGGGTTCTAATCCCCGCTCTGCCACCTGTCTGCTATGTGACCTTGGGCAAGTCACTTCATTTCTCTGGGCCCCGGTTCCCTCATTTATAAAATGGGGATCGAGACTACGAGCCCCTCATGGGACGGGGACTGGGTCCATCCCTATTTGCTTGCATCTGCCCTGGCTCTTCGTACAGTTCCTGGTGTATAGTTAACACATAACAAATGCCATCATTATTATAACAGATATTTGTTATTTGCTAATATCAAATAACTTTATTTAACTCCTCTCAATAAAGGCGGCAGCCTCCATAGGAACAACGGGACAATTTCCGGAGCAGACACGAAGCTCTGCCGTGGAGCCACCAGAAGGCCAGTTCTTAATGCTCTTCTTTCTGTGGCTCTTTTGGGTCCTTCATTCAATAGTATTTATTGAGCGCTTACTATGTGCAGAGCACTGTACTAAGCACTTGGAATGTACAAATCGGTAACAGATAGAGACAGTCCCTGCCCTTTGACGGGCTTACAGTCTAAGTGAGAGTCATAGTCCTTTATAATGATCAGATCTCAGCATCTGTCATCGGATTAAAGGGAAGGAGGAGAATTTACCCTTCTCTCTCCCACATCATTTTCCAGATGCTTTATTATTTGGCTTTCTGTCAGGGCCTTTCCCTTGATACTTGGAATCAGCAGCAGGGGGTGGATGCCCAAGTTGTTTTATTGTTTGTCCCAAAATCCAACCGCTTGTAATTTTCAATTGCTAATGATCATTATGGTATTAAATGCTCACTCTGTGCCAAGCCCGGTGCTAAATACCGCAGAGGACTCAAGGTAATCGTATCTGACCCAATCTCTGGCCCACATGGAGCTCGCGGTCTAAGGGGGAAGGAGAGCAGGGATCCGACCCTCGTTTTGCCGCTGAGGAATCGGAGGCCCAGAGAGGTCAAGGGACTTGCCCAAGCGTTCAAGCAGGCCATGGGCAGAACTGGGTCTGGAACCCAGGCCTCCTGGTTCCCAGCCCCTTGCTGTCTCCACTAGGCCATGTTAACTCCCTGAGGATATTCTGGTGCTGCCAGTGAGCTTGGATTGGTGCAGTTAAATGGGAGATTATTGGAAACCTTATTGTACTTCATCCTCCACCCCAACCCCACGACACTTCCGTACTAATCCCTGTATTTTTTCATTTCCCCAATGAGTAATTTATTGTAAGTTTGTCCCTCCCTCTGGATTCACATTTCCTGCCCGCCACGAGCTTACGGTCTAGAAAGGGGGAAGACAGCCATTAATATAAATAAATTAATTACCGATGTGTACATAGTGCTGTAGGTCTGGGAGTGGGGATGAACAACGGGAACAAGTCAGGATGACGCAGAAGGGAGTGGGAGAAGAGGAAAGGGGGGCTTATTCAAGGAAGGCTTCTTGGAGATGTGCCTTCAATAAGGCTTTGACGTGGGGGAGTTATTGTCTGTCAGATTTGAGGAGGGAGGGCGTTCCAGGCCAGAGGCAGGGCGTGGGCCCGAAGGGCCAGCGGCAAGATGGTAGTTGAAACTATGGGAGCGAATGAGTTCTCCACGGGAGTGGGTCTAGATGGAGAATAGAAGGGAACCCAGAACATAGAGTAGGTGGTCAGTGCAGCCCTTGCTCACAGTAAGTGCCCCAGTATGGTACTTTGTGTCCACTCAGTAGGAGACTCAGTTGAAGCTAAGTACAGTGCTCAGCACAGAGTAGGTGCCTAGTCCATACTGCTACTGATCCGGATTGAGCGTTGCGGGGGAACGGACTATGATGCGCCCCACAGATCAGCAGAGATGAGTGGTTCCCCCAAGACCAGTCCTTCCCATTGATCCATCCCAGGTTTCAAACCGGTGCTCGTTGGTAAAAACGCCCCATGTTTGGTGCCCAAACACGTCGCATCTCCACCCTGCTGCTTGTTGTTGGAATATCTGTTTCTGGGAAATCTAAGCAAAGTGTTGTCTTCCTCAGGAAAGTCCCCAGGGGAACTGTGGCAGATATCTGAGATCCCAGTTGAACGGTGAGATTGGTTTTCGGCTGACTTTCTGTCTGTTCCTCTGTGTTTACACGTGTTCCGTTCTTGGGAGAAGTTGCCTTTGTAAGGGAGGTTTTGGACTTGGGACTTCAGTGAGGGAAGGAGATTAGATCTGGTTGCGAGTACTGAATTAGATGAAGCCAAATAAAACAATATAATGTGGCAGATTCCTTCCAGGAATCTAGCTTGTTCGAGGACATTCAGGTTCTTGTCCTGCAGTTTTGTGTTTCGCAGCGTAAAACGACTCTCGCCTCTGTCCGCGGTGGTGCTCTGTCCACAGGGGACCCCCGGGACAGGCTGTCGCCACAACACGAAGGGTTTGAGAACCACCAGGCCCTCAGTTAGTCCATTGGGTTCTCAGCCATATTGTGGAGGGAATATTTGTACCCTCCGAAAAAAGAATGGTTGAAATGTTTGTGGTCACAATTATTTTTTTAAACCTTGTTGTTTTGACATTTTGGAGAGACATTTTTGGGAGTTATGTGGTTGGGTCTGATCCCTCTTCCTAGAACTGCTTCTTCCAAGGGCAAGATGGACGTTTGCCCAACGTCCATGACCTCTTCCTGTGCTCCTGGGGGTCTCAGTCTGGTGGCCAGGACTCTCCTGCCTTCCCTTTCTGGAGAGCCCCGGGGATGACGTTTATGGTGTTCCCACTTCAGTGGGGCAGGAAGGGTTAATAATAATGATTGTGATAACAATGATAATAATAATTATGGTATTTAAGTGCTTACTATGTGCCAGGCAGTGGGGAAAGAGCACGGGCTTGGGAGTTGGAGGACATGGGTTCTAATCCCAGTTCTGCCACTTGTTCTGCTGTGTGACCTTGGGCAAGGCACTTAACTTCTCTGTGCCTCAGTTCCCTCATCTATAAAATGGGGATTAAGACTGTGAGCCCCTTGTGGGATAACCTGATTACTTTGCATCTGTCCTAGTGCTTAGAACAGTGCTGGGGACATATTAAGCATTTAACAAATACCATAATTATTATTATTACTACTACGAAGCAAATCGGGTTGGTCACAGTCCCTGTCCCATGTGGATTCACCATCTCGATCCCCATTTTCCAGAAGAGGTAACTGAGACCCAGAGAAGTGACTTGTCCAAGATCACAGAGCAGACAGGTGGTGGAACTGGGATTAGAACCCATGACCTTCTGACTCCCAGACCCGTGCTTTATCCACTATCCTTTCCAGGCCCAGACCCACCGCCTTAGCTGTCCCCCTTTCATTTTGCGTGTTGGGTTGGGAGAAAGGAAGAGGATCCGGGGTGAGGGAAAGACACGCTTCGTGAGAGCCATCGGGTAAGGTAGGCCCGGTTGGGGTCTTTTCAGTCCTACCTGGAGGGTCTCTAGGTGTGGGGTCAAAGGCTGGAGTCCCACTGGGGCCGGCCACTTCCCGTTGGGTGGAGTCCCTGCCTGTGACCATCCCTGCTGGTCCCCATGGCACCCGTGGAGCCACCCTCCTCTTTCAACCTCGCATCTGTCATGGATTTCAGTGGCACCTCTTGCCACAGAGCGGGTGGGCCCCTCCCCGCCAGTGACTGCCTAGAATCAGGGCGGAGAAGGAAGCGGATCTGGGATCCAGAAGAACATTCCCAGATTCAGCCAGATGCTCAGTTGGATCCATTTTCCGGGAAACGTCTAGGGTCGGTCACCGCACGGGCAGAGAGGAGGAGCGGCTGGCTCGTTAGCAACTCCCGAGCCCGAGGCGGCGGCTACCACCAGTTCGGTGTTGGCATCCGCCCCTGGGATTCAGAATTCATTCCTTCAGAGTCCAGGAGCTTGCAGGACCAGGTGGAGATACGGTGGGAGGATGAGAAAACCCTGATCAAATCAGGCTTCCAGTTTAGTTTTAGCCTGGCTTGGATTTGAAGCTTCACTGCAACCTAATTAGTAGCATTCACTAAACACTTACTTTGAGCGGAGTACTGGGCTAATTGCTTTGGAGACCAAAATAGAATAAGTAGTTCATCTATTTGTGTTTTGCAGTTTCACCAGTCCCGGTGTGTTTGTCTCCAATCTCTTCTCGCCACTTAAACTTTTAATAGTAATAATAATAATGATAATAATTGTGGTATTTTTTAAGTGTGTCCTATGTGGCAGGCACTGTATCAAGCGCTGGGGTGGATGCAAGCAAATCGGGTTGGACACAGTCCCTGTCCCATTTGGGGCTCACAGTCTCAACCCTCATTTTACAGATGAGGGAACTGAGGGGCAGAGATGTGAAGTGACTTTCTGAAGGTCCCACAGCAGACAAGGGGCAGAGCCGGGATTAGAACCCATGACTTTCTGAGTCCCAGGCCCGTGCTCAATCCATTCTGTGGATTGTGAGTCCCACAAGGGACGGGGACCGTGTTTAATTCCTACTTGTCTGTTTTCTTTTAGTGCTTAGTACAGTGCTTCACACCCAGTAAACCTTTAATAAATAACGTTACTTCTACTGCTCCACCATCCCTGCTTACGATCTAATTCAATTTTATTTATTCAGTCGTATTTATTGAGCGCTTACTGTGTGCAGATCACTGTACTAAGCGCTTGGAAAGTACAAAAGAAGTGGCGTGGCTCAGTGGAAGGAGCACGGGCTTGGGAGTCAAGGGACGTGGTTTCTAATCCCGGCTCTGCTACTTGTCTGCTGTATGACCTTGGGCAAGCCACTTAATTTCTCTGCGCCTCACTTACCTCATCTGTAAAACGGGGATTAAGGCTGTGAGCCCCACGTGGGACAATCTTGTATCTACCCCAGCTCATAGAGTAGTGCTCGGCACATAGTAAGGGCTTAACAAATACTGTTATTATTATTACAATTCAGTGCTTGGGAAGTTCAATTCAGCACTTGGAAAGTACAATTCTCATGTTTAGCACCTACTAGGCTAAGCCCCTACAAAGGTTTCTAAAGCATAATTAGGGCTGAGGGGCTCTTTCTCCCAGGACCATATGCCCTTGTACCCACTTTCCCTCCCTGGGCCCTCTCCCTGTCCCTCCCAGTCCACACCTTTCAGGAGGGCAGGGATATTGGGAAGGAATTTGAGCCACTATAGCTGAGGCATTGAGATCCAGCACCCACCATCCTCTATTTGCCCTTTTGTAACTAATACAAATGATGATGATAATAACAGTGGCAATTGTTCATTCAATAGTATTTATTGAGCGCTTACTATGTGCAGAGCACTTTACTAAGCGCTTGGAATGTACATATCGGCAACAGATGGAGACAGTCCCTGCCCTTTGACGGGCTTACGGTCTAATCGGGGGAGACAGACAGACAAGAACAATGGCAGTAAATTGTTAAGCGCTTACAATGTGCTGGGGACTGAACTAAGAGCTGGGGCAGGTACAAGATAATTGGGTTGGACACAATCCCCGTCCTGTAATGGGCTCCCCTTGACAATCCCCATTTTACAGAGAGGTAACTGAGGCATAGGGAAGTGAAGTGTCTTGCCCAAGGTTACACAGAAGACAAGTGGTGGATCCAGAATTAGAATCCAGGACCTTTTGACTCCCAGGCCTGTGCTCTGTCCACTATGCCATGCTGCTTCTTACTACTCCTTGCTGCTTCTTACTACGCTGTGCTGCTCCTTAACAGCTTCTTCAAAATGTTCCCCAAGACTTTCACGTCAGGGATCTGACTTTTCTCTCGCTGCAGTCCCGAGAGACCGGGAGGGCCGAGGAAAAGGGATCGGGGGCCCAGAGAGCTTCCGTAACTTGCTCGAGGGCACCTAAGAGGCCAGTGGCAGATTGGAACTAGAACCCAGGTCTCCTGATTCCAGCCCCAGGCTCCTTCCACTAATCCTCACTGCCAGTTTTCTAGTTACATTAATTTTTTTGAAGATTGACGATCCCATGATCGAGGGGCAAAGATGAGCGTGTAAGTAGTGTTGTCTAGTGGAAAGAGCCCAAGCTTGGGAATTACGGGATCTGAGGTCTAATCCCAGCTCCGCCACTTGCTTACCGTGTGACCTTGAGCAAGTCACTTCACTGTGCCTCAGTTACCTCATCTGTCACTTAACTTTTCTATTTCTCAGTTTCCTCAACCGTAAAACGGGAAGTCAGTACCTGTTCTCCCTCCCACTTAGACTCTGAGCCCCATGTGGAACAGGTAGTGTGTCCAACTTGATTATCTTGTATCTACCGTAGCTCTTAGAACAGTGTTTGGCACAGACTAAGCACTTAAGTACCATAACAATCAGACAAACATGTAAAAGGGCATAAAATTGAACTGTCAGGTTGCCAGTCTGTCGTTCGTGAGTCATGTAGAATCCAGTCTGGAAGAAAATCAGATCATCTGAGAAATGGACCAGTTGATTTCTTCTCAGCCTCAGTCTCTGCAGTTTCCTAGGGACTTGGAAGATGAATGGAAACAAAATCGGAAACCAAATGTTTAGTAGATTACAATTTTCACGCCAAGTGAAGCATCTTGAAAATACTGTTCTTGATCTTTATTCCATTGGTTCTGCACTTTGTAGAAAGTACCGCTCTAAGCGCTGGGGCGAGGATATTGGATCAGATGTTAAGGACAGAGTTACCTCCCTCTTTTTAGGTTTTAATGTAGGATTTTGCTGTAGCCCCAGTAAGTGCCATTTCAGTGATTAAGCAAGCCGATTGTGAGCCTTACTGGCTTGGAGCCAGTGAAATGTCTGCATTTTTCCAACTCTAGTTGTTTTCAGATTTATAGCTGTTATAATTGTTGCGCTTGCTCCTGGGTTATGACTGCATCCACACTAAGAGTCCAAACTTATTGTTCAGCTGGAAAAAGTGAGGTGTGTGTTTTCCTCTGCTCCGACAGCAGGGAGGGAAGTCTTCGTGGCTGGTCGGGACCCTCTTGCAGCTCCGAGTGTTTCAGTGTATCTATTCCGGGTTGCTGAAGGGACCAGGGATTTACAGTAGAACTACAGAAGCTTTAAAATATTAACAGCCCATTAAGTACAGGATACGGTTCATGAGGTTTAATGGGAAGTTGTTAAAGGGAAACAGGACTATTCCAGTGTGGGAGAAAAAAAAAATCTGAGAAATGTTTGTTTTCTCTGTAAAGAAAACTTAATGTTTGGGTTACCCCTTGAAATAAAAAAAAAAGTCTCCTATAGCTGATAAACAGCAGCCAGTGCAACATCCCGACCCCATCGAATTCCCACTCTGGGTCCATCCACTCCTCCCGTCGGTTGCGAAGCCCCGTGGGGTTGCGACAAAAGAATTTCCAGGGGTGTTCAGACCTTGGCGTTCATTAAATCAAACCTTCAAGGGCTCTGAAATCTCACCTACTTGGTTCAACGTGTAAAAAATTACAAGTCTCCCGAGGATCGCCCTAAGAACAGACTTGAGCCAGTCTCCCAAAGACATTAAAAAATGGCAGCTTTTCAGAGCAGAACACAGGGGAAACAAAAGAATAAAACATCCGAGTCTGGAGGCAGAGGGCTGCTGTCTCTGCCGGTCAGAGCGCTCCGCCCTGGTCCGAGACTCGGAGCGCTCAGGGTGTGTGCCGAAGCGGCCCTCTCTGGGCCGGGCAGAAGGTGGGCACGTCAAGAGCCAATTAGATCATCGATCTAGTCCAGCTGGGCACAGAACTGATCTTCTAAATCAATCAATAACCTGTAGTTGCATGTCTTGAGTACACCGAATTAAGCACCTGATGGTGTAGCAGATAGAGCACGGACCTGGGAGTCAGAAGGTCATGGGTTTTAATCTCGGCTATGCCACTCATCTGCTGGGTGACCTTGGGCAAGTCACTTCATTCCTCTGTGTCCTCAGTTCCCTCATCTGTAAAATGGGGATGGAAACTGTGAGCCCCACATGGGACAGGGACTGTGTCCGACCCGATTAGCTTGTAGCCGCCCCAGTGCTTAGTACAGTGCCTGACTCATGATAAGTGCTTAACAAATACCACAGTAGTAGTTATTATTATTTTTATTATACTCAGGGTGTTACCAGGCCTGGGCCAAATAGGGATCACAGACTAAGAGGAGGAAGAACTGATATTTTATCCCCATTTTACAAATGAGGAAACTGCAGCGTAGTCATTAAGTGACTTGCCCAAGGTCTCGCAGGAGGCGAACAGCAGAATAAAACACCAGATCCCCCAACTCCAAAGCCCAAGTTCTTTCCACTAGGCCACACTGCTTCCCTTGCCTGATTGATTCAAATGACCCATTCCCTGTCCACCCGTTCCCTGTCCCAGCTATTACAAAATAGGTCAGTACCCAGGCAAATGCCCCTCAGTGCTGGGCTGACCAGAGGTGACCAGGGATGGCAGGATCTCCAACCCCCAGCGGCTGCGTCAAGGCTTTTCAGTTCATTCATATTTATTGAGCGTTCTCTGTGTGCCGAGTTCCGTACTAAGTGCTTGGGAGAGTTCACAGAGAGATACACTGCCTGCCTATAACGAGTTTACGGTCTAGAGGTTCTCTGTGGTTCAGCGGCTTGAGCTCCTCCATCGGGGTGGGGATCATGGTGCACCCCTTCTCCCCAAGAGATCAACATGGGGGGGCCTCACCCACCTGATTTCCGGGAAGGGGGTCCATCTCCAAGAGGTCCTCGCTGCAGGAGCTACCCACAGCCTCTCTCACCTCCCCCCCCCCCCCCCCGGGAGGCAGAAAACAGCCGATTATAGTCTCCTAGACAGGAAGCTCATTAGTTGACAGGGAACGGGTCCACTAATTCCATTGTATTGTATTCTTCCAAGCACTCAGTACGGTGCTCAGCACATAGTGCTTAAATCAATAAATGCCATTGATTGATTACTGACCACTCGGGTGTGAGAGACGTGTTCTTACAGCCCAGCTCCCTTGTCTGTCACCGAGACATAGCCACGAATCTCCAGAGCCCTGACTGGCAGAGAGGCAGGCGTCTTAACCTGATTTAGAAGGCAGATGGTTGCCGTTCGAAGTACCCAATTGGTCTCCCCCACATTCCTAAACCGGACAGCAAAGGGCAAATGTTTTCGTGGTTTGATGTGGTTCTTGTTTCCCGATTGGTGGTTCATTCCCCCGCTCCCCCTTCCACCAGTGGAGAACAGGGTTGAGGAGGCAGCGATCATGCCAACCCCTCGGAATTGCATGGAGGCTGGCATTGCACTGGGAGAGGAGTTCGAGGATGGAAGTTCTAAGGCCACACAAGCCTTAAAACAGACCCTTACCCTGGGAAAATGTCACGCCTCTGCAACCTGGAGAGGAGAGTGCCCGGAGAGGTGTAAAAACAGAGTCCGGCTGGCTGGCCTCTTGCGGGATGATTCATTCCCAGTCCCCGATGGTCGGCTCTGTGCTTTGGGAGCATATTTTCGGGTGGTGATCTGCCCATTTGTTGCCCAGTAAATGGCACCTCTCATTTAGGAGGGCAAGTTACTCCAGGCAGCCCAACTCTTGCCTTTCCCTATCTCTGGGCAACCGAGGACCACACAGTTCCACCCTGGTTGTTTGAGGCAAGGAAAGCCCAAACAGTAGTCCTTCTTCTAGCTGTTCCCAAGTGCCCTGTGCAGAGCTTTGCATATGGTAGTTGCACAGTTCAGTAGCCACCCAGTAGTCACCAGTGGTATTTATTAAGCGCTTACAGTGGGCAGAACACTGTACTAAGCCCTTGAGAGAGTACAGTACAGTAGACTTGGTGGAAATGCTCCGTTCCCTCAGGGAACCTCCAATCTAATGGTCACCCAAAATAATAATGATAATAATAATGATCATAATTATGGTACTTGTTAAGCACTTACTATGTGCGCTGTTCTAAGCGCTGGGTAAATGCGAGGTGATCGGGTTGGACACAATCACTGTCCCGTATGGGGCTCATAGTCTTCATCCCCGTGTTACGGATGAGATAACTGAGGTCCAGAGAAGTTAAGTGACTTGCCCAAGGTCACCCAACAGACACGTGGAGCCGGGATTAGAGCTCATGTCCTCTGACTCCCAGACCTGTGCTCTTTCCACTAGGCCACGCTGCTCTGCACCCCAAAGAAAATGCCCCAAACAGCTCTCTCTACTCAGTAGACGACTTGTCTGGGCTCTGCAACCAGCAGGTGCCCAACCCAGTGCTTTGTACCCAGTGGGCATCCAGTTGGCTTCTCTTGCACAGTGTGCGCCTCGACTGCGCCCTGCGTATGGTAGGCGTCCAGTCTCTTCATGCCACCTTGCCAATCAAGAGACCACTTGGCTTCAACATGAGCGCCGTGCTTCAAGTCTGGAGCGTTTGTGCCAGGAGATCAGCAGAAAGTTGAGGTCGCCGAGTAGGTCCGGCCAAGCCGACCTGACCCCCGCAGTGTGTGTGCAGCAACGGCCTCTAATCCCCACTCCACCGGCGGCTGCTGCCAGGAAAGAGAAGCCCCCGAGGGAAATAAACCGGCGACAGGTTTGGGGAGGGGGAGTGGGGGCGCGTTCCTGCTGCTGGGGCCTCCCCCAGGGTCAGAAACGAGGCCCCGGGCAGATCTCCTTTCAGCCGTCGCCGGCCTCCCCCGGCGTTAGCCGCTCTGGCCTGGCTTCTCGCATCCCGGACTTTGTTTATTCATTCAGCTCTTGATCTGGGCAAATGCCATTTTTGACAAAAGCAACAAAATACCGGGAAGTTACGGTCTCTAAGCCAGTCAAGCTACTAAGTCAGCATGTTCCAGAGGTGGCCCGGGTGGGTTTGTAAACAACAGAGATGACCTGACAGCTGATGGAATTTGGAAAGGAGGAAGCTCTTAAATGGAGCTAAGCCTCTTGAACCGCCTGTCCCCTTCTTCCCCGCCTACCCCCTACCCCGCCACCCAAATGTGTTTTTTCTTGAGATGACCGGTCCCAGCTAAAAAGCCAACAGACTCTTTTGACAGTGGCTCAGCATACAGTTTAAAGGGCCTTTTTGTCAAGAAGGCAGATCAAGCAGGTGGAACCCCCTGAGCTCTAGATGGAATTTCGTATGAGTCTGTCAGCTTTTTCTGGGAACTTCCCAAGTGCACTCAAGCAGCGTGGCTTGGTGGAAAGAGAAGCTCCATGGACTAGTGGGTAGAGCATGGGACTGGTATTTAGAAGGACCCAAGTTCTAATCCCGGCTCCGCCACTTGTCTGCCGTGTGACTTTGGCCAAGTCACTTCACTTCTCTGGGCCTCAGTTCCCTCATCTGGAAAATGCAGATTAAGCCTGTGAGCCCCACACCTTTTTCAAAGGTGACTTACAGGTGCTTGACTTATTTTTGTGTCAGCAGTGTTGGTCTGCACCAAACCATCTGCACTCCCCCTCACCCAAGGCCCAAGGTCCCAGCAGCAGGCCCGACGAGGAAGCTGACCAGGCTAAGGGTACGAAACACCTTGTGCATTTGAGTGGATTATTATCAGTTCTCTCCCGGTGCAAAAGGAGTAACCCTGGAGTGAGTGAAAATAAGCTTGTGGGCGGGAAATGTGTCTCTTATATTGTCGTACTCTCCTAAGCACTTAGTACAGTGCTCTGCACAGAGTAAGCTCTCAATAAATACAGTTAAGTGTTCGGGAGGTAACAAGCTTAAGGGGTAAAGAGTGTGGAACTGAGAGTGGGAAGACCAGGGCACATTGATCAGACTACAGTGAAACACTTCTATTTGCGATGGAATAATCCCAGTTTTGATTTCTGATGTGAGTTTGGTAATAGATGGGGCAGAGGTATATCGCCGCGAAAATTAAAATACTCTTCCTTCTCGCGGCGATGAACTCCCTCTGCCATATAAGTGTAATAGCAGCACGGAATCAGCTCTGATGCTTGAGCCTTCCATAGAGCGTACATGTTGGAGGCCAGAGGGGTTCACATTTGCTTTATTCAAGCTGCTTCTCGTGTTTATTTTAGAAAACCAATGAAGCGTAACGATGATTAATGACTTAGCTGGCTAAAGACAGAAGTAAGACACGAGCACTTAGCGGGGAAAAAAAGGGGGCTGGTTTTCCTTTACACTGGCCTCTCTCCTGCTATTTAGGAATTTCGTTTAGAAGACATAACAAAGACCGTAGCCCACATTTGCCGCATCCAAAGTCTACATGCGTCTCTCAAAAATATAAAACACGAGTTTGTGCCATTTGTACATTTTGGCCCAGTTTCAAAGAGTTTCTGCATTTTGAAAATACTTTTCCGGAATGCCGGGTTTGAGTTTGTTTTTACAACGGAAGGCGAGCGCTCACTAGGAGAGGGGCCGTGTCCGGGCAGTGTCCGGTCCGATAAAAGCGCCTCTAGGCAAAGAGGTGAAGACAGGCGGCCACGGGTGGACCGCGTTCTCCCGCACCCGTCTCCCTCCCCCGCCAACCCTCAAGCTCCCCTCACTGAAGCGAATCGTTGAGCGAAACGGAAACCAAGTGGGAAAGAACGTGCCTTTCCTGTGGGCGCCGGGCGACATTCTGAAGGCTGGGCCTTCCCCGCCTTGCCCCAGCTCGATTCAGACATCCTGAAGAGAACCAGGAGTGCCGTGGATGAGGTCCTTTGGAGACAGATGCCTCCCAATAAGTCATGATGATGATCATTGTGGTACTTGTTCAGTCCTTACTATGTTCCACACACTGGGCAAAGCACTGGGGTATGTGTGGAATCATCAGGTTGGACGCATCCTCTGTCCCACGTGAGGCTCACAGTCCAAGTAGGAGGGAGTAGATTTAATCAGCATTTCGATAATTAGTTATGATATTGGTTAAAGTGTGGGCTATGGCCTAAGTAATACTGAGTGTTAGGGTTAATCAGGTTGGATGCAATCCCTGTCCAACGGAGCTCACAGTCTAAAGAAGAGGGAGAAGATATACTGAATCCCCTGTACTAAACGCTGGGATAGATTCAATCACCAGACACTGGTTGACTACTGCACTAAGCGCTGAGGGAGATACAAGCTGATCAGGTTGGACACAGTGCACGTCCCACCTGGGGTTCACAGTCTTAATCCCCTTTTTACAAATGAGGTAACTGAGGGACAGAGTAGCGAAGTGACTTGTCCACGGTCACACAGCGTGGCGGAGCCCGGATCAGAACCCAGGTCCTCTGACTCCCAGTCCTGTGCTCTTTCTTTTAGGCCGCATTGCTTCTCTAGACCAACCACCCCTAATGACAGCTGTCGGGGGTCGGCTGGACCGTGTCCTTATTTTCACTCGCTGCTTGAGCACCTGGTCAGTTTTCCACCAGTCCAGTCTACAGAGGGACTTAAAGTGCTCTCCTCCCCCCTCGAACTTTTCTCCTAAACCCCAGACCCAGGGGTCCTAGCGATGGGCAGGTTGGTTGGTTTCAACTCCACAACACTAGAGATGAGAGAGACGTCAGTCTGCAAATGCCCAAGGAGTCGCGTGAACGTGTGTGTATGTGATAGAGAGAAAGCTGATCTTATTTCCCTTCTTGTTATCAAGTATTTGGCCACCTGGGACTGTATGTTTTAATGGTGTTTGTTAAGCACTTACTATGTGCCAGGCCCTGTACTAAGCACTGGGCTAGATACAAGCTAATCAGATTGGACACAGTCCCTGTCCCACATGGGGCTCACAAGCTTAATTCCATTTTACAGATGAGGTAACTGAGGCACAGAGAAGTGAAGCTACTTGCCCAAGGTCACAGACAAGCAGACAGTTGGCAGAGCCGGGGTTAGAATCCAGGACCTTCTGACCCCCAGGCCCATGTTCTGTCTATTAGGCCATGCTTCTCCACTTAAATTTGGTGGGAAGGGGGTTATGTGGGACTTTGCTTCCACTCCCAGAGAGGTGCGACATAGAGGAGATTGGAACAACAGCTCATCCCAGGCGTAGTGACTTTATTCCCCACACCCTCTTGGGGAGTCTTAGCACATGTCTACAGGTCCATGCACCGATTTGATAATCTACTGAATGTGCAGGTTGAGGGAGAGAGATGAGTCAAGGATAATGTGAAGGTTTTGGGCTTGCCAGGCAAGGAGGAAGATGGTGTGGTCAGCAGTGATGGGAAAATCTCGGGGAGGAGAGGGTTTGAGTGGGAAGTCCGTTTCAGACATGTTAAATGTTGTCGGCAGGACAACCGAGTAGATATGTCTTAAAGGCAGGAGGAAATGAAAGGTTGCGGAGAAGGAGAGAGGTCAGGGCTGGAGAAGCAGTTTTGGGAGTCATCTTTGTAGAGGTGGTAGTGGAAGCCACAGAAACAAATCATTTCTCCAGGAGAGTGGGTTGTAAAGGGAAAATGGGAGAGGACCTATCACTGAGCCTTGAGGGACGTCCACATTTAAGGGATGGAAGGTGGAAAAAGAGCCAGAGAGAGAGACCAAGAAGGAGCGGCCAGAGAGGAAGGAGGAGAATCAGGAGAGGACAGAGTTGTTGAAATCAAGGTTTATAATAATTGTGATATTGGTTAAGCCAAATTGCCAAGCATTGAACTAAGCACAGAGTAGATACAATATACGCATATTGGACAGTCGTGGTCCCACCTGGGGCTCACAGTCTAAGAGGGAGGGCGAACAGGTATTTTATTCCCATTTTCCAAATGAGGCCTCTGAGGCACAGAGATGTTAACTCCAAAGTTGCGTAGTGGACAAGTGGCTGATGCAGGATTAGAACCCAGGTCCTCCAATTTCAAGGCCCATGCTCTTTCCACTAAACTACACTGCTTCAGTCAATCAGTGGTATTTATTGAGCGCTTACTGCATGCAGAGCATTGTACTCTATAGTGTTTCCAGGAGAAAGGGGGGGGTCCACAGTGTCAAAGACTGTTGAGAGGAGTGGGAAGATTTAAGATGGAGCAGACTCCATTGGATTTGACAAAGAAGAGGTCATTGGTGATTTTGGAGAGAACAGTTTCAGTGGAGTGGAGGGGGCGGAAGCCAGATCGCAATGTGGGGTCTCAAGGATACAGTTGGAGGAGAGGAAATGGAAGCAGAGGGGCTAAGCCACTTATTTAGAGGAGCAGGGTGGCCTAGTGGAAGGAGCCTGGGCCTGGGTATCAGAGGAGCTGGGTTCTAGTCCTGGCTCCCATGTGCCTGCTGTGTGACCTCGGACAAGTCAGTTCACTTCTGTGCACCAGTTACCTCATCTGTAAAATGGTGATTCAAACCTTGTTCTCCCTCCTTATTTGGATTGTGAGACCTGGGTGAGGCAGGGACTGCGATGATTTTCTTGTATTTTTTCTTCCCTAGTGCTTAGAACAATGCTTGACCTATAGTAAGTGCTTAACACATAGTAATAATCACTATTATTATTTTTATTATCATTATGATTTGAGAAGTCTTGAAAAGGATGGGAGGAGGGGGATGGGGCGATCACTATAGGGTGCCGTAGGATTAAGGGGTTTTTTGGGGGTTTGTTTTTTTTTTAACAATAGGGTATTTGTGGGCCTGATTGAAAGCAGAGGGGAAGGAGCCATTGGCGAGTGAGTGGCTGACGACGGCAGTCTGGGAGAGAAAATGAGAGGGAGCAGATGTTTTGATAAAGGCGTACAGGTGGAGTGGATAGATTTTAAGAGGCGGCGGGAAACTGAGACAAGTCTGTGTTTTCTTGGTCTGCCTGACCTGTGGTGCAAGGGATAGTTGTGATAATCCTAGTTAGACTGTGAGCCCCATGTGGGACTTGATTATCCTGTATTTACCCCAGTTTTTAGTGCAGTGCTTGACGCATGGTAGGTGTTTAGCAAAAACTGCAGTTATTAGTATCATTATTATTTGGTGGGGAGACGGAGAGAGACTATCCAGTTCTCACAACATAGGTGTACAGGGGACACTGTATAGTAGATCCCTGGAGGACAGCACAGGAGTGGCTCCCAGAATGTCATCTCCAATCCTTGCCCCGGGCAACCAAATGAAGGATCCTGGGCCCCAGCTTCTGAGAAGCTTGCCTTAGGAAGTAGGTTCCAAGGCCCCTAGGGAGCCAAGTTCCGCATAATCCCCTCCGGGCGGCTTTCTTTTTCCGTTCCCCGTGTGGCTGGTCTCAGTAGGAATAGAACGTGCGCTCACAGGGATCGTCCATGGTTTGGATGTTGCCCAGAGAGAAAACAAGAGACCCAGGGCCTGGCCAAGCCGACACGTGTCCACTTCGCTCCTGCCCTTTCAGACTTGCTCCCGCCAGAGCCGACTTTGGGATTCTGAGCTCCGGAAATCTGACGTTCCTGGAGCTCGAACCAAATTGGAAGTATCCTGGGATGAGTTGGAGATGATTCATAATTCTGAGGGCCGAGTTTCTTCATGTTAACATATGTATTTGAAATAGAAAATCATTCTCTTTGAAAAGCTGATGATTTATTATGTCTCAAAATTCTCAACCCGAAAGAGAATTGTATTATTAGGAACACTGTGTTGTTTGGCAGCTGGTTTCCCCCGGAGGCTATTGAAAAGTTTCTTTAGCTTAAATTGGATGTGTTGGACTAACCCTGTAGTCCACCCCGCTCTCCGTGGAAGGAGTGGTCACGTTCAGCGGGCTGTGCAGAGTGCTGTTGTGTGCGTGTATGGGGGTTGGGGGGAAAGGGAGGGGGCCGGGGGCAGTCTGCGGATATTCAGGAAAGTTTGGGGAACACTGACAGTCTTCCTATCTAAAATGACAAATCCAGCAGAGAGGAAGTGGATTGATAAGACCTTTAGTCAATTGTCAGTCAGTAGTATTTATTAAACTCTTACTGTGTGCAGAGCACAATGCTGAGCACTTGGGAGAGTACAATATAACAATAAAGCGGACATTTTCCCTGCCCACAAAGAGCCTTCAATCTGGAGGGGGAAACGGACCCCGGGCTAACTCTGCATTTGGGAAGGAATGACTTGGCCAGATCTGTCTATCGGAGTTCAGGGTCACCCATCATTCGGGGCCGAACTCTGCCTTTGGGCCCAGGGTACAACACGACCCCCTCCCCCTCTTTGTCCTTTGGGGAAAATTTTCAGCTGTGACTGAAGCTTGGCACAGAGCCCACCTTCGTGGTAGAATCGGGGAAATGGTCAGTTAGCACCCTTTCAGCAGCCAGTGCCTTGAGGTAGGAACTTGATCTGAAATTCAGTCAGACAAGGGTATTTATGGAGCGCTTACTGTGTGCAGAACAGTGCATTCAGAAGTTGGGAGAGTCCAAGTCAAAAGCGTTGGTGGACACGTTCCCTGCCTATAAGGAATCGAGATTCCCTGTGAGTCCAGATGGTAGCATACTGGGGTGAGAGAGGAAAACTCATTGGCATCTGTGTTTTGCATGATCCTCGCCCCAGTAAGATCTTTCTGTGGAGAATATGTGGCTCTCTCTTTACCTGGGACTGCTCAGACTGCGGACTAAGTGTGGACACACTGTGGTATTTTTCTGTTCATCTGCATCTCGTGGAAATGCCTGCTTGGTTCTGCATTGGTTTTCCTATTGTTTTGCCTCTTTTCTCTTTTGAACGCCCTTTTCCTTGCAGTTTTAGTCATCAGGACTGATTGAGTACCATACCTTCTCAGTGTACCTTGATCTGATGTCTCACCTCTGACCTCTCGCCCACAGCCTTCCTCTGACCTGGAATGCCCTCCGTCTTCATAACTGAAAGACAATTACTCTCCCCCCACTTCAAAGCCTTATTGAAGGCACATCTCTTCCAAGAGGCCTTCCCTGACTAAGCTCCCTTTTTTTCTTTTCCCATGCCCTTTGTCGCTCTGACCTGCTTTGTTTATTGATCCCCCCTCCCAGCCCCACACCACTTATGTACATATCGGACATTTATTCATTTATATTAATTTCTGTTACCCCCTCTAAACTGTTAGCTCACTGTGGGCAAGGAATGTGTCTGTTATATTATTATATTGTGCTCTCCCAAGCATTTAGTACAGTGCTCTGCACACAATAAGCACTAAATAAATTCAACTGAATGACGGACTGACTGCCTACTGTGTGGGGGGCACTGCAGGGCACTGTACTGGGCATCTTCTGCCTGCAAGGCATCTTAATGGGAACGTATCTACTGGGGGGAAAATCTCGGAGGAATTTACAACACTTGGTTCTTGCCCTCGAGGAGCTAACAATTTAATGGGGGAGATGGGGAGTGGAGAGAGATGGGCGCACACACATACAATTTGTAAAAACGTAAGAAATAAAGATGCAGGTGATTCAAATGCATGTGCCTTTTGTCACCATCTAGATTGTGATCAATCGATCGGCTGACAATACCAGGAAACATGTTTTTTCTGCTTTTCACCTCCGTACCGTATTGGAAGTCCATAATAAATGTGTAGGATGATAATAATCATTGGCAGGATATGAGAGGGAAGAGAGAGAAAGAGTGTCCTTCTGGTTTCCTGCTCAAATTCAAGGGCACAATCAGAGAAGACAAATCAGTGAATATGATTGATTGATTGACCTACCCCAGCACTTAGAGCAGTGCTGGAAACATGATAAGCACTTAACAAATGCTATTATTATTTTTAATAATAATAAGTAATTATTATAAAGACTTGAAAAGACACAGGCTTATGGACAAACTGCAGAGAGATATAAAACCAGACCCAGGCATGCGTAAAGGTTTCCATTTTAATAATGTTGGTATTTGTTAAGCGCTTACTATGTGCCAAGCACTGTTCTAAGCACTGAGGTAGATACAGGGTAATCAGGTTGTCCCACGTGAGGCTCACAGTTAATCCCCATTTTACAGATGAGGGAACTGAGGCACAGAGCAGTTAAGTGACTTGCCCACAGTCACACAGCTGACAAGTGGCAGAGCCGGGATTCGAACCCATGACCTCTGACTCCAAAACCCGGCTCTTACCACTGAGCCATGCTGCTTCCCCTAACGAGTGTATGCACCATTCTTATATTTGACTCCAATTTTTTTAGGTACGAAAAATATGAACCCTCAGAAGTGAATCCTCAGTGTCCCCTGACTTAATGATGCACGTGACATGGTTTCGTATATGCGGTGTTTTCTAGGAAAACCACCATTCCGCTAGCTGAAACCCATAAGGAGGATCTAAGTATATTTTCAGCTATAGTTCCACACTATTTAAAAACTGCATTTGAGTATGGATTAGAATGGCTGTTTTCTTTCTTTTTTTGAAGCTTATCTCAATAGTTCTACATTTAAATTTTCACCAAAAAGGGCCAACTTTTAATTGTTTCATAGAAATACACCCACTTGAGTCCTCTCCTGCTGAACACGTTTCCAGGATTCTCTTCCTCCTAGCCAGAGGCCGCTAAGGGTTAAGGATCCCATCATTTGTTCCAGAGGCTTGAGTTCCTCGTCTGGCTTGCGCCCTTCCACCGCCGCCGGCCCTGAGGAGCCTGATGGCCGGCCGGGTGTCCACATCAGACAAAACCACGGAATTGGCGTGGTGGGTGCAACTTGGCCCTCCCACTGCAGTGGCGGAGAGCAGAAATATCTCGGGTTTTTATAGGCCCCAGTTGAGGTGCCTCGCTCTGGCAAGTCCTGTCGTTCATTCGATCATATTTACTGAGAGCTTACTGTACTGAGAGCACTGTACTGAGCACTCGGGAGAGGACAGAATAACAATAAACAGACACATTCTCTGCCCACAATGAGAGGGAGATAGACATTAATAGAAATAAATAAATTACAGGCGTATAGGTAATACTGTGGAGCTGGGAGTGTGGGTGAATAAAAGAATCAAGTCAGGGCGCCACAGAAGGGAGTGGGAGAAGAGGAAAGGAGGGATTAGTCAGAGAAGGTTTCTTGGAGAAGATGTGTCTTCAATAAGGCTTTGAAGGAGGGGGAGAGGAATTGTCTGTCGCAACCTAATTTTGAGCACCAGTTCACCAAAGAAGAATGTGAAAGCCCTCAAAGGTGGGGAGTGAGGAAGATGTTTGGGTTTCTGAAGGGTATTAGGCGGGAGGAGGGGTCAGCCATTAAATAAATTCTTTTGATGATCACTGCTCATGTTGGTTTGGGGGATTTACCTTTTTGTTCTGTGAAACTTAGTGGGGAAGGAAGAAAAATGAGTTAGTCACAAATCAAGTCCAGGGTATTAGCCCTCTAGATGTAAGCTTCCTTTAGACTGTAAGCTTATAGTGCACTGGGAATGTGTTATAATGTTGTTTGTACTCTCCCAAGTATTTGGGAGAGTATTTAGTACAGTGCCCCACACACATTTAGTGCTCAATAAATATGATTGATTGATTGGAGGCAAAGAGGGTGAAAAGTCACTGTACAATTGGGCCTTTTCAAAGCCTTCTGGATTTAGTCACTATCCTCCCATCCAAGGTTAAAACTCTGTCCCAATTGGAAATTAAATGTTTGTCTACTTCTGAGAGGGTGATTTTTCTTCTGGAACTGAGGAAAGAGGGAAAATTGTCTGGATTTTCCAAAGTAAATTAAAGTGCTCGGCACGCAGTAAGTGCTTCATAAATTCTATTACGCTACTTTGGTAGTCCTTATACCCAGGCAGAAATGGCCACAGTCGGTCTGTCAATCGGTGGTATTTAACTAAGTGCGGCACACTGGGCTACAGGCCCGAGAGTGCCTTAGAGGTACTATCAGTCAATCAGTGGTATTTATTGAGAGCTTACTGTGAGTAGAGTGCTCTGCTAAGTGCTTGGGAGGGTAATAAAAATAATGTTGGTATTTGTTAAGCGCTTACTATGTGCAGAGCACTGTTCTAAGCGCTGGGGGAGATACAAGGTCATCAGGTTGTCCCACGTGGAGCTCACAGTCTGAATCCCCATTTTACAGATGAGGGACCTGAGGCCTAGAGAAGTTAAATGACTTGCCCACGGTCACACAGCAGACAAGTGACAGAGCCGGCATTCGAACCCATGACCTATGACTCCCAAGTCCGGGTTCTTTCCACTGAGCCACTCTGCCACACTGCACAGTATAACAGAGTTGATAGACAGGTTCCCTGCCCACAACAAGCTTCCACCAGGATCTTAGGAACCACAGAGAGACAGCCCCTCCCCCCTCCTGTTGTCCCCGGGATGAAGGCCTGTCCTGTTCTGACATGGACGAGGATGGACAGATGCTGGAGTTGGGAAAGTTGTGGCCGTTGGCTTCAGTCCACGTTTCTGCTGCCTCTCTATATTGTTTCCTTCCTCCCGCGTCTTCTGCCAGTCTCAGTGATCTCCCTCTTGCCAAATCCACCGGTCTCTACTCCATCCTAATCCTCCTCGACCTCTCAGCTGCCTTCAACACTTTCGACCACCCTAGTCTCCTGGAAACATTATCCAACCTTGGCTTCACTGTCCTCTCCTGGTTCTCCTCTTATCTCTCTAGCCGTTCATTCTCAATCTCCTTCACCGGCTCCTCCTCTGGCTTCCACTCCCTAACTGGGGGCGTCCCTCAAGGTTCAGTTCTGGGCCTCCTCTTTTCCATCTAAACCCACTCCCTTGGAAAACTCATTCGCTCCCATGGCTTCAACTACCCCCTCCATGCAGATGGTAGCCAAATCTGCATCTCCAACCCTGATCTCTCTCCCTCTCTGCAGTCTCACATTTTCTTTTGCCTTCAGGACATCTCTGCTCGGTTGTCCTCCCGTCACCTCAAGCGTAACGTGTCCAAATCAGAACTCCTTATCTTTCCATGCGAACGCGTCCTCCCCCGACTTTCCCATCGCTGTAGACGGCACCACCATCCTTCCTGTCTCACAAACCTGTAACCTTGGCGTTAGCCTTGACTCCTCTCTCTCATTCAACTCACATACTCAGTTCATCACGAAATCCCACCGGTCCCATCTTCACGACATTGCTAAAATCCTCCCTTTCCTCTCAATCCAAACTGCTACCATGTCAATATAGTCACTCATCCTGTCCCACCCGGATTACTCCATCAGCCTCCTCGCTGACCTCCCAGCCTCCTGTTTCTCCTCATTCCAGGCTACACTTCACTCTGCTGCCTGGGTTATTTTTCTTCCAAAACGTTTGGGACATGTCTCCCCGCCCCTCAGAAAACTCCGCGTCAAACAAAAATTCCTCACCATTGGTTTTAAAGCAGACCATCACCTTGCCCTTTCCTACCTCACTTCATACTCTCCTACTACAACCCAGCCCACACACTTCGCTCTTCTAGTGCTAACCTTCTCACTGTGCCTCAGTTTCTTCTATCTCACCACCGGCCCCTGGCCCACCCCCTGCCCTCCCCCTGCCTCTGGCCTGGAACGATCTCCCTCCTCAAATCCTACAGGCAATTACTCTCCCCCGCTTCAAAGCCTTATTGAAGGCACATCTCCTCCAAGAGGCTTCCCAGACTCAGCCCCCCTTTCCTCTTCTCCCGCTCCCTTCTGCGTCGCCTTGACTTGCTCCCGTTGTTCATCGCCCCCTCCCAGTCCCACAGCACTTATGTACATATCTGTCATTTATTTATATTAATGTCGGCCTCCCCCACTCTAGACTGTGAGCTTGTTGTGGACAGGGAATATGTCTGTTTATTGTTGTATTCTACTCTTCCAAGCGCTTAGTACAGTGCTCTGCACACAGTAAGCGCTCAATAAATATGATTGAAGGAGTAGTAGATAAATATGATTGAGAAGCAGCGTGGCTCAGTGGAAAGAGCCCGGGCTTTGGAGTCAGAGGACATGGGTTCGAATCCCGGCTCGGCCACTTGTCAGCTGTGTGACTTTGGGCAAGTCACTTCACTTCTCGGTGCCTCGGTTACCTCATCTGTAAAATGGGGATTAAGACTGTGAGCCCCACGTGGGACGACCTGATTCCCCTGTGTCTACCCCAGCGCTTAGAACGGTGCTCGGCACATAGTAAGCGCTTAACAAATACCAACATTATTATTAATAGGGATTAGGACAGGAGTGCTGCAGGGCCGTTGGGTTTTGTGTTGTGTATCCCGGGGTAGGAGACGTGGGCTTCCGTCTCAACGAGCCAGCTGTTGCCGCTTCTTCCCGTCGCCCCTCCTGTGATGGGCCCCCATCTGCCATTCCATCCCGGCATGGGACGAGGTCCTGGCCCAGCAGATCTCTGAGAGCTCTGCCCTACTCCATTTTGGCCAAGCCCTCTCACCGGACCTATCCCCCCTCGTCCAGCCTCCACCTATTTACCGTGGAAACGAACGGTGACTCGGGCTCCCAGCTCGGACCCTCGAATCCGCTTGGAGACGGGCAGCGGGCTGGGGGTGAAAGAGACGTGTGGGGTAGAGGGAGAAGAGGACCCCCAAAGCGAGCCCTGAGAGCTCAGCAGGCCTCGTGACTCTTGGAGCAGCTGGGTCGACATCGGGGTGGAACGTAACGTCCCCAACAGGTTCCAGCTTCTCAGGGGAGGGGAGAGGTTGAGCACGGTGATTAATTTGTGGAAATGGATGACCTGGGAGCTGAGGAAGAGGTGGGCATTGGGGAGGGGGAGCGAGGTAGGGGGAGAACGCCCCCTTCGATAGTGATGCTAATGAGAATGGACAGAAGGCAAGCTCAAGAACTGGGGATTGGGGGGGTCCAGTTTGGCTTCCCAGACTAAATAAATAACCTTAGTTCACTGGGGCCCGGCAGGTCTGTGTGTATCCGGCAGGGAAGGGAACAGCCATAGGGAAAGCACTGCCATTCCCCAAAGCTACCGCTTACAGCCCCCCTGGGTAAGTGGGGTCTGTAGAACAGAAAGGCTTTGTTACGACAGCATTCCGGGGAGGGGAAGAGGGGGTGTCAAGTCAGGGGTTCCCTTCCTGCCAAAATGGTACTGCTCTGCCAACCACCTCGGGGGGCTAGAACAGGAGGAGCATCACCCTCCGGGTAAAGTCCCTGCCGGAGCATGCTAGGAGAGAGCTGCAGCGGGGGTGCTGGGAGAGTTGCAAGAGCTGGGTCTCCGGGGGTGAAGTCCCTGTAGAAACCGGATGTTCCGGGAGCCACCCCAAGGACGGCGAGAGCCGGGTCCCCGAAGGCGAAGTCCCTGTGGGTCGGCCGAGGGTGGCGAGGAGTGTGTCGAGAGACAACTCGTAGAGGCACCGGATGGGCCAGTTCCCCCCTCTGTAAAATGATGGTATTTGACAAGCAAATCGAGTCGGACACGGTCCCTGTCCCACGTGGGGCTCCCATTCTCAATCCCCATCTTGCAGATGAGATAACTAGAGAAGTGAAGTGACTTTTTCAAGGTCACACAGCAGACTAGTGGTGCAGCTGGAACTAGAATCCGTGACCTTCTGACTCCTAGGCCCTTGCTCTACCCACTGGGCCATGCTGCTTCTTAATTCGTTCCGTTCTCCGACACTTAGACTGCGAGCCTCATGTGCGAGAAGCAGTGTGGCTCAGTGGAAAGGGTCTGGGCTTGGGAGTCAGAGGTCATGGGTTCTGATCCTGCTTCCGCCACTTGTCTGCTGTGTGACTTTGGGCAAATCACTTCACTTCTCTGTGCCTCAGTTACCTCATCTGTAAAATACTATTGAATGAATGAATAAAATGGGAATGAAGACTGTGAGCCCCACATGTGACAGCCTGATAATATTGTATCTCCCCCAGCGCTTAGAACAGTGCTTGGCACTTAGTAAGTGCTTAACAAATACCATCAAATTTATCATTATTATTATTGTTGCACAAAGGGCTGCGTCTGATTTAATCACCCTGTATCTACTCCAGTGCTTGGCTCCTAGTAATAAGTAAATTCCTTCCACTAAGCTCTCTGTGGGCAGGGATTGTGGCTCCCAACTCAATTGTACTCTTCTTTGACCTAGATATTGTGTTTTGCACATAGTAAGCACTCAATAATAATTGTGGTATTTGTTAAGCACTTACTATGTGCCAGGCACTGTACTGAGCCTGGAGTAGATGAAAGCTAATCAGGTTGGACACAGTCCCTGTCCCTATGGGGCTCACAGTCTTAATCCCCATTTTACAGATGAGGTAATGAAGGCCAGGGAACTGATGTAACTTGCCCAAGGTCACACAGCAGACTCGTGGCCGAGGGGGATTAGAACCCATGACCTCCTGACTCTGAGGCCCAGGCTCTATCCACTATACCATGCTGCTTCTCCATAAATAATGAAATAATAAATAATAAGCACTCAATAAATACCGCTGATTGATTTATTATTTGGGGAGTCTTGGTGGGGTGATCGGACCCCAACCGAGCCCCTGCTGTCCAGAGGGTCAGTTTTCTGGGCAGGTGGGTTGGGTCTCATTCACAATGCTCTGCCAATGCCACAGATGGCATCGGGCATGGGAGTCAAGAGATTCGGGTTCTGGTCCTTGGTTGGCCCCTGGCCTGCTCCGTCATCTTGGACAAGCCATAAAAATAATAACAATAACCATAGGGGCTTTTTTTAAGTGCTTATTATGTTTTAAGCTCTGTGCTGGGGTAGATACAGTACACGTCCCCATCCAACACGAGACTTATAGTCTACTGAAGCAGCGTGGCTCAGTGGAAAGAGCACGGGCTTTGGAGTCAGGGCTCATGAGTTCGAATCCCAGCTCTGCCACTTGTCGGCTGTGTGACTGTGGGCAAGTCACTTAACTTCTCTGTGCTTCAGTTCCCTCATCTGTAAAATGGGGATTAAGACTGTGAGCCCCACGTGGGACAACCTGATTCCCTTTTGTCTACCCCAGCGCTTAGAACAGTGCTTGGCACATAGTAAGCGCTTAACAAATACCAACATTAAAATGGGGATTAAGACTGTGAGCCCCACGTGGGACAACCTGATCCCCCTATGTCTACCCCAGTGCTTAGAACAGTGCTCGGCGCTTAACAAATACCAACATTATTATTATTATTACTGGGGAGATAGAAGAGGTATTTAATCCCCCATTTCACAGATGAGGAAACTGAGGCTCAGAGAAGGTAAATGACTTACCCAAGGCCACACGGCAGGCAAGTGGCAGAGGTGAGAACCTCAGTCTTCCTGACTCGCAATCCTGTGCTCTTTTCACTAGTTTCCACTACTCGTCAACCTCTCTGGGCCTCAGTTTCCTCCCTTACAGATTAACATTTTTTGATAGGTTATGGACTTTGTGGATGGGACTAAGCAAAGTTAAGTGGCCGTGAAGCTGGTTGAAGAGTCAGTCTAAGAGTTCTCAGGAGGCCAGAGCAGAGTGGGATGGACCTAATGTAGACTGTTCCTTGTGGACCCAGAGTTGGCTAGTTTTCCCAGTCTGGAGAGAGAATCAGGCTTCCTGGCGACCTCGGTGAGTTTGAGAAGGGGCCAGCCACAGGGAGAAAGTTGCTCGGGCGGTCAAGACAAACCTGGAACCAGACACTCAGGCCGGGGGTGGGAAGTGGCAGCCGTGTTCCCGTCCAGTTGATGAGGCTGGAGGATGGATGGGGGCCACGATGGCGGCACGGACCATGAGACAGCAGTGGCGTGCGCGTTCAGGGCAAGGACCGACAGTTCCCCGTGGAGGCAGAGGCCGAGGCAGACCAGCCCGACACTGGGCGGCAAACGTAGTCCACTCTGCTTGTCTTCGTTGGCCACCGTCTGGGCTCCACCACTTCAGAAGGATGTGGGCAAGTTGGAACAGGTTCAGAGGAGAGCCGCAGAAATGATTAAAGGGTGGGGAAAGGAAGAGTAATAAAGACCAAAAGCACGGAGAGTGTTTGGCCGGAAGAAGGGAAGACCGGGGCACTGGAATAGCCACCTCCTGGGGTGTTGGGCTGTGGAGATCCGTGAGGGCCACTTCCGCTGGGGATAGGGAGCCCCGGCCCCCTCAGGAAGAAAGGAACTGGATGTTCACTACAGCGGGAAGTGTTGAGGCTGGACGGATGGGGAGCCAGCTGCCGGCTTGGCTCTGGGAGGCGGATACCTGGCCAGTCACAGAACCCCACTGGGCCTCAGGTTCCCCAACGGTCCTTAAGAAATGAGGAGGTGTCATATTGCAAGTTCATCGTGAAGACAGAGTGAGATCCCTGCTGTCAGAGGGCTCTGGACCAGGCGAGGACTGTGCAGATTCAAGGTGTGGATTATGAGAAAGGATTTCTTGTATAGGATTGGGGAGGTTGTGCCCCTCCCTAGGCTCTTTCTCCCTATGGCTTTAGTGCCACCGCACCCTCTCAGCGGGCAAAGCGGCAGTCGTCTTATTAGCCGGTACCCAGGGCAACGGCCGGAGAAACCAAAATGGCCGTATTAAAGTTAAATACGCTTTAGCTCTGGAGTTGGCCTTCACAGAGAAAAACAAAACCCCCCAAAACTCTATAAATGTGGAGAGACAAAATAGAGGAGCTCGCGGGAGAAGGGCCTCACATCCGAATGAGCCCTTGGAACTAGGCGTTCAAAAACAACCCCGTTGTCATGCTCTGCTCCCCAGTAACTTCCAATTAGTTTATCTCTCCGAGTTGCCGCCTGAGAGCCTGCCCAGATGAACCAGACTCTTTGGATGTCCTCAGGCCGATTTCAAAGAGACCGAACACTAATAATAGCATTCCCCCCTCCCCTTCTGTCGAGCGACGGGTAACATGGATATTATCCTTTTCCTTTCTTGGTTTAAGTAGCTCTATTTGGTTTTGAGGTTTTTGCGGAAGGCCAAATAAGATGTGTACTTTATTTGAAGGCAGAGTGCCGCTGTGGTGTACCACTTTCTGTAAGGCTAAGCAGATGCTGTAGTAAGAATGTGGAAAGAAGTCAGATGGTCTCTTTATGTACGGTCCAAGTTGTGAACTGAGTCAAAGGAAATGCCCATACTCTGTCACTAAAGTGCTATAAAATTTCCCCTTCAGTTCTGCCCTTTCCTTTAAAAGACTTTTCCATTTGATGATTTCCATGCTCCCCGATCCCTGAAGCAAGCAAGCCTAACGTAACCTTGCTTCTTCTTGCCCTCCTGGGCAACAAGAGTCAGGAAAAGTTTGGAGGTGGACCAGTAGACGTCCTAGTTATACATATGGGATCTTTGTTCAGCCAGATTCCCTGTCTGTCCATCTTTGCTGAACTCTGTCAAGCCTCTCAGGTGGCTGGGGGGGGGGGGTCGGTGATGGGAGTTCTGAGGCTATGATTGATGGGGCTCCCCCCAACCCTGATTCCGTAAGGTAATATAATTTCACAAGACTTCTGAATTTCCCCAGAAGAAGCTAAAACTTGAGCAGGACCTGGTTGGGCACCTGCCCCTTAATTCATCCATTCTTTTTCACTATAGGGAATGTCAGGATAGGGGTGGAGCGGGGAGTCAGGGGACTTAGGTCGTCCATGCTGGGTCACTGAAGGGCGGGAAAGAGAGAGGGAGGGCAAAGGAGAGAGAGAGTTGATTCAGGTCTCATTCATTCAGCTTTAGTGAAGAGTAAATTGTTGGAAATGATGGGGTGGGGACAGGCAGCGGGGACGTCCTGACCCCTCAGGGAGAGTAGGAAAAACAGGAAATGGAATTCCACTGAAGCATGAAGAAGTTGAGCTGAATGTAATGAAGCAGCACAGCCAAATTCTAGTCCCAGCTTTGCCCCGGCCCTGATGGGTGACCTTGGGCAAGCCACTTCACCTCCTGGGCCTTAACTTCCTCACTTGTAAAATAAAGAGATCTTTGAAATCGGGTGCCCCGTGGGAGACAGGGATTGTGTTTGATCTGATCACCTTGAATCTACCCCCAGGTTTAGCCCAGTGCAGTCGGCAGATAATAAGTCCTTAAGAAATACCCTTACTAGAAAACTGGAGGAATAAGTGGGAAGAGGGGAGAAGCAAGGGATGGTAAACAGAGGCCTAGAAAGGTTTAGACATTCCCCAGTCTTGGGGAGTTTGGATGTAGAGGTAGGGGAAGTGAAATATGTCATCTGCAAACACGGCACCCCCCTCACTTGGAAATGATTTGGATTGCCACCGGACAATCCCCTCTTTCTCCCCGGAGACATCTTCCTCTCACCCCAACTCTCCAGAAACTCTGCCTCCTCTTGAGCCGAGAGCTCACTTTCCCAAGAAATCACCAGAAACCGCTCCAAGTAGTCATCCCTCCGTCCTCACCGCCACACAGTTAAAAACAGGCAGTCCACGCGCAGACCGCGCCCTTCATGTCGGGTGTCGCTTTTTCCGTGGGAAATGGGTTTTGTGCCTTTAACGGGGGCCCCGAGCCTCATGGCGACGTCATTTTCGCTTTGGCATCTGGTTAAAGAATCATTGTTTCATGGGCGGCGTTGGAAGGAGCCTCGCTGAAGTCGGGAAAGATGGCCTCCTGTGCTGGGTTCGGCTGAGCGCCCATCTCTCTGGATTCCCACCAATGGAAAGTTGCTGGCATAGGATGTGGCGAGGGTGTCTGAGAGCAGATTTGGGCACCCTCCCACCCTCCACCCCTTCCCTCTCCCGCGGCCGTCTGCGGTGGAGGTCTGTTCAGGCACGGCAGGTCCAGGGGGACTAGGAGTCTGAAATGCAAGTGGCATTTTGGTGGTTTAGGGGAGCGAAGTGGGAATGGGAGCCCGAAACAGAAGTTGCAGCCCTAAGCAGGTGGGGACCGCCTCAGCCTTGAACATCCAGGGAGCCGCTTTCACCTTCTTTTCCCACCGGCAGGCGACCCCCTGCTCGTGGCCCGGGGCTGGGCACTTAGGGTTTGTGCCAGGAGTGCTGAGAATGCCCCCGCTCCCACTGGCTGCTCAGAATCCCATTGGCGGCGGGCCGGCACCCAGAACCACTGGCCCCAGGCGCGATAAATGGCTCACTGGTGCGACCCCAATACCGAGTTCATCTCTCTCTTTCTCTCTCTCTCTCGCTCTCTCATCTTCCCAACAGATATGACATCTGCACGTATAAGAACAAGCCCTGCGGCACGCTGGGTAAGTCTGCGCGAGGGGCGGGGGCGTCCGGATCCGGGTCCAGGTTCGGCGGCAGGGCCTGGGTCTTGGAGTGGAATCATCCCCTTTCCCTGAGGTGTGAGTCGGCCCGGCTCAGGCAGACGCACGCGAGCACAACTCGCTCAGTCCACAGGGCACTTGGGCAGTTCTTGGTGCGGCCCAAGATGTTCTTGAACTGCCAACCGGGAGCATCTTTCTGATTACAGACCTAATTATTGTTATTATTACTTATAATAATAATTATTAAGATATTTAGGCGCTTACTGTTTGTCAAGCTCTATTCTATGCCCTGGGGGTAGATACAGGCCAATCAGGTTGGACACAGTCCCTGTCCCACAAGGAGCTTACAGTTTTAATCCCCATTTTACAGATGAGGGAACTGAGGCACAAAGAAGGGAACTGACTTGCCCGAGGTCGAACAGCAGACAAGTGGCAGAGTCGGGATTAGAACTGATTAGACCCAGGTCCTTCTGACTCCCAGGCCAGTGCTCTGTCCACTGGGCCATCCTGATTCTTAGGATGGTTTTGAAAGTTCCTCCTCTGCCCCGCCTGCCATCACGTCGCAGCTGCTCAGCGCCTCCTCATTCTGGGCTGTGGAATCGGTGTTACTGAGGGAGAATTTCACTTCTCCCTCAGCCACCACGGGCCCCAGCTCCTCACACACCGCTCTGCTCCGCATGCTTAGATCTGAGAGTCAGTAGATCTGGAAGAAAGCACTCACGGGCCATGTGTGCGAGAGTGGGTGTGTGGGGAATGGGTGTGCACGTGTGCGAGCAGGAGTGTCATGTGCATGTTGCGTGCATGTGTTTGCGTGTAGGGGTGTGTGGATTGAGGTTACATATTTTTGGTGTGTGCTGTATTTGGTTATTCCTCACTAGGCTGCTGTCATTGAACCAAGAGTCTTTTTTGCCCCTTTAAGCCATCACCAAACCAAGAATTCTGTGTCTCTGCAATTTGGTAGCCCTTCCTGAGCAGTCTCGGGTGTGGCGGTCTCCTTTCTTCTGTAGCGCCTGGGCAGGAGATGGTCTTTGTTGAGCTGCTTCGGTTGACGTTTAAGCACCAAGCTAAGGGTCGCTACATCTAAAACCTACACGAGGGCATCGTGGTAATATCCATACCTATGGCGACGCGGTGAGCGTGGTACCGCTCCTCAGAATATCCTTACCCTACAGAGGGAATTTCCGATCTGAGGGCTTCCTGGAGAATCTTCTTCCCTGCCCTCAAGGAAGCTTGCGATAGAAACAATAATAATAATAATGATAATAGTAACAAACACCATCATTTATTATTATTATTACCAGTAATAATAATGCACACTTAAGATGTGCCAAGCACTCTCCTAAGTGCTGGGGTAGATCCAAGATCATCAGGTCCCACATGAGGCTCCCAATCTAAGGAGGAGGGAGAACAGGTATTGAATCCCCATTTTACAGATGAGGGAACCGAGCCCCGGGGAGGTGAAGTGACATGCCCAAGGTCACATAGCAGACAAGTGACGGAACCGCAGTTAGAACCCAGGTCCTCTGACTCCCGGGCCCGAGCTCTTACCACTAGGCCACGCTACTTCTCTAAAACAAATCTAGAACAAATTCTAGACTGGAGGAAGACTAGCCGGGAGCCCGCTCGGTGTCCAGGACTGGCTATGTGGTTTGGGGGGAGTCAGCAGGGGCTTCTGTTATAAAGGTAGCCGTCGTGGCACCCCAAAAAACATGGCCCTGAGAATCCCGCCTGTGACGAAATGGGCTTTCTGCCGGATATCAACAGAGGTTCTGGTGCTTGTCCCCCACCCCTAAGTCTCAAACTGGAGCATCTTGGCGGCTCCAGTTACTGCCGGGTCCCGGCATCGCCCTTCGGGGGCGGCCCCATTGGGCCCGGTTACTGGGAGCCCGCGACACTCCGCCCACCCAGTGACGCCGGCTGGGACCGGGCACACTAGCGATTGGGAAATGCAAATCTCCGATCCCCTTTCGGATCTCGGATCACCTGTCTCCTTTCTCCCATTCTGGGCTCGCGTCGGGAAACTCGGCACCCGTTTCCTCACGAGAGAGGGGAAGGGAGCCCCCGGGGAAGGCTCCATCCCCAGGGAACAGCAGCGTCCTTAGGGTGCCACCCTCCCAGGGAGGGCACTTTGGGTCAGCCTCCTGTCCAGCAGACCCGGGGCTCTCCCACCCTCTCCAAAAACCTTCTCGGCACTGACGTGAGAAGTGAAGAGAACTGCCCCCGGCGTTGGGCTCCCTGGGCACTGCGAGGGTGACAAGCGCTCTCTCACTGAGAAATCTCAGGAGGCCTCTCCCCTCACCCCCGCGGGGCGGGCTTCCAAAGATGTCCATTGAGGGAGGGAGAGACAACGGTTTCTTCCCAGGTCTCAGAGTGGGGGCCGTTCCTCAGAGCTCCCTTCCCCCACCATCTGCGCAGTCCGCATTTTTGTTTTTATAAAGATGGACCTTGCCCTCCCCCCTTTTTTTAATTCGTAACCACTTGGGGCTCTCCTCTGGTCACTAAAAAAAGTTGCTTGTATATTTTTATGAACCCACTAAACTCAAACAGATCTCTTTAGAAAAATAACGCGGATACGTTGCGCCTTCCGCAGCCTCAAGAATGTTCGACTCGAAATACTTTCTCGAATTCCCTCTTCTGGCTCAAGTTACTAGGTGGTCCCAAGTTACCCGAAGTAAAATTTATAAACCTAACCCCTCGTCTAGACATTTTCCAGCACTGACTGCAGTTCAAAAAAATATTAACGTCTAGCCGGCGAAGTGAAATTTCCCCCAGTGATTTTTGCAAATGACTTGAAAGTTAACCTTTTGCTAACTACCCCTTTCCGTGCGCGGAGGTGATGAAAAAACACCGGGGCCCTTCAGGATCCAGGGCTGCTCAACCTGAAACGCTCCGGCCTGACCCTCTGCCGTCTCCTCCCGTTTCTTCAGGCTTGGCCTCCGTGGCTGGGATGTGCGAGCCGGAGAGAAGCTGCAGCATTAATGAAGACATCGGCCTGGGGTCGGCCTTTACCATCGCCCACGAGATCGGTCACAAGTGAGTGAGTCGAAGACAATGAGAGTGATACGGAGTGGCCGGTCTTGGAACAGCCAGTGCCTCCGTGAATGACGGTTTGGGCCATCTTCTGTCTCCCCTCTGTCTCTCTACGGGAGAGAATATCACCCTGTGGGGGTTCCGCTTCAGCCCGGCGCCCTTTCCCAGTGCGTCTTCCCGTAACTATCATTCAGTAGTATTTATTGAGCGCTTACTATGTGCAGAGCACTGTACTAAGCACTTGGAATGTACAGATCGGCAACAGATACAGTCCCTGCCCATGGACAGGCTTACAGTCTCATCGGTCTTACAGTCCAACTATCGAGGTGGTTTCAAGTAAGCGCTTACTCTGGGCCGAGCACCGTGCTAAGCCCCTGGGGAGCTAGGAGCCGATCGGATCAAGCGCGGCCCGCCTCACCCTGGGCTCACTTTCTGAGAGGACGGGAGGGCGGGGATTCTGTCAACCTTATTGTACGGAAGAGGAAACTGAGGCGCGGAGCCTCGAGAACTGGAAGGTCTTTGCCGGTTGTGGGGGACAGTGATTTGGACAACAGGAAGGGGAACTGGAGGGCGGTGGCGGGAAGGAGGGGAAGGAGAAAAGAGTATGATTAATCTACCTTACGGAGCTGGAGGGTAGAGGGGCGACTGTAAGCTCCTGGAGGACGGGGGCAATATGTCTCATTTGTCGCATACTCTCCCGCAGGTTTAGTACAGTGTTGGGCACTCAGTAAATGCTGAGGGAATATCATTGATTGAGAGAGGGCCCTGTTGCATCCCAAGCTAATGCCCTGGGCGTGGTGTCTTCCGACGGATGGTGCCATTAACCCCTTGGAACCACTCCAGGTTCAAGGGAGCCCGCGATGTTTGGCGCTCGCCTCTTGGTGCTCGGCCCACAGTGCTCAGGAGAGTTTTCGGCGGAGGATGCCGGGCGAGATTTTCAGGGGAGGCCACTTGTTGCATCCAGGGTGCAGAGGCCAGGAACCTGATGAAAGGTGAAGGAAGAGTTGGGATTCTGTTGCGTCACCAGGTGTTGGGAATATTTCGGGCGCTCTTCAAATTGTGGAGTCTGATTTTGAATAGTGGGAGTGCCCAGCCTGGGGTATAATAACCGTTTCTGACGTCCGGAGGGGAATCGTTTGTCCCCGACTGGGCCACTCTCGCACTCACCATCTCCGCACCAGAAACAGAGGCCGGTTTCCTTGTCCGGCGGACAGCTGTGGCGGGGGGCTGTGTTTAAGTCTAGACTGGTCTAGACTGGCTTCCGAGCACACGCCGAAAGCACATCATTAAGGGAGAGGGGAAGGGCCCACACTCTGAAAGTCTGTGTAGTTATACATTATGTCATTGCGTAGTTACTCTTTCTTGGAGAAGCAGTGGAAGTGGTGGGGGAAGGAGGAGGAGGAGAGGACCGAGATCGAACCAAAAGTTGGCTAATGTTTGAAGAGAGTATTTTGAAGGTCATTGTGTAAGGACAGTGTCTAACGTGGGATTCATTCATTCAGTTGTATTAATTGAGCGCTTACTAAGTGCAGAGCACTGTACTAAGCGCTTGGAATGTACATTTTGGCAACAGATAGAGACAGTACCTGCCCCTTGACGGGCTTACAATCTAATCGGGGGAGACAGACGGCCAGAAGATAAGTGACTCAGTGTCAGGAGGTCTTTTCAGAACAAACGTATATGCAGGTAGTTGGACTCCGGGTTACAGAGGGCGCGCCATCGATGGTGAAGTTCAGCCATGCTTGGGAGCGTAGCTGAAAAGGTTAATCCGGCACCCACGGTCCCAGCTGCATCTCTCTCTCTGTCACACACACAAATGCACGCACATGTACAAACTCATATACACATGCTGTTCTTCAGCCTAAAGTGGTATCGCGGAAACTCCACCGAAAGAAGGTGGAATTTGGAGCAGCGGGGTGGAGGGCCCGTGGTGAGCAGGCTGAAAAGGTGAGGGAGAGGGATGGCTTTAGCGGTAAAGCTTCGTGCTGATCGGAGGGGAGGAAGAGCGAAGTGAAAAGTCGGGATCGCAGACTGAGCTGAGGAGTCCAGCAAGGCCGACCTGCCATTCTGGGATTTCTCTTTGGGAAGGCCTGTGGTTTGGACACCTTACTAGAAAGAGTTTAGGATTAGACCGTCTCACCCATTCACCAAGGCAATCGCCCTCTGTTGTCTGTGCCATGCTACTTTAGGTTGCTAAACAAATCCCGACTCTGTGACTTGTCTGCTGGGTGACCCTGGGCAAGTCACTTCACTTCTCTGGGCTTCGGGTACCTCATCTGTAAAATGGGAATTAAGACTGGGAACCCAGAGTGTCCAACCCGATTTGCTTATATTCCCCCCAACACTTAGTACAGCACCTGGCACATAGGAAGCGCTTAACAAATGCCATAATTATTTCGATTATTTGCTGGGCTGATTTGGTCTCAGTACCCAACTGCATTGATTTGCAGTGCCCTCATTTTGAAGGTGAGCCCAGAGAAGCAGCATGGCTTAGTGGAAAGAGCATGGGCTTGAGAGTCAGAGGACATGGGTTCTAATCCCACCCCCGCCACTTGTCTGCTGTGGGATCTTGGGCAAGTCGCTTAACTTCTCTCTTCCTCAGTTTCCTCATCTATAAAATGGGGATTAAGACTGTGAGCCCCACGTGGGACGACCTGATTCCCTTGTATCTCCCCCAGCGCTTAGAACAGTGCTTGACACATAGTAAGCGCTTAACAAATACCATAATTATCATTATCCTATCCGGGGCCCCTTGGGATTCCATTTGAATCACTCCAGGAGCACGGTGAACAGCAGGTGCAGAGGCTGGTTCATGGCCGTGGGATAGCACAAAGGAGAAATCAAGGTGCTCAAGTGTCTAAAGAAACAGTGTGAAAGATATAGAAGAGGGTAAACAGCCGCGGCATAAGGGCAGGGCATCGGTTAAAGAGGCGTGTGTTAAGCTCTGGAGCGATTGGAATGGCCCGAGTCTGGGAATTAATGAGGGAAGCATTTTATTTACTTAGTTCATTCATATATCCTGCTACGTGGTTAACTGCCGTCTCCTCTGTCGTTCAGTGAAGGAAAGAATAGGGGCTGGACTACCGACTCTCCTCTGGGTAATATCCCCGTCTCCTTTTCCCTTCTCCTATCATCGGTAAATTATATGAGTTTTTTCTCTCTCCCTCTAGAGCAGAAACTTCATGGAGGCAGGGATAGGGTCTACTAACTCCCTTGTCCTCTCCCAGGTGCTGGGTAATAATAATGTTGGTATCTGTTAAGCGCTTACTATGTGCCGAGCACAGTTCTAAGCGCGGTGCTCTCCACTCAGTCGTTGCTCAAGAGATACTGTTGGTTGATTGGAAAAGAGCTGAAGTGAGCCGGAAATCCACCTGAGTAAAAACACAAACGCTAACCCAATTACTGACAATTAGTGGTAATGAGCACAGAGCACTGTGCTAAACCCTTGGGAGGGTATAGTACAATAGAGTCGGTAGTCACGCGTGCTCCCTGCCCACAACGAGCTTTTAGTCTAGCTAGGAAAGGGCTCTATGTTTTTGGGTTTTCTGAACGGTGTTGTTGAGCGCTTACTATCTTCCTGCTACCGAGCGCTGGTATAGATACAGTCCATGTCCCATGAGGGGTTCACAGTCTTAATCCCTGTTTTTTTACAGATGAGGTAATTGAGGCACAGAGAAGTGAAGCGACTTGCCCAAGGTCACACAGCAGACCTGTGGCAGAACTGGGATTAGAACCGAGGTCTTCTGACTCCCAGGCCCGGGCTCTCCCCACTAGGCCACCCTGCTTCACTGTTCATGGAAAAAATAATAATAATAATGATGGCATTTGTTAAGCGCTTACTATGTGCCAAGCACTGTTCTAAGCACTGTGGGGTAACAAGGTGATCAGGTTGTCCCACGTGGGGCTCACAGTCTTAAACCCCATTTTCCAGATGAGGTAACTGAAGCACCGAGAAGTTGAGTGACTTGCCCAAAGTCACACAGCTGACAAGTGGCAGATCCGGGATTAGAACCCATGACCTCTGACTCCCAAGCCCGGGCTCTTTCCACTGAGCCACGCGAGCATAAGGGCCATTTGGGAGGAGCCCTTTCTTTGAGTGTTGGGGAGTTCTTATAAGCACTGCTTACAAAGGGACTGGACTCTGTCGCTAGAGCTTCTTCCCTCTCTGATTCAATTGATAATTAATGATGGTATGGATTAAGCGCTATGAGCCAAGCTAGGGTTGATGCGAGACAACCAGATCAGATACAGTCTCTCTCCCACTTGGGCCTCAGTCGAAAAGGGAGGGAGAAGAGGTATTTAATGGCCATTTAACGGGTGGAAACAGAGTCCCAAGAGAGGTGATACACTGTTAGAGAAGCTGCGTGGCTCAGTGGAAGGAGCCCGGGCTTGGGAGTCAGAAGTCATGGGTTCGAATCCCGGCTCTGCCACTTGTCAGCTGTGTGACTGTGGGCAAGCCACTTCACTTCTCTGGGCCTCAGTTCCCTCATCTGTAAAATGGGAATTAAGACTGTGAGCCTCACGTGGGACAACCTGATTACCCTGTATCTACCCCAGTGCTTAGAACAGTGCTCTGCACATAGTAAGCGCTTAACAAATACCAACATCATTATTATTGGTATTATTGTTATTATTAGAGAGATGGGATTGAAGCAGAGTGAGTAGCTTGAGAGGTACAGAGTACGAGCTGGGGAGCAGTGGGTGAAAGGAGTGGCTAAGTAGCAGGGAGAGAGCGAATTGAGGTCCGTGGTCAGAAGCGTCTACTTGTTGGCGGAAGGAGTACGGGATCCCGGAGGGTTCTGAGGGTGTGGGGAAGCATACGCTTGCAATGACTTCCTGGTCCCAGCGACTCATCCCACCTAACAACTTCCCCCAATTGGCACCTAATTCAAAGCCCATCAAGCTAAATGGAACTTAATGAGCGGCGAAAGGGAATCAGCCAGCATTCGGCCAAGGGGACTACAAGGGCTCGCCTTGTCCAGTGAAAGTCAGTTCCGAGGAAAGGTGGAAATTCAGGGTTCATTCATTCATTCAATAGTATTTATTGAGCGCTTACTATGTGCAGAGCACTGTACTGAGCGCTTGAAATGTACAAATCGGTAACAGAGACAGTCCCTGCCCTTTGACGGGCTTACAGTCTAATCGGGGGAGACGGACAGACAAGAACAGTGGCAATAAATAGAATCGAGGGGAAGAACATCTCATTTAAACAATAGCAAATAAATAGAATCAGGGTGATGTACATCTCGTTAACAAAATAAATAGGATAAATTTCAGCTCGTAAATAGGGTGGTTCAGCTCGTCCCCTTCAATCACAACCTTTCCCGCAGGGAAGAATCTATGACGAGACTCTGACCCTGTTGTGGGATGGGGGCTGTGACCAGCTTGGTTAATTTGTATCTCCCCCAGCGCTTAGAACAGTGCTTGACCCATAGTAAACACTTAACTAATATCATTATTAGTAGTAATAATGTTGGTATTTGTTAAGCGCTTACTATGTGCTGAGCACTGTTCTAAGCGCTGGGGTAGACATAGGGGAATCAGGTTGTCCCACGTGGGGCTCACAGTCTTAATCCCCATTTTACAGATGAGGGAACTGAGGCACAGAGAAGTTAAGTGACTCGCCCACAGTCACACAGCCGACAAGTGGCAGAGCTGGGATTCGAACTCATGAGCCCTGACTCCAAAGCCCGTGCTCTTTCCACTGAGCCACGCTGCTTCTCCAGTATTAGCATTATTAATGAGGCCCAACTGATATCTTCTTTATGGTATTTGTTAAGCACTTACTATGTGTCGAACACTGTTCTAAGCGCTGGGGTAGATGAGAGAAGCAGCATGGCTTAGTGGAAACGGCACGGGCTTGGGAGACAGAAGTCGTGGGTTCTAATTCCGGCTCCGCCACTCGTCTGCCGTGTGACTTTGGGCAAGTCACTTAACTTCTCTGTGCCTCAGTTACCTCATCTGGAAAATGGGGATTAAGACTGGGAGCCCCACATGGGACGAACTGATTACCTTGTATCTACCCCAGCACGTAGAACAGTACTTGGCACATAGTAAGCGCTTAACAAATATCATCATTATTATTATTATAATACAGGTTAGGTAGGTTAGACACTGTCCCTGTCTTGCATAGGCTCGCAGTCTAAGTAGGAGGGAGAACAGGAGAACTGAGGCCCAGAGAAGTTAAATGACTTGCCCAAGGTCACCCAATAGGTAAGTGGAGGAACGGGGATTAGAACCCAGGTCCTCTGACTCCCGGGCCCGGGCTGTTCCCACTAGGCCCTGCTGCTTCGGTGTATTAATTAGCCGTACCCATGGGCGCTCGTCCAGCACATGATGAGGGCCACCGGGCTCTCTCCGGAAGGGGCCGCCGGCAGGGAATGCTGAAGGGGGAAAACGTTTCCAGGCACTGTCGCGCGAGCAGATTGTGGAGGGTGGCTGCCTTGGAACAGTTTCCCCCGGAGAATCCCATTGACTTCTGCTTGATGCCGTTCTTCAATAACGAACTGCAGAACGTTTGGGTTGTTTTTTTTAATAAGGAAAAAAGGCAGGATCATCTCAGACTTGGTTCCCTCCCAGATTCAGACTCCTTCCTGGGACAGACTCCGACCCCTCCACCCCCTTCCCCTCCCGCTCTTCCCCGGCTAATAAATTCTTCTCCCTCTTCAGTTCCAAGGACCTCCCAGATGGATGTGGAGCCCAGGAGTTCCTGGCTGAGCTCCCCAGAAAGCCATGTCCTTTCAAAAGCCGAGAGATTGGCACATTTCTCCTCCCTCTCTTCCCCCTGGCCCCAAACTGTCATGAGGTTGGCATCTCTCTCACGCGGATCACTAGGGCACTGGCAGAAGGCTGCGGTGAAACTACAATGAGTTAGTTGGGGCCAGTGGAGCAGAGCGAGACCTCACGCTGGCATCGACCCAACCCTTTTGTTCTTCAGTCAGTTGTATTTATTGAGCGCTTACTGTGTACTAAGTGGTTGGGAGAGTACAGTATAACAGGCATTCCCTGCACACAGATTGTGCACAATCATCTCTCTCTCACTCTGTCTCTCACACACAAACACACCCACGGGCATGCAGACATAGTCGCTCAGTTGTCCTTCAATTGCAGAGACAGCACGACTGATGGGGAAATTCACCCACCGGGGTGTGAGTCACTGAAAAGGCCGGTGTGGGCCCCGGGTCCCAGCTCCCAGCACGTACCAAGACCGCACCTTGCCGTGGTCTCATATCTGGTCCTTGAAGCACCTGGAGCTGTTTTCTTCCATCCTCCCTCTATCGTGAAAATATTGCCATCCACGCCCCAACCACCTCTAGGGGATTACAGGAGCCATCCGAAGATTCTGCTTTCGGAGAGGCACCGGTCCCTGCGATTATAGCTCTGGTTCCTCTTTATTTCCCCCCGCCCCCGCCACGGTACTTGTTAAGGGCCTACTCTGTGCCACACGCTGTATTAAGCCAATTGGGTTGGACACAGCCATGACTCACCAGTCTTAATTCCCATTTTACAGTTGAGGGTACTGAGGTCCAGTGAAGTGACTTTTCCAAGGTCACATAGCAGTCATGTGGCGGAGCTGGGATTAGAACCCAGGTCCTTCTGACTCCAAGATCTACTAGGCCCTGCCGCTTCCCTCCCTTGGACTAAGGGAAGAAGAGAATGCTTATAAGTTCCTCATGGGCAGGGAATGTGTCTACCAAATCTGTTACATTGTACTCTCCCAAGCAGTTAGTACAGTGCTCTGCCCACAATAAGCACGCGACGAATACCATTAATTGGCTGATTAAAAGGCGAAGGAAATTCACATTCAGTGAGATATGGCCCGATGCTTCCAGTTGGGTAAATGGTCATGGGCTTGTGTCCGTATTTTGAGACCCAAGAAACGTCTCTTTCCCTTCGGTATGTTTCTTGTCTGCTGTTATTGTGCACTTGTGAAAACACGCTCTCCTTCAGTGAATGCAAGAAGGATTTCACTGGGGCCCTAGTAATGATGACTTATTGCCTGAATAGACCGAAATGTCATAAATGTGAGACTTAGAAAAACAATTCAGGTTTCTGTGATGTGGTTAGGTTTGTACTTTTCACTAAAAGAGATTCATGTCTTGTGCTTCGTGGAAAATGTATTTCTGAGTTTAGCATTACAAGATACTAAGATCATTAGTCTTCCGTTTGAGCATCATGATCAAGGAAATGGAATGTAATAAAATGTCACAGTACTGAACGAAAGCAGGAGTCGAATTGATGAAAGGATCGGTTAAAAGAAAGGTTAAGGCAACATCCAGAGCACTGTGAATTCCAGTTCAGGTTTCCAAGGGAATTGCCTTTGGATTCTCTAGAAAGCAGCAACTTCCAGACCAGAATTGAGGGTCACTGATCTTTCCAGAGAATGCCGGGCTCGTTCCAGAAATGTTTGCTGCTTATCAGCATTTCTTCCCCCTCCCCAACACTTAAACCGCAATCCCGCTGTGCTGCCTGAAACACTTTGAAAACACTTCCCCTGTTGTGCAGGCTGGCCGAACTCTACAGATGACCCCGACCCGAATCCTGCATATCTGAGTAAATGGGCCGTGCCATGCGCCCTCCCCACCATCAGCAGATCAAAGAGTCGGGAAGTCGGTTACTGAAGGGCGCTCGCCGCCCCAACTTGGCCCGCCCCTGTCTGCCCTGGAAGATTCTCATTTTCCCTACAGAATACACATTTTGATTTCGTTGCTATGTTTGGCCCTGTTACCCTCGCTTCAGTATCTGTCGATAGTACAGTCCATCTCAACGATTGGACAGAAGCTCACTTGCACTGGTTGCAGGGCGTGAAATGATGCCAAATAAGGTTCTGGAAAAGCATTTCTTTGGGAGGACTCTGAAATCAAACCTGGGGCCTGGTCCTTGTTTCCTCTGAGGACTGGGTGCCGATTTAGTCATCAGTTCCTACGACTCTTGTCCGACAGGCCAGAGGCTGGCCAGACTTGGATCTAACCTCTGAGATTGAGCGCCCTGTGCGGGCCTGGGACTGTCTGATTAAATTGTCTCGGATCGACCCCAGTTACCACTGAGGCAATAAACTCATTTTTTTTCTCAATTAGCAATTGAACGTGTAGTTGGACCTTTAGTGTGTTGCCTATGTTGCCCCGTTGCCAGCATGTGAAGTCTTTAGTGTCCCTGTGACACAAGGGGAGGGAAAATAAGACGTCTTTGTAGCCAGATTTCACTTTTTCTAATGGTCTAACGAACTCGCACAGTTTGTAATGGTGATGTAACTCTGTCCTGAACGCCCTAGGCCCCCCTGTGAGATTCGGGCTGCCGTTTCTCTCGATGTCATTAGCTTGCAGGAGAAAGGAGGGTGTTTGCTGTCAGTTCTGCCTAGCTTGCAGGTGTCGTTATATTTTGGCCAGAGAAAGCCGCTTCCCGAAGATGGGTGGCTGGGTGCCACAAGCACCCAGCAGGCCAATGGGGTCTCCTCGGGATCTGTATGAAACATCTCCCAAATGTTCCCTGTGCTCCCAGGAGTTTCCGAGAGTAGGAATTGCACCCTAGTCAGGACCTGGGGCTTTCCTGTTACTGGCTCCATGAATGTCTTGGAGGGAGTAGCTTGGCCTAGTGGATAGCGCATGGGCCTGGGAAATGGAAGGACCTGGGTTCTAATCCCAGTCCCGCCACTTGTCTTCTTGGTGACCTTGGGAGAGTCGCTCAACTTCCTCATCTGTAAAATGGGTATTAAGGCTGTGAGCCCCATGTGGGACAGGGACTGTGTCCAACCCAATCTGCTTGTATCCACCCCAGTGCTTAATTCCGGCACATAGTAAGCGCTTAACAAATACCACAATTAATATTATTATGACCCTCCCCTCCCCGCAACCCCATCCTGGTCAGCTCTACCACCCAATGCCGACTGCTGGATTCCATCTTCCCAGGTTTTCTCTTCCTGGAACCTCATTACATCAGATATTTCGTTTTTAGGGGCTTACAGAGTCCCATCATGTTTTCAATCAGTGGTACACCCTCAGAGCAATCAAATTTTTCCATATTGCCAGGTCTGGTAAAATTAGATTACAGTGAAGCACTGATTTCCTATTGTTTTCTCTCTTGACTTTCTATACTTCATGGCAACTGTTTTGAATAGCCAGGCAGCCGTTGTTTTTTATCAGTTTGCCTTTTCTTTGCAAGAGGAGAGACAGTATAGGCTAGTGGAAAAAGCCCAAGGCTGGGATTCAAGAGACCTGGCTCCTAGCCCCACCTCCCCCATTGGGCCGCTGGGTGACTGTTGCTAGTCACAACTTCTCCGGGCCTTGGTTTTCTCCTCTGTGAAATGGGGATAAGAAATCTATTTACTTCCCACTCAGATTCCGAGCCCCTTATGGGACGGGAGCTGGGTCCAGTGTGATTATCTTGTATCCATCTTAATGCTTAGGCCAGTGCTAGGCCCTTGATAAAACGCTGAATAAATACTCTGACTGTTTTATGGACAGTCTCATTAACGTATTTTCAAGATTTTCATTTTTGCAGTAGGAGAAACTTCTCAGATGTTGTCTGAGGGTCCTGATTTTTTTATTGTTGTTGTAGTCGTTTTTTATTGCCTTCACCTTTCGGGCGCTGATTTTCTCTGTTGTGGGTATCGTTATGCTGAAGGATTGTTGTAGAGTCTTTGTATTGCCTCAGCCACTGCTCAGTCAATCTTATAGCACACCTACGCCGGGTCAGCCGTCTCCTGAGCGATACATGTCTACCAACTTTCTTATTTTATACTCTCTCAAGTGCTTAGTACAGTGCTCCACACATAGTAAGTGCTCAATAAATACCACTGACTGATAGATTGGTCGATAGCTGCTCACAATGGCCGTGTTTTTGGAGAAATACCACATGTGGCCTGGTTGAATCAGTACTGACTGAATGCAGGACCATCTGAAGCGACCGATCATCCTCATGGTGTGTGTGCCTTGATTCCTGTCGACTTCCTTCCCCTTACCTCTCGGGTCTCTCTCTACGCCCACCTGCTGACCCCTGACCAACAGGGGCCTTTTCTTCAATTTTTCCATTGATCCCGAACTGCTCCAACAGCTTGCAGCAGGAGATATCAGGAAGCAGGTTTCTTGTCATGACAGTTTGCAGTTTTAGTCTTCCTCCCAGGATGTGTCTATTAAAGGCCGGCGCATGGCCGACCCCTGTCACTGTGGTCCCGTGGTCCTTGGGAGGAGAAATCCTAGGTGTCTGGGAAATCAGTCATTGTTATTTATTGAGCACTTACTGCATGCAGAACACTGTACTAAGCGCAGAGTTGGGAAAGGTGATCATCTCCACAAAATTCCTCAGTTACAGAACTGAGCTGGGTTTTTGGAAAAGCTCCCTTCTCCAGCACATCTCCTCCGCAAGACCCCCTGTAGCTCCGAAGAGCAGCCCCATCGGTGGGGAAACTGCATGCTGGTAGAAAGATTTCCTGCCCCCGAAGGAAAGTAACGGATCTTTTATCTTCTCTCTCCCCTCTTTGTTCTTCTCTCTCCTTTCTCCGTTTTGTTTTTGGACAGTTTCGGCATGAACCACGATGGAATTGGGAATTCTTGTGGGACCAAAGGTCACGAAGCTGCAAAGCTCATGGCCGCTCACATCACGGCCAACACTAATCCATTCTCCTGGTCTACCTGCAGCAGGGACTACATCACCAGCTTTCTAGAGTAAGTAATCTCCGGAGGGAGATGAAAAGCTGCTCCAGAGATTTCTCCTCCGTGAGCTACACGCAGTTCGGGGTGAAACCAGGAATTTTTACCCGGCTTCGTTCTTGAGGCTTGAATAAGAAAGTGGGGAAATGCCTGAAGTCTTTTAAAGTGGTGGCAAGACCTCTTCGGTCTTTTCCAGAGGCTCAGCTCTGGTAAGCAGATTTCAGTGGAGCTGCACCAGGGATGTGGTGGGGCACGGAGGGCGGATTGAAAAAATCGTCAGGACGGTGGTTTTAGTAAGTAAGGAGCAGTGCCAGGCACCCAGCAGATGCCACGATTTGTTGTTTAGGGGCCCCACCAACGTGTCTTCAACTTGATTTTGACGGTGGGAAGCCGAAGTCCCATGGTGTTCCAGGGATTCAGGAAGCAAAGTGCAGGGAGGGGCCCTGGGGCAGGAAAGCAGAGAGCCCTGCTGGGAAAGCTACGGAGGCAATCGGAAGGTTTTATAAACAGCCCAGCCAGGCTCCCTAACCCTGAGGTGAGGTCGAGGTGCTTCTGGAGGCAATGAGGAGGTGGCCTCTGTGGGCATGACATGAGGAAAGGTCACGGTCCCATCCCTGTCCATGCTCCCCACCCCACAAATGGCACCGGTGAGATGGCAGGTCCTTGTCTGATTCACCACCATCAGCCACTCCAGGGAAAGCTATATCCTGACACTGAGCCTCCTGGGAAGAGGGCAGACAGGTCCAGAGCAGTGGCTGGTGCCGAAATCTGGGTCAAGAAACTGGATTTATCTGTGCTCTCCCGCCCAAAGTTTGGGTTTTAGCTTCTATGATGCCTTTAGGATTCTGTTATCTTTGGGCGGAGAGAAAAGAAACAGGAAAGGTGGAGCCTGAAAATTGGTCAAATGATAAGAATCAGACCACCAACCTCAGAATTTCTGTTGGAAGAATTTCCCACCGTTATGCCCCGCCCCGTCCCACAGATCCATTTTTTGAGAAGACAAGCCCATTTTCAAAGCCCTAAACCACAGTCAGTGGGAAATGTCACATAGTAGTATTTACTGAGCACCTAGTGTGTGGAAAGCACCATACTAAGTGCTGGGGAAAAGCAGGAGAATATATATGGACATTCAAACCCAGGAATCATGAAGTACAGGAGTTAGTAAAGAAAGCTGGTTCTCTTCGTGTGGTGCCCATTACAAGTGAGAGGTATTTAGTGTGTTTGTCAGGGCACGGTAATATGGTGAGTCTGCTGGTTCCCCAATGGGGGGAAGTGAGAAATCAGGGCTGGGGTCTCCTAAGGCACTGCTTTTCAACCACCGGGCCCAACTGATGAGGTAAAACCTCTGTAATGTTGACCTTTGAGGCAGAATGGTGGTAGTGTCTTTGCTTATCTATTTGTTTTAGATAACAGTTGGAGCTCTGTAATTTAAATTGGTTATTTCCTTTTAAAGGTTGCTTTGCCTGGTAAGCGTTGTTTCACTTCTCCATTCTGGGTCTCGGGACTGTCCTTCCCATACAAGACAGCCCGTGAATGGGTGGTCCCCAGAAAAAAAGAACCCCCCCCAGTGACTCCAGTGTCTGTACTGTGGGCTGTGAGCCCCAAAGGGGCAAGCCCCCCCCCACCCAGCATCCAGCTGCTGCGGCACTGCAGAGCACCCGGGAGCGGTGGGTGGATCTGGGCTGAAGGTAAAGGTCTTCCAGGCCTATGAGGTACGATGCGGAGAAGAGTCAGAGCATATTGAGAACCTAAATGAAAGCCCACCACTCATCATCTGTGCTTCGGATTTCTTGGTGACCTGTAACCCCAGTGGTCTGAGGAAGGCTGGGAAGAGCCATCGAAAGTGTGCTGAGCGAGTAAAAGAAACAGAGGGTCCCAGTATTTCTGGAACCTCATTGTCAGGCTGGGATTACCCTGGGCACATCCTGAGGATTTATGTATTCCGACAGGCTCTCGTGAATCTAGAGGTTGGATTTGGAATGTTGGGCTTTTAAAGGTCCCTAATTTCCTGCGGTGAAGTCCATCCTTCATCCAGGACGATCTGCTGGGGTAGATTCAGAGCTCAGGGTTGGAGCTCCCTAAGGCAGATGGATCCACCATTCAGTATGTTCTCAGTGATCCGGCTCAGATGAGTCGGATATGTGGAAAGAAGCCACTGGTACTTGGAAGGCACACATGATCGGGAGCTGTACCAGATAACTCTGACCAACGTCGGAGCAGTGAACACGGTGGTGCCCCTGAGCTAACAAACCTCCAGCTGCGGCCGTGGGAGCAGAGGCCACGAGAGGAGTGGCCACCAGAGCTTTTGCCGGCAGAGCTGGGGCCAGAGAGCCGAGGGCTGCCGCTACGAGAGCTGGAGCTGCAAGCAGGGCCGGGCACCTGTTCACCAGGCCGTCACTGCCCACCAGGTTGCCTTGTGTGACATAGCTTGGCCACCTCTGACTCGGGCTGTGGCCCGGTTGCCTCACCTCCCCCATGCAACAGAGAAAGGCTGCCCATAGGAAACACGGACGAACCACAGAGGGGTGACTGAGACATTGTTATACGTTGCAGACTGGATCTCCAAGAGACTTTCCTCCAAACTCTTCTCCTTCTTCAAGTGAGAGGAGACGTTTCAAAGAACCCGCCTCACCGACTGTCTATCCAAGGGGTTTTGACTGGAAAATTTCATCCTCCATTTCAGAAGTAAACATTTGGGAACCCTCAGTCAGTGGTGTTTATTGAGCGTCTACTAGGTGCAGTTCAGAGCACTGTGAGTTTGGGAGAGTATAGTTGGAGCAGCACGCTTTCCCTGCCCACAAGGAGCTTGTAGTTTAAGGGGGAATCAGAGCCGCGTCTTCACTGGTGGAATTCCATGGGGCTCAATGTCCTTCTGGACCTCGGATTTTCAGTTAAAGCAGGCATCTGGGGCCTTGCCCCCACTCAGCACTGTCACGCGATCAAGCAGTGGACCGACCCGATGGTGTTGGACCGACTCGACGGTGTCCACCACCTCAGCCCCAAATTGAGATCATTGGTGACACCTAAACTGACACCATTTAACTGCGCTCGAGAAGGCAAGAGTGGCAAGAGAAGGCCCAGGCCCAGCTGAGCGTTTTGGCAGGTGTTGTTTGCTGACATGCTGTCCCGTCCTGAGCCGTTTGTGGATGAACTCTTGCCCATCCACAAGCAAGATCCTGTGGGGAAAAACCAGAGGAAAAAACTCCAGAACCCTCTAGTCCACTCAGGCAGGTCCTTAGGCCTGAGCCTGCCAGGCAAAGGGGTGGAGATCATCGGAAGCATGATTCCTCTTTTGCCCCATCCTCCCTGGATGCGGGATATCACTACTCCTTTGGGCTCAAGCGCCGCAAGAGAATTGAGGAACGTTCTGATAAAGCGAGCTTGTTTGGATATGACGGGCCACGGTGTCGCATGAAACAGCTCAAGCATGTGCATAGTGTCGCAGGAAACAGCTCCTGGGCATGTACGATGTTGGGCTCAGCAGGTTTTACCAGCACAGATTTTTCTGAATGTGGAGTTTTCAGAGAGTGCCTCCCTTGCGTTCAGGGAGAGCTGGGTGTACACACCTGTGGCTAGTGCTTCTTGAATACCTGGGAACTGATACTCCCCAACTCCCACTATCTCTTAAGCTTGGCAATTCAGGGAAGCAGCATCGCGTTGTGGATAGTCAGTGGCTTGGGAGTTAGAGGATCTGAGTTTTAATCCCTCCTCTGCCACTTTTCTGCTGTGTGACCTTAGGGAAGTCACCTGACTTCTCTGGGCGTCAGTTACCTCATCTGTAAAATGGGGATTAAGACTGTGTGCCCCATGTGTGACATGGTTTGTGTCCAGCCCAATTAGCCTGTATCTACCCCAGCGCTTAGCACATGGCGCTTAACAAATACCATAAAAAAGCAGTGGTTGGGGGTGGGGGGACACGACTCACAATCCTGCTTAGATCATAGAGAGCCGTATGCCATTAAAATGGACTGGCTAAGATGGCGTCTGAGGTTTCCCAACAATGGCTTCAGAGGTAGGACCCCTCCTCTCTGCTTGGGGCAACTCTTCTACCATCAAGAAAGTAGACAAACTTTGGGTTCGGTCACAAAATGACCACTATCCTCCAACCTGCTCAAAGCTAATAGAAGGCACGAGCAATCCGGACTGGTTTCGATATGTTTTTTCACTCCTCAGGTGGAGGGCAGAAGTCATGTCTGATTGCTTTCAACAGCTCCAGAGGTTCTGAGTGAAAATTGGCCAGTCTGCCAATTCATTTAGGGTCCGTGGAAGGATCCCAGAGCCACCACAGGGTCTCTTGTGGTTCCAAATGAAATCAATCAGGCAAAGGTATTTATTGAGCGCTTACTGTGTGCAGAGCACTGTAGTAAACATTTTGGAGAGTACAAGACCCAGAGGTGGTAGACACATTCCCTGCCCACAAGGAGCTTAGTCTAGAGGGGGAGACAGGCACTGAAATAAATTGCAGATATGTACATCAGTGCGGTGGGCCTGAGGGTGGGATGAATATCAAGTGCTTAAAGGGTACAAAGTCAACCGCAAGGGCAGTGTAGAAGGGAGAGGGAGTAAGAGAAATGAGGGCTTAGTCTGGGAAGGCCTCTTGGAGATGTGATTTTAATCAAGCTGCGAAAGTAGGAGAATGGTGGATTGTCTTATATGAAGCGGGAGGGCGTTGCATGCCAAAGGGAGGACATGGGCAAAGGGCCCGTGTAGCATAGATGAGATGGGGCTGTGGCATTTAGGTTGGCATTAGAGGAGCGAAATGTGCGGACTGGGTTGTCGTAGGGCATCAGCGAGATACGGCAGGAGGGAGCAAGCTGATTGAGTGTCTTTAAAGCCGATGGTGAGGAATCTCTGTTTGATGCAGAGGTGGGTGGATGACCACCGGAGGTTCTTGAGGAGTGGGGAGATGTGGACTGAATTTTTTATTAGAAAAATGATCCAGAGTGAAGTAAAGATTGGAGTGGAGAGAGACAGGAGTCAGGGAAGTCAGTGAGGAAGCTGATGCAGTAATCAAGGTGGAGTACGATACATGTTTGGATCAACGTGGTAGCGGATGGGAGGAGAGGAAAAGGCGGATTTTAATGATGTTGTGAAGTTTGATCAGACAGGATTTGGTGGCAGGTTGAATATCGACAGGAAACGTGTCTGCCAGCTCTGCTGCACTGTATTCTTCCAAGCACGTAATACAGTAGTCTGCACATAATAAGTGCTCAATAAATACCAGTAATGATGGTATTTGGGTTGAATGAGAGAGATGAGTCCAAGATAATGCCAAGAAGACCCAGACTTTCCCTTTCCTCAGGAAACATTAATAAGATCAGCATGGCATTGTCTGGAGATCTTGGCAAGTAGCATTTTGAAGAAAGGTTCGAGCAGGACAAAGGATGCTGAAACCTGGGTTTCCCAGACCCATGGTTGACCCAACTCGAGATTCTGCCTCCAGCAGGAGCCTCGAGGGACACTTGGAAGAAAACAGGGAGGTGGTTGCCCACCTTGACATCCACTCTCAGATGGACCACGGACCTGTTAGATTCTTCTCGACCCTTAGCAGACCCCTGAGGGTCCCATTGACCCGTGGTGCACCAGTGAGGGTGAGGGGGCCTCACTGAAGAAAAATCCGTTCATTCAGTGGGGTCCAAGGACCATCTGTGCAGAACGGGCGCCCCATTCCACCCGTTGGTCGGGACCTCTCAGAGTCCTCATTTGGCCCTGCTTATCCAAGTCATCCTCCTTGGCCCCGAAATGGGTGATGTGCAGTGTGGGAGATGCCAGCAAGCAGCAGGTCAGACACCCCAACCCTCCAGACAAAGTTCTCTCAGTCCTGCTGATATTCTCTCCCTAGCTGCTCCAGACCAACTTCTTCATTCTCTTCTCCCCGACTCAGCCGCAACACCCTATTAACCGGTCTCCCCTGTAATTCCTCGATCCGTTCCCCTCCCTTCCCAATTCTTTTGGGGGCTCGAGAACAGCTACAAAGGGGTAGGCACAGCTAGACCCAGAGAAAAGCCCTGTGTATTATCTACCACTTACGCCCTCCTCCTGCCATATACACACACACCCAAACTGGTCTTGAGTCCATCACTTAGGGAGTTAGGGGGCCAGGGGGATAACAAGGAGTGGAAGGAAAGGGGGCAAGGAGCAGAGAAAGGCAGAAGTTGAGGCAGAGGTTGCTGGGAAATGTAATTTAGACTAGTCCCTGACCATCCCACTCACTGTCTTAAGGCCACTGGAACGGCTGCTCCTCCTTCTCTCTCTGCCACTGACTGTATCAGTGTGGATGGCTGAGGGATGGGGGTCGGGGGAAGGTAGAGCCCCGGGAAACCTGCCAGAGTGAAACAGCTCAAGCTTGGGAAATTTAAAATGACTTTACCCAGCAAAGATTGTGCTCCTTTTCCTAGGCAGAAATATGGACCTAAAAGCTTGGGAGGGCCCCCTCCATCCTCATTGTGTTATGTCAAGCACAATCTTGGGAGACACGAAATCCCCAAAGGGGTTCAGGAGAATTTCTCCCCAGGAGCTGAGACCGTATGCGTTTGGAGCTAGCTGCACATAGGCTCGTGCCCAAATCCCTGGGATTCATTCTGCACAGTCTGAAGTGGGGACCCCTGAGACCTAGGGCAGCTGCCCGACTTGTCCCAGTAGAGTTGGGTTCCCCCATTTAATTAGGGAGCCCTGGGATGCCCTTTCAAAGGAAATGGCACAACACCCCCGAGACTCACATGCAGAGAATGCCTCCCTTGCTCTTTAGCACAGGGAGGTTGGGATAGGATGAGCTTGGAGATGAGAAAGCGTGGGGTTCATAGGAAGATGGATCCTAAAGGAAGCCATTGTAGTTTTGCCAGATGACAGTAAGCATGGTCATTTATCTCTTGGTAAAGTATTGACCAAAGAGCTTAGAACCCCTGATTCTTCCTCTCGGCCCTCCATGTTGGCTAGAGGCAAGGGGTCTACAAATTTGAGCGCGGAATGGTTCGCATGATCCCCCCCCCCGAGCTGGGGAGCAGAGCCGATGGCGGGAAAGCATTCCTGGTACCAACCCTGTGCTCCTCCAGATTCACTCAGAGGGCACGTCTGGAGTATTCTGAGATGGCGGGTGAGGGGGAGGGCGCTCAGGAAAACAGGAGTATTTGAGAGGCTGATGTGTACTGCTTTTGCCTTTCAATGTCTTTATTGATTACAGGGAATTCAGTGTCTGAAGTAGAAAATTTGCTGAAGACTTCAAGACTGCAAATAGAGTTAATGTCTAAAGTGCACAAGTTGAGTGGTCCATAAAATCATTTTTGTAATTGCTGATAATGTCCGGAAAAATATTCCTTGTAAGCTGAGTGTTAATTCCTTAATTAACTCCTTTTAATTCTGAGTGGCGTAGAGGATTCTAGGAATTGTATTCGGCAAATCAGTAGATTGCTAGGAAAAAAAAAGTCAAAAATGCCAACTTAATTAAATCAGCCTTGCAGATAATGTCTTGCCTGCTTCCCTATGGCCTGTCACAATTGTGTTGGGGTGGGGCAATAGGAAAGTAGATTTTTCTCATCAACATTCTAGCATCTGGGTGGTGTAGGATTGAAGAGCAAGTGGGCGGGCAAAATTCCTTTTTATGGGCTGGTAAATTTTTGGTGCCAATCTGCAAGGTTGAATCAGATGTGAGGTTCCTTACCCTTCCAAGTTGGTAGTCACGTGATTTTAAGACCAAATTTTTGGACCGAAGGAAGATTGGTGCAGTCATTAGGTTTAAGAACTTCCGTTCCAGTGTACGAGGCCAGATGGGAACCCCGCTTTTGAAGGATTGCCTTGCTGGGCACCTTCCTTCCAGAGCAGCCGTTTAAGGGAGAGCTTTTAGGTCCATTAAGTTTGGAAAGCCGGGGGTGGGGAGAGTACAGATGATCGATGCCCCATCTGCTTGTTTTTGAAAATGAAGGTGGTCCCAAGAGGCTTCACGAACCTTCTCGGCGAAACCCAACAGTGTGTGCTTCAGGTCTTGGCTTTCCCTACGGAGATGCTTACCTTAACAAGGCCCATGTGGCTTGCCCACGCCCACCGTGTCCTAGCATTCCACGCTGTTTCCCAAAGTGGAATCCCAGAAAGGATGTGGAAAAGGGACCCAGGTCCAAATGTGTTCAGACTAGACAGCGACACACTCCACGTGTCCGGGAGCGAGGAGAGAAAAAGCGAAGCGGTGGATCAACCCGTGCGGCTCGCACCCCTCGGTGGGCGGTGTTTAGAGGTGCCGGTTCTCACTGGATCGCCACTGGCGGCAAGCGGGTTTACGGTGGGCAGCCTTGCCTGGGGCCCAGCATCAATGGAACTGCCCGGTTGACCATCAGGAAAGGATTTTCCCTCAGGCCACTTCTGCGTCTGGGACCACCACTCGAGAGACGGCCCTGCACCCCGTGGCGAGAGGCGGCTTTGGGCCGGCCCTTCTCGGGCCCACAACCACCCTGCGGGCAAATGTCAGGTGGAAGCGGCGTCTGTGTCCCCCTACTGTTTGACAATAATGAAACTGAATTGTTACTTTCAGACAGATTCTGAGCCGGTGCTGAGCGGAGGAATACAGTCCAGCATTTCTGGGGGCTTTTCATCCACAGGATTCTTCCCTCAAAAGCGTTTGCTCCTTTTCCTCTGGGTTTCCATGTCTCCACCGCACCTTCAAGTTCTTACCTTCCTTTAGCACCTGGCTTGCGAAGGTGCCCTCGGGGCGGTAGTCCAGGAGAAAATAGAAGTCGCAGCTCAGGACGAAAAGGAGAATGAGGCAATTGGAATTAGTGTCCATCGCCGTCGAACTACCGGTGTCCTGCTACCGGTGTTGTGAACCAGCTCCTTCGGTTGCCACGGTTTTCCCTCGGTCCTGGGCATCAGAAACCTTCCCCAGAGCCCGTTCCTCTCCGACTTCCCCAGAACCGAGCTTTTCTGGCCGGAGCGGCCCCGTCAAACGTCGGTCTTCCAAGTTTGCTCACTTCCTTGGAAATGAGTACAAAACACCCCCTCCCGGCCCATCCCCGATTCAAGTCTGGCTCAGCGCCCCGTCCCCCCGTTCCCTCCCCCGACCCCCAAGTGGAACTGCGTCAGTCCCGAAACCCGTATCCTTTTGGTTCAGCGAGCTTGAATCCAGAGTCTCCCCGAGAGATGAGGCTGGTGGTGGCTCCCGGAGCTGAACGGACACGGTTCGTAAGCCTGGGCCTGGGAAGGGAGAGCACAGGCAGGAGGGCCCCGGCTGGCCAGGGAAAGCGTCTGGTTTGCAGAACCAGTCCGGAGAGGGATGCTCGGGCCCAGAACGCTGCAGGACCTTTGGGGATCCCGGTCGTGCGGAGTCAGTGGTGTTTACTGAGCTCCTTCTGTGTGCAGAGCACTGTGTTGAGCGTAGAGTTAGTTGACTCGGTCCTCAACCCCACAAGGAGCCTCCGCTTCAGTGGAGCAAAAGTCTGGGGCCAACGATCCACGTTGCCTGGGAGGAAAGCACCGTTTTTCCAAAGGGTTTTGACAAACAATGAGTTTCACTTGGCCGGGAGGACCTGACCCACTCGGAGAGGTAATGACCCGCAGCCTTCTGTGACTCATGGGTAGAAGCATCCAAATTCAGGTCAGGCCGCATCTCCCATCCCCGCTTCCGGGGGCTGTCAATGAGGAGGTCCCCTCTAGGAGAGGAAAGGGGAAGTTGGGGCGAGAGGAGAAGGGGGCTGGGAATGAGATAAGACTCAGTGGACTCTGTCATCCGTGTCTCTGAATGACTCCCTCCGGGGACCATGTGTTTGGACTTTAAAAGCACCGAAGTTGCAGGTGTCGACGCGGTCTTGTTTTAATTAGACGATACGCTTTTCCCAGCCTCGAAAACGCTGAATGAAAAATATCTGTAAGATGCACCGTAATGAAATGTTTCTTTTTCTTATCTGCGAATGAGTCGAAGAGCCCTCAATAACAGTTGTAGAACTCTGACTTGTGAAATGATTTTCCTTTGGCAAGGTGCATGGAAAAGATTTGGGGGGCCGGGAGGGGGAAGCCTGAGTGCCGGCACAATTGACAGGAATGTTGGAAACATTTTTGAAATGTTGGCATTGGAATTCTTTTAAAAATTCAAACTTATTCACAGCTGAAATGAAAGTAAAAAAGCATCTGTCCTATTTTATGCCCACTGACTACATAAAACCGAACAATTATATTTAACGGAGTCTAAGGCTTGCTAAACAAAGGAACTCTGTCTGGATTTTGGAGTTCTTTATATTATTTGTTCCACTACATTAAAATATTATGTTTGAGTGCAGACGTACTTTGAAGAGAAGAGATTCTAAAGAGAGAACTCTCTTTTTCTTTTTTTTTCTTTGAGTCAGATGACCCTAGCCGAAATATGAAATGTCTAAGAGACTAAACACTTCCAAAACACTTGTGGGAAGATCTTGGGCTTCTCCGCTGACCTGTCATTAAGGCCATTTATCATTAGGATATTTCAAGACCCTACGGACACCCCTGACTACAGAATCGCTTTCTTTGCCCAAGGTGGAAGTCTGTGGAGTAAGCCTTGAAGGGTTACAACCACTTTTTCTTTTATTTGCTCGGTTTTGATTTTTTTTTTTAACTCTACTGCCAGATGTGATGTGTTTTCACTGAAAACACACGGGCGGCTCTAGAACAAAGATGAAATCCTGCCTCGAGTTTCTCCAGAACGATTTGAAATTGGGGGGTGGGGTCCTAGAGCACCCCCCCAAACATACACAAGGGCCCAATCAGTCAATCTTTTGATGATATTTATTGAGCGCTTACTGCGTACAGAGCATAGTACTAAGCGTTTGGGAAATTGGTAGACACATTCCCTGCCCCAAAGAAGCTTACAGATTATTGTGAGCGGTCGCCTCATTGGTTGGGGCAGAAAGGCAGTTCCCTCCATTCCTGCCAGTTGTAAGATTTCAGCCAATGTGCCGTTGTACGGTGTTTGGAGTGTTTAGGCCGGCAGGATGGGTTGCTTTCAAACCCTTCCCCGACCCGTGCACTGTTAGAAGCGAGAATTCGGCCCGGGTATCGTAATTGTGATTGCAACGGTCCGTAGAGTGCCTAATTGCCTTTGATCCTTTATGTTGAACAGTTCAGGCCGCGGTTCTTGCCTTGATAATGAGCCTCCCAAGCGTGACTTTCTTTATCCAGCTGTGGCCCCAGGTCAGGTGTATGACGCCGATGAACAGTGTCGCTTCCAGTACGGAGGAACCTCCCGCCAGTGCAAATATGGGGTAAGACGTCTTAAATCCTTCCTCTTGGTGCGCCGCCCCTTCCCCAGGACAGATTCCTGCGCGTGTGATGCGGTCAGTCGGCCAGTCGTATTTCTGGAGCGCTTACTGTGTGCAGAACACTCTACTAAGCGCTTGGGAGAATAAAATATACCCATAGAAAAGACACATTCCCTGCCCACAGTGAGCTTACAGTCTAGAGGTGGAGGCAGAGATCGATATAAATAATATTACAGATATGGGCATGAATGTGGTGGTGCCGGGAGGTGGGATGAATAAAGGGATCAAGTCAAGGCGACGCAGAAGGGAGTGGGAGAAGAGGAAAGGGGATCTTAGTCAGGGAAGGCCTCTTGGAGGAGATGGGCCTTCCAAAATTCTCTCAGAGTGGGGAATATGGCTTTGAAAGTGAAGAAGATGCTGCTGGGGCAGGGAGAGCTCCCTGGGTTTCCCCTGGGAATTTCAGCATCACAGCCCCAGTAGGAAGGGTTGAGGCCTCCCTTCCTGTAGCCCCTGGATATGCTGAATTCTCAGCGGTCCGGGGCTCGGACCAGCAGCTTCCCATAATTCATTCATTCACTTGTGTTTATTGAGCCCTTAACTGTGTGTGGAACACCGTACCGAGCGCTTGGGAAAGTATATATACAACAATAAGGAAGACTGCCCGCCCTCCAGGTAGGTAGGGCAGCTGGGCAGGGTCTCCATTTCCTCAGAATCGAGGGTGCGGCACCATCTGAGGCCGATTCTTGTCGTACCCTCAGTCCCGGGGCCTTGGGGAGCGAGCGGTGGGATGCGTGGAGGCTGGAGCCGAGGCCTCCCACCGTCTTAATTGCGAGCCAAACGAGGTACCGGAAAACAGTCACGAAAGCTCTCGGAGAATTGCCATTGGGGATTATGGGGAGAAAACTCCAGGGCTGGATTCAACGCTTTCATTTAGGTCTACCAATTATGGATGATTTAAGCTGTCAGAAACAGTCTTGCCTTAATTCTCTGGGCAGTTCCATTCCCCCACTGGCTCTTGAAATATTCTTTGGAGGCCTAAATTATCTGAATAGTTTGCTGGGGTAGAATCATCCCCAGTGTCATGGCCGATGGTTGGTTTAAATCAATCGGTCAATCAGTTGATTGAACGCTTCCTGGGTGCAGAGCACTGTACTAAGCGCTTGGGAGAGTACAATAGAACAGGGTTCAGAGACACGTTCCCTGCCCACACGAGCTTATAGTCTAGAGGGAATTTATACTAGTCTAGAGGGGGTTACCCTCAAAGAAAGTCCATTCTGTCTAAGAGGGCGGCGTTTCGAATATTAGGCTAATTTTGTCAGAAAGTAATTCAATTAGAGAATGATTGAAAATGTCTGGTCCGGCCACTTGGAAGTTTAATTTTATCTGAAAATGCTATTTTAAAACCCTCGTTTAGTAATATTAAAATATAAACAAATTTCAAGTCAATCAGACAAAACAATATACCCGTCGCACTCGGGCCAGTTCCTTCTGTTGGGCGGCAGTATAAAGGGAATTCATTTTTAATATCCCTTGGGTGACAAGTGTAATATTATTTTTGGGGCAGCTCTCTGGCAGCACATTCTGTCCGTTCGATTTAAAGGCTGCGTGTGGCTGGCAGGGCCTCTCTGCCTTGGGCCCTAAGTACTGCTCTTGAACTGCTCTGGTTCCTGTTGAGTGGCTCTCCTTCTCTTTCCCTCCCTTGTCCATTTTGCTCCCTGAGACGGCGGCGCGGACTCGCCGTTCTTTGCGGGTTCTGCCCCGTTTGAGTTTTCTCCCTTCATCCCTTGCCGTTCTGGGAGCCTCCCGCCCGGGGAATAGCGTGCGGAGGGAGCGGCTGTGAGAGACCCATCAGCTTCTCCCTCTTTTGGCTCCTCCTTTTGAGGTCTTGGGGAGATGCCACCTGAACTGTCAGGGGCCTGGTAATAATAATAATGATAATGTTGGTATTTGTTTAGCACTTACTATGTGCAGAGCACTGTTCTAAGCGCCGGGGTAGATACAGGGTAATCAGGTTGTCCCACGTGAGGCTCACAGTCTTCATCCCCATTTTACTGATGAGGTAACTGAGGCCCAAAGAAGTGAAGTGACTCGCCCACAGTCACACAGCTGACAAGTGGCAGATCCGGAGTTCGAACCCATGACCCCTGACTCCCAAGCCCGGCTCTTTCCACTGAGCCACGCTGTCTGCTCAACCGGGAGCGATGTGGGATAATTGGAGTCATTTGGGCTGCTGATACAGTCTCGAAATCAGTCAAGTGAGTGCCTGTCGGCCAGTGCGGCAGGGCCACGTGGGTCATGTCTGCTTATTGTTATATTGTACTTTCCAAAGCGCTTAGTACAGTGCTCTGTACACAGCGCTCAATAAATACGATTGAATGAATATTTTCTTCCCCCTTAAAGATATAACTGCTTGGCTTGGCTTTCCGATCCCCCTATAGGAATCCATCCCTCCGCTGTTTCAGCGGGAGGTGGCATCCTTGCAGGACTCAGGCCGAGACCGGTTATTTTCGCTCAGAGGACGGTTGATTGGTAGTGAAGGGATTGGATGTATAAGGTTGTGTTTTTTTTTTTCCATATGCTCCTCTGGCATTCATTCCTTTGTGCTCTTGCGCCAGGAAGGACTTGGGAGCTATGAAATCAGGCTTGAAGGCTTAGGAAAATGAATATACATTTCCAAATCGAATCCAAATGAAAAATATACTCTCTCTGTCGCTCTGTCAGTCTTTCTGTCTCTCTCTCTGTGCAGTAGCTCTGGTTTTCCAAGCTAAAATGTTGTCTAGGAACTTCTCAAGTGATAGAATCATGTGATAACAGTGAAGAGTAGAGGGCACCTAGGTGGTTGCTCCACAATTGTTTTTTTTTGTGCCTTGCCCTGCCCAAGCGCGTTGACGCCGTTGGCGGCTCCAACATTTCCTGTTCTGCGTAAATAGCCCCTCCAACCCCAAGCCAAGGCGCTTCTGCTGCCGAAAGGGCTGGTTTCGTTGGGTTCTGAGAACAGGGGTAGGTCAGGTGATAGAGGAGGGGCAGAGAGGTTCTGCCCATGGGTTATGGGAAGTCACTGAGAAGGCTGGGGTGAGGAAAAAGTGTTGCCATCCCATTGATGATAATAATAATAATAATTATGGTATTTGTTAAGTGCTTACTATGTGCTAAGTACTGTTCTAAGCGCTGGGGTAGATATAGGATAATCAGATTGTCCCACGTGGGCCTCACACTTTTAATCCCCATTTTTCAGATGAGGTAGCTGAGGAACAGAGAAGTTAAGTGACTTGCCCAGGCCACACAGTAGACAAGTGGCAGAGGCTGGATTAGAACCCACGTCCTCTGACTTCCAAGAACGGGCTCTTAGTACTATGCGACACTGCTTGGACTGGAGCTGAGTGTCTACAGTTGGAGCACTTGGGGTTAAGCATTAAATCTAGTGCATTAGACCCATTGGGTGCTCAGTCAATACCAGTACCATTTCCCGGGCATCAACTCTGTGAGCCCGTCAAAGGGCAGGGACTGTCACTATCTGTTGCCGATTTGTACATTCCAAGCGCTTAGTACAGTGCTCTGCACATAGTAAGCGTTTAATAAATACTATTGAATAAACTCTGTGGGGGACTGTGGGGGCTCATGCCCCGAAGGGCCTCCAACTCTGGGGCAGTGCCGTTGTTTTCACCCAGAGCCATTCGAGTTGGACTCCCCACCTCATCCATCCCAGCCTAGCGACACACCCCGAGAACCTCCGAGCAGGAGCTGGGAGACCCCAGATTATCAGTCAGTTAATCCGTGGTATTTACCGCATGCCTACCGAGTGCTTGGGAGAGTTCACAGGAAGCACAGGAGATGCCCCCTGCTCACGCCGACATTGAAAAGCCGACACCTGGGCTTCTTTGACCATCACCCAGCTCTGCCACACCGGTCCTTGAATGGCCAGTCATGGTAGTTGGAGAAGGAGATGGAGTCCTTACGGCCTCTGGGTCAGAACCAAGTTTGGGGTCCATTTCGGGTGGGGATTTAGGGTCCTGGAGGGTTGTCTTTCGGAGGAAACCGAAAACCGAGACCTTTGGTCCTGGCTCTGAGGGCAAAGGACGATGTCTGCAGTGGTCAGAAATTATACCTGAAAGTTGTGGCTCCCGCTCCTTGACCACATCCACGCTAGGGAATTTCTGCGCCAGATTGTCTCGGCTATATTAATAATAGTAATCATAGTGGCATTTAAGTACTTACTATGTGCCAAGCACTGTACTAAATTCTGGGTAAGATGCAGTACGGTCAAATTAGACACAGGCCCACAGTCTAAGGAAAAAGGGAGAACAGGTGAGGAAACCGAGGCACTGAGAACTTAAGTGACTTAGTCAAGGTCACACAGCAGGCAAGTGGCAGGGTTGTGTTTAAAACCCAGATCTTTTTCGATTCAGAGCAGGATCCTCAGCTTTGCAGGGACACCCGCTGTGTTTTCCCAGGTGTGTCTCCCCCTCAGTAGGTACTCAGTAATTATTGTTGATTGATTACGCTCATGGTAAATCCCTCAAGCCAGGCAGGGTTATTTTTTATATGTCCCCCTCTGCCTATTCCAGTGTTCTGTACAGTAGATGCTCAAAAAAATGTTCTGTAAATAGAAAGGCCATAGTAAGTGGTTGATATATTGCTCTCCTCACAGAAAGCTACTGTATCACTCTGCATACATAGGAGCCTAGAACAGTGCTCTGTCCATAATTATGTCCAATACTGTGTATTGCCCACGTAAGCTGCCAGTACAATAGGTGTCAAATGAGTCCTACGAATACTGGAAAAAAACGTGCTTTGGCTTTCTCGGAGACAAAAAAACAGTAGCATTCTCGAAAAGCATCAGTATGAATTCAGTCATTGGTATTTATTGAGCACTTAAAGTGTACAGAGAAGCGTACTAAGCACTTGGGAGAGTACAGTGCAACAGAATTGGTTGACGAGTCCCCCGCCGACAAGGAGCTTACAGTCTAGAGCAGGGGGACAGGCAGGAAAATAAATTACAGATATGTACGAAAGTGCTGTGGTACAGAGGGTAGGGTGAATAATAAGTGTTTGGGGATACAGATCTGTGTGTGTAGGGGACCTAGAAGGGAGAGGGACTAGGGGAAATGAGGGCTTAGCCAAGGAAGGCCTCGTGGAGGAGATGTGATTTTAGTAAGGTTTAGAAAGTGGGGAGAATGGTGGTCTGTGATATATTCATTCAATATTCATCCAATAGTATTTATGGAGCGCTTACTATGTGCAGAGCACTGTAGTAAGCACTTGGAATGGACAGTTCGGCAACAGATAGAGACAGTGTAATCAGGGGATAATAGTAATGTTGGTATTTGGTAAGCGCTTACTATGTGCCGAGCACTGTCCTAAGCGCTGAAGTAGATACAGAGTAATCAGGTTGTCCCACGTGAGGCTCATGGTCTTAATCCCCATTTTACAGATAAGGTAACTGAGGCACAGAGAAGTGACATGACTTGCCCACAGTCACCCAGCTGACAAGTGGCAGATCTGGGATTCGAACCCACGACCTCTGACTCTCAAGCCCGTGCTCTTTCCACTGAGCCACACTGCTTCATATGAGCTCGGGGTATCACGTGACATCAAATTCCGTGGAAAGAGCACGGGCTTTGGAGTCAGGGCTCATGAGTTCAAATCCCAGCTCTGCCACTTGTCGGCTGTGTGACTGTGGGCAAGTCACTTAACTTCTCTGTGCTTCAGTTCCCTCATCTGTAAAATGGGGATTAAGACTGTGAGCCCCATGTGGGACAACCTGATTCCCCTATGTCTATCCCAGCGCTTAGAACAGTGCTCGGCACATAGTAAGCGCTTAACAAATACCAAAAATACCAACATTATTAAATTCAGTAATTCAGACAAGTATTGTTACGCTGTAGGTTTCAGGGGAAATGGTCTTCCCCGTTCTGCCGCCTTCGGCCTCACCTTGGGGAGAGAGGGTTTTCCCGGTCCCGGCCGGGGAGGGAAAGTGAGCTCGGCTCGACTGTCAGTGTGGGAACAACATGCTCTCAATCCTAATAAATGTGGTATTTAGGCACTTGCTCTGCGTCAAGCACTGTCTGAGTGCTGGGGTGGGCCTGAGATAAACAGGCGGGACTCAGCTCTTAGTCCCAAGGCATTCCGTTCTAGGGCATTTCTGACTTGGCACAGCGAAGGGATCCTGGGTTACATCATCATCTTCCCCACCCCTCCCCCAAAATGCCTTCTCACTCCTCTGGAATCCATTCGCCGCCTCCCTAGAATGTCCAGCGGCAAATCCCCCCATCCGGAGTGAGCGACGAACTCGCCCTGGGAGTTCCACCCTCACCCCGCTCTGCATTTTCCTCGAGCCGCTGCTTCTTTCTTCCTAGAAAAACCGAGGAACATGGAAACAGTAGCGCCTGTTCCCGAAACAATGCCCCGCATTAATGCGTTTAAGCTCAGGGAGGAAGTAGAAGTTGGAGCAGCCACTCGTGTTCAAGGCAGCCTTGCCATCTCAGGGATCGCACGCCCCAACAGCCTAGCGCCTCAGCGGCACAGCGGTCGAGTTCGGGACCCAGCCGGGATTCTGCCGCGCCCCGTTCCGAAGGGCGAAATCCCACCCGGAGAACACTGTAAAGCAGCTGTAGTGTTTAGTGAATGTTAACGATAAATAGTGCCCCGTTTACTGGTTCGCATCAAGACGCAGCGCAAGCCCAAAGAATGACTCGGGGCCCCAGACGGAAACCTCAGCAATGCGACGAACCGTATTACTCTTGGCAAACGGTTGGCTAACCCGTGGTGCGTTTTATTATCTGTGAAGTTTTTCTCAGCTAGTGTGGATTTAGGGCGAACCCATAAACATGCGCACGGGTACCGGGTATGTTTGCTCTTTGTTTTTTTTATGGTATTTGTTAGGCACTCACTACTCATCAAGCAGTGTTCTGTGTAGTGCACGTTAATCAGACTGGATACAATCCCTGACCCAAATGGGGCACGCAGTCCAAGTAGTAGGAGGGAGAACAGGTACTGAATGCCCATTTTGCAGTTGAGGAAACTGAGGCCCAGAGAAGTTAAGCGACTTGCCCAAGCTCACACAGCAGGCAATTGGCAGAGCTGGGATTAGGACCCAGGCCCTCTGGCTTCCCGGCCTGTGCTTCGTCCAACCCGATTTGCTTGTATCCTCCCCAGGGTTTAGTACAGTGCCTGGCACGTAGTAAGCGCTTAAGGAATACCACAGTTATTATTACGATGGTTATCACCAGGCCTTGCTTTCCCTCTCCTCGGAACCAAGGAGGGCAAAGCAGAGCCTAGAGGATATTAATAACAGCAGCGGTCTATGTATTGAGCACCTTCTGAGTGCCGGGAACTGTACTGAGTGCTTAGGAAAGCATCCAAGGGTCTGGATCTCACCCACTGAGTCTCAAAGCCCGGATCCCTCCCTTTAATTGTGTGGGCGCAAGCCCGGTGAACCTCGGTTTTGGCCATGTCATCTCGGTGAGGGCACCATCT